>NC_141908.1:72675757-72978787 GCF_057802395.1 Ceratotherium simum simum | reverse complement strand
TGTTGATTTCTTATGTCAGCAGTTCTGAAATTTCAGCATTCGTCAGCATCAACTAGGGAACATGTTAAAAATCTGATATCTGGGCCCCACTGCATGGGTGGGTTAGGATCAGTAGATTTGGGTTGGGCTCTAGAAAATGGTGGTTTAACACATTCTCTGGGTGTTATATTCCTGGTAGCTGCTTCTTCCATCTTTCTTCTTCCTAACCCTGATCTCCCAGAAAAGGTGCTCTCCTTACCTTATCTCCACGGTCTTTTTCCTGTCGTCTTTTTCCCCCCAGCTTTATTGAGATATAATTGGCATATAACATTGTGTAAGTTTAAGATGTACAACGTGTTGATTTGATACAACTTGTTATTGCAAAATGATTACCACCATAGCGTTAGCTAACACCTGTATCATGTCACGTAATTACCATTTCTTTTTTGTGGTGAGAACATTTAAGATCTACTCTCTTAGCAACTTTTAAGTTTATATTACAGTCTTATTAACTATAATCACCATGTGTACATTAGATCCCTGGGACTTACTCATTTTGTAACTGGAAGTTTGTACCCTCTGATCAACATCTTCCATTCCCCTCTTTCTCCCCCTGCCCCCTGGTCTTTTCTATCTTTGTTCTCCTGCCTCTCGCAGGCTAAGCGCTGTGTTTCACAGGTCGGCTCAGATTCTTTGGATTTTTAAGTTTTTCCCTGCCTGCTTCACCAGTTGTCTGGGTTTTGTATACGAAATGGTGGGATGTATCTAGTGTGTTATCTAGCATTCTTTAAGTCTGTGACAGAAACCCAACCCAACTTGCCTAGCCAAAAGAGAAGGTGCCAGAAGAGCCCAGGCGTGGGCCTTGTCTCAGGCACATCGGATTGAGTGAGGCTGGAGCTGCTGTCTCTGGTTCTCAGCTGGATGACCACCAGCGTCCCCGTACCTTCAGAAGGCAGGCAGGAAACACTTCTCCTCTCAGAGCAGGAGAGGAGAAGTGCTAATACTTGTGATTCCAAATCTCTTCTTTATCCCAGTTACTCATGCGTCATGACAGGAGGGCTTACTTTTGTGAAGAATAGGTTTTTGGTTTACACTGTGATCCTTCTTTTAAAAGAATAATTGCACTAATGAAGTAATGGATAAGTGCATGGTGTTTTGAGATTTTCCCCCAATTGTAAACGATGGTAATTGATCTGCATTTAAATGAGACTTTAATTTGTTTGAAACTATTATTTAAGGCCATGGTATCTTTCTAAATTTAATAGTGTGGTATTCTAAGCAAAAATAAATATTTAATTTTATTTGTAAACTGAATGGATTTCTCTCTTTGAATAGATTTTAATCTGTTAATTAAAATGCTGCTTCTTGTAGTATATTGAATTTGGGAGCAGAAATCCAATTTCTATAAATTTAATAAGTTAAAATAATTTGACTCATTGAAACAAATGAAAAATTTTCAGCATCTTTGGAAAGAAATTGGTAATTTTACTTATAGTCGTATAACTTTATCTGATATATAACCTAAATAAAATAGTTCTATCAATTTTGTGAGAATTGTCTATTCTGTAGAAATCATTCCACCAGATTTCAAACCTTCTTCATCTGTATGTTCTCATTTGTTCCACTTTCTGTGCTATGTTTCTGTTACAGCACTAGGTATGTGGTGAAACTAGTGGAAAGGGAAAGAGGTGAAGAAGACCAAGTTGTTTTGTGTAAGAACTCACCACATGTGGTTTTGAAGTCAGCTGGAGAGCTGTTAGGGTGCCCCGAGGATTAGTTCATGCATCAGTGCATTTGGGTAGGAGGAAGCTGGTACTCTCGGCAGGCAAGGGGCCCAGCCTTGGCATCACCAATTTCCTCCTTCTTCCCCGTCTCTTTAGGCTAAGAGGCCATCGCTGTCTTCCTTTTAACATGTACCCAAATGCCATGGAAACCAACCCTGGCATTGACAGGGGAGGCAGGACTTCACTTCTCAGCTTACTGCAGGATTTCTATGTACAGACATTCCCGTGCTTGCTCAAGGAACCCTCTAAATACGTATTCATTATCCTTTTCTAAAATAGGCTGGTGAGGGGCCGACCCAGTGGTGTAGTGGTTAAGTTCGTGCGCTCCACTTCGGCGGCCCAGGGTTCACAGGTTCGGATCCCGGGCGCACACCTACACACCACTCATCAAGCCATGCTGTGGAGCGTTCCACATACAAAATAGAGGAAGATGGGCACGTATGTTAGCTCAGGGCCAATCTTCCTCAGCAAAAAGAGGAGGATTGGCAGCGGATTTTAGCTTAGGGCTAATCTTCCTCACACAAAAACAAGGCCGGTGAGAGGAGACGGGCAAAAAGAACGTGATTTTTATTGAGTCCTACTCTGGAAGGGCTCCCATCGGCACAGCCACTCTGTCGGGCCTCTTTGTTATGCCTGCACATTACGAAGTTGTCAGAGTCCAGGGAGATCATCTTGAGAGAGGGAAATTGCTGCTTCTCAACAACATTCTGGGCTTATAAAGTTGACATAATAAATCTGTGGCTCATAAGAAATAAATAAATAGTGCCTTTCTGTGTCTGCAAAGCTTACAGTAGGTGGAGCAGAAATGAGAACGGGGAGGCAGAGAGAAAGCAAGGCAAGTCTGGTAGCTCAGGAGCCCTGCTTTGGTGGTGGAAGCTTGCTTGGTGCCCGTAGTTAAGGCACTGACTTTAAACCCTTCATCCTTCCTCTCCAATTTTGTGGGTAAACTGAGGTACCACATCACGTGGTCTTAGTAACCCAGTCAAATTCTGGGGCTTCTAGAAGCCACAAGGAGCTGTGGCATACGGGAAGAGAAGCAGCCTTTCAAGACCTGAGAGTGGGTGTCAGCGTGGTGCCCTCATCTGGAAGCCAGACCTATAGTTAACATCTCCATCATGGGGGAGCTGTGGAGACAACATGGCGGGGGGGCAGAGGATAGACAGGAGATACCAGAGAAGCAGTCCTCTTCAAGTTAATCCATTTATACTGGGAAGCCAAATTTCATAGTAAACAGGGGAAAAAAGGGTTTGATCTTGACAAAAGTTCAAATTACAGGAATCAGTTTATTTTAGCTTACACACAACAGAATTTAGATTTTAATCACAAATAAGGCCTAATTATTAGAAGGAACAAAGAACAAATGAAGTGTTGACATTTCTGCAGGGTTGAGGGAGTTAATTTTGTTCAAGGAAATTGTATGGTAGCGCAATATGCTATTTGTCTTTCTTACCACAACCCTGCAAGTCCTATTACAGAAACTGCGCCAGGGCTCTGTTGACTTTCCCAAGGCTTTTCGTTAATCCTCTGATATTCAAATTCAAATTATTCCTAATTTTTTCTCCTTCAGTTGTCAATTGTTCTGACTTTGCCAGATCCTTATTAGTCAGTGGTTTTGCACGTGATTCAAGTGGTTCTTCAAAATCTTTCATTGACTTTTATGAATTCCTGAATCTTTTACTAGTTCATGCAGTTTCTCTTTGCAATCAATTTATTGTTGGAACATCTGAAATTCCGTGAGTGACTGACTGACAGACGGAGATGTGACTGGCAGGGATCAACTCTATGACTGCGTATGAGACATGGTGAATGGGGACTAATGTTTTTTTTTTTTTTTCTGTGAGGAAGATCAGCCCTGAGCTAACATCCGTTGGCAATCCTCCTCTTTTTGCTGAGGAAGACTGGCCCTGCCGATCTTCCTCCACTTTATGTGGGACGCCGCCACAGCATGGCCTGACAAGCAGCGTATCAGTGCGCACCCGGCATCTGAACCCGGGCTGCCGACAGTGGAGCACGCACCTAACCGCTACGCCATGGGGCCGGCCCCTAATGGGGACTAACTTTAAGTCTTCAGTTCATTGTTTTGTGATATGTTTTGCTTTCTTCTTCAGCTCCTTAATAGAGTGGCACTGGATAATGAATACCTAGGTAAAAAGGATCTCTTCTTCGTCAAAAAATATTTGAAAACTATAGTGCTATGAAAATGCAAGTAGTCCTTTTGGGAAAGGCTTCAAACATTTTTTATTCTAATACTTGATTTAAAATTGAACTTGGAGTCAATAAGCAGGATCATGATACTGAACAGAACTGTTTCCTTATCCACATGTTGCATATTGATGTTCATTGAATTTGCTGGTTCTTCCAGATGATTCTTTCACTGGGAATCTCGTGAATTGGGTGATTTATTAATTCTTTTTTTTTTTTTTTGTGAGGAAGATTGGCCCTGAGCTAACCTCTGCCAATCCTCCTCTTTTTGTGGAGGAAGACTGGCCCTGGGCCAACATCCATGCCCATCTTCCTCTACTTTATATGGGACACTGCCACAGCATGGCTTGACAAGCGCTGCGTCGGTGCGCGCCGGGATCTGAACCAGCGAACCTCGGGCCGCGGCAGCGGAGCGCATGCACTTAACCACTTGCGCCACCAAGCCAATCCCTAGTTCTTATTTTAAATTCATTCTTTTTCTAGTCTTAAGATTGTAAGTTCCTTGAGAATGAAGTCTGTTCCACTTGTTATACCCTGGAGCCAGAACAGTACCTCTCACCCATTGTAGGCATTGGAGGATGATCATTTGTGTGACAACCAGGCAGGTGTAGCACTCTGTTTATGACTGACGTGTGACTCCCCTCCCTAACATGATTATTCCGTGCTGTTGGCTTCCATCCCTTCTCCCTTTTCTGCTTTCACGGGCCTTTTGTTAACCTCTGTGATAATGGTCAGCATTAGCTGTTCATCTCAGACCTTGAAATTTAGCCTGTAGGTCTGCAGCTTCTGCCCACAGCTGCTGCAAAGAACCAGTGAAATTCCTTCAGTTAGAAATCTTACTGTGGGGCAAATCACGTGTAAAGTTAAAAACAATAATTGGTCATTTAATTGAATGGGACATTGTTCTGGGTGCTCTGCTGAGAAAACCATCTAAATACAGTTGTCGACTTAGAGGTGACATCTGTCTGTCATTCCAACTCTGCATGAAGGATACATTTTAGTGGGGAGAGACGCTAGACACTGGAGAGACACTGATAAGTTATACTGTATGGATGTGAACAGTGCTATGGAGGAAAAATAAAGCAGGGAAAGGGGATAGATAGTGTTGGGGGAGTTGAAATTTTACATACAGTGGTCAGGGAAGGTCCCAGTGAGAGGGTGGCATTTGGTAAAAATGTGAAGAGGTAGCAGAGCAAGCCATGTGGATATTGAAGAGAAGAGCTTCTGTGGCAGAGGAAACAGCAGATGCAAAGGCCCTGTGGCTGGTGCCTTCTAGGAGCAGCAGTGGAACTAGGATAGCATAAGCATGGATGGCCATGGTGGTAGATGAGACCAGAGAGGACTAGGGGCCAGATCGTGTGGGTCTTTGTAGACCATTGTAAGGGTTTTGGCTTTTACTCTGAGTGAAGTGAGGGCCACTGGAGGGTTTTGGGTAGAGAACAAATAATCTGACTTACATTTGAATGGAATTACTCTGGTTGCTGTATTGAGAATAGACAGCAAGAAATCAAGGATAAAAACGGGGAAGGAGGCGATTATTTATTCAGAGGACACATGATGGTGGTTTGAACCAGAGTGAAGGCAGTGAAAGCTAATTCCTATCTTTTCTTACTTTTTAATAGGATTCTTTCTTTGGCCCAGAGTTCATGCCATTTTTCCATGGCCTCTTCATATCTCTCAAAGTCCAGCTCACTTTTTCTCATTAGGTTTTTCTTAAAGACTCTAGTCCCTGCTGGTCATTCCCTGCAGTGAGCTCTTACTGACTTTTGTACTTACACCTTATAGTATAGAAGGCACTTGTTCTCTATTTCTTTCACGTAGGTTGATTTGCATTTCTTTCTACACTATAGCAAAGGCCTTATCTTGTACTTTGCAGCACAAAGTAGGTACTTTACTCGGTCAGTCCTTTTTGGATGGTTGGCTAATTCTCAAGAAAAAATCAACACGTATTCATTGTGGATTTGGTCCTTTTCCATGCCTCTTTTCTCATTGCTGGCAGTTAACCCCATCCATTCATTCATTTGAAAAATATTTACTAAACATTTACTGTTTTGTGGAGGATATAACACATAAGATAAACAGTAGTTATCCTCAAAGAGTTTATAGTCTGGCAAGAGAAGACATGAATCTTCATGGTTAGACTGTGAGGCCTTGTGAAGCACAGGTGATATGAATGGTACAAGAAAGGCCACTGGAATTCAGTGGTAGGAATGTTGCCTTCTGGCCGGGTGTTCTTACAGAAGAGAGCGGGCGCTAGGCCCTGAAGCTGGAGTAGGTGCAGTAGGTGGCGAGAATGGCAGGGGCGATGCTGGCCGTGCTGAGTGTTTTCATGGGTAGCAGAATGGATAAGTTTGAGTGGAGAAAGTGTGTGTGGAACTTTGGCGTTATTTAAGGAAGTATAAAGAAATCCACTCAAAAATCCACCCTCTGCTCTCTACTCTGACACCTAGAGCAACCACTCAAATGCATGCCATCCTCACCTCTCACCTGGACTATGCCACCACCTGCTAACTTCAGGTGTCAGCTTAATCAGCTTAAACCTCGCTGCCTGTGAGAGGCCTGCCCTGCTCACCTGACATCAACTTGGTCGCACTCCTGCCCCTTTGTTTGCTCCCATCATGGCCATTTTGCTATTCACTTGATTGGAAGTGTTGTCATTGAAAAGTGCTGCAGGGAGAGAGTAGATGGATTGTCTAGGGGAAAATACAACGGTCATAGAGGCCTGTTAAGAAGGGATGGTCTAGATACGATATGATGTGAACTTCGTTTAGTACTCTTGTGGCAGTGGGAATGGAAAGAGAGAAGCATTAAGGCTTAAAAAAATGTATTCTGTGAGGTATAGAGTACATGCTACAGTTACTAGTGTTTATGGTTATGACCCTCTGGTGTTTTATGCAATAAACCATTGTGTTTAAATTCAATTGGCTATCTTTTCTAGCAGCTTTTGACAGTCAGTAACTAGGAGCTTATGTTTTGTGGTTTGTTTCGCAAGGAAGACTTTCCCACACAAATGTGCTCCAGCCACCACAAAATAATGGAGAATTCTTGAATATCTGAATTCCATTTACTGACAATTGGTAATTATCTGCAGCTTTAGCTGTTGAAATATCTTTCAAAAGAGATGACTCTAAAATGAATTGATTTCACTACCCCCACAGAAACCATCAATATTTGTTAATAGACAAACAAATGACCAACAAGGTTTGGTATAAAAGCAAAGAGTTTTTTTTTTTTTTTTAAATACTTGGATAGACCATGGAACATCATGAGTGTTTACTGAAAAATAGGTTGGAATTTTAAAGAGGTGTTGAAAATATATGAAGTTTTGGTTTCCATTTTCCTAATCTGGCGTGACATTTAAAAATGATTCTTGAAATTAAGTTTTACTCTTCTTAATTTAATAGCATTTAAAGAGTATAGATCAGTGTTTTGAAAAATTAATGTCTATGCCAATGAGTATCATTCCAGTAAGGGACTCATCATGGTCTATCCTCGGCTGTTGAGATAAATGAGTAAAGACGTGGCCTTTGTTCTTCCCACACATGCTGTCCTATATTCTTCTCTCATTACATATGTAAGAGTCTGTCACTTTGTTAGTGGTTTTTTCTTTCTCTTTGTTTTTGTCCAGCATTCATTGCCTCTTCTTCGGATAACAACTCACTTCCTTCTTTTTGAGGAATCACTTCTCCCTCACCTCCTTCAGTTTGGGTGGAATTGCTGGCCTAGATGCCTTCTCTTCTTCCACGTAGACGCGTACGATTCTCTCTCCCAGGACTCAGTCCTGAGCAACATGATGGAGAGAGTACAGATGCCTGGGTGGATTGATCCTGGTGACTACTGGTACCCAAAAGCAGCTTTGACTCATTCTTTTTCCTCTTCATTTTATTTTATGAGCTACCCCGTATCTTTCCAGTAAAGCTCCTTTCTGTTTTAGTTTATCAGAGGGGATTTCTGTTCCTTGCAACTAACTCATGTGCCCTCAGGGATGACTGTTTATTGCAATAGATAGTTGGAACCATCCTTTCATATCAAAGGTTTATACTTTAACATTTTTTTTTCTCATTATATATACTATCTGTAGAAAATTTTAAAAATACAAAAAATATCAAGAAGAAAAGAAAGTTATTTGTAATCCCACTATCTAATAACTGTTGGAAAAAAGTCGTCTTTTTTATCTATGTGTGTTTATAAACACAATTTAATTATATTGTGTATATAACAGTATTTGATTATACTTAACATTATATCATGGTGAACAAGTTCCCATGTCAGATGTTAAAAATATGCTTTTACGGTTAAGTGCGCGTGCTCCGCTTCGGCGGCCCGGGGTCCGCAGGTTTGGAGCCCTGGGCGTGCACCGATGCACCGCATGTCACGCCATGCTGTAGCGGCATCCCATATAAAGCAGAGGAAGATGGGCACAGATGTTAGCTCAGAGACAATCTTCCTTGGCAAAAAAGAGGAGGATCAGCATCAGATGTTAGCTCAGGGCTGATCTCCCTCACCAAAAAAAAAAAAAAAAAAAGCTTTTAATGGCTCCATAATATTTTAAAATGGAAATATGCCATAATTGAACCATTCCTTCATTGTTGGAAATTTATTTGCTTTCAAGATGCTTTCTATTATGAATAATGTTGTGATGAGCATCTTCCTCATAAATTTTTGCCAATGTCTCTCTTCTTTCCTTAGGTAGAGGCCTAGAAACCCATTACCAAGTCAAAGGGTGTGAGCACGTCCAGGCGCCAGGCAGCCTAGTAGAAAGCTGTCCCCTCAGCAGTGTGTGGGTCTCAGTCTCACTGCACCTTCCTTTCTGAGGACTGTTATTTTTCAAAGTTGACATTTTAATGGATAAAAAATTATATCTCATTTTTGTTTTAATTTGTTTTCTGATATATAATTATTAATAATTTCAATTTTTTATTTTGTTAATTATCTAGTCATATCTGCAAAGAAAAGTTTAATTAAATAATTGAATTAAAAACCTTATTGAATTTAAAGAACTAAAAAGGGTTAAATCAAATCTTAATTATTTCTTCTTATTTATCTAGTTGTGTATTCAGTGATACACATCTAAGTCAACATCTTGAAGGCACTGTTGGACTCAGTCTTTAAAATTAACAACTTTTGGAACTTAAAATTATTTCTTTCTATTTGTGTACATCCCTTTTCCAAATTTACAGGTGGGCTGTTTTTATTTTATCACATGATTATGTATGTTATATCATGTGATAAAATTGTGGGGAGAAGAGCCTTTTCCTAAAAGCAGCAGTCTGGAGGGAAAATTGCATTTTCTGATAATTTTTCCATCTGGGAAGAGGAAGTGAGGGGCAGCTCATCACCCCAGGCTCTCTGTGGAATGCCCCGAGGTCATGGAGCATTTCCTGGCAGGTTGTATAGGAGGAATTTTTCTGGTCTTCTTAATCATTTTACTAGCCTTCTTAATCATTTTACTAGCATGCTCTGGCCAAGTAAGCTAAGCACTGGGTTGTGACTGTGTATGACAAACCCTGAGTGATAACTTTCTGAATGCTCTCTTAGCAGTAGCCACAGTGGAGATCCACTGAGGAGGGGTCTTTAGTCGAGAATTTGGTGATGGCTTTCTTCATCTCAACGCCAGCTGGCCTTGCGGGGCCTTGACCATAAATATAGTCCTTTCCCCCTTTGTTTTCCTCATATATATAGTAAAACACACGTGGAGTTTGAAGTATAGTGTAGTCGAGCAGGTGTGTGTGTGTGGGGTGGGAGGCGTTTGGAATTTGGAGGGATTAAACAAGGATGCTAGATATTATTATTGGTTTTATTGCTCAGTAAAACCAATTGGTTTTACTGATCAATGTCCACTCTAGGAAGTTGAAGTCCTAGGGTGCATTTCTAGTCTATAAAAGTTTTTTGACAATGAATGCTTTCAGTACTTGTGCTTCAGGTGAGGTTTAGTAAATTGATGTTCACCTCCAGATTCTTTAGCAAAAATATTGTATTATTATTTTTGGTGAGGAAGATTGGCCCTGAGCTAACATCTGTTGCCCATCTTCCTCTTTTTGCTTGGGGAAGATTTGCCCTGAGGTAACATCTGTGCCAATTTTCCTCTATTTTGTATGTGGATTGCCACCACAGCCTGACTGACGAGTGGTGTAGGTCTGCGCCTGGGATCCAAACCTGTGAACCTGGGCCGCCGAAGTGAGTGCGCTGAACTTAACCACTAGACCATGGGGTCGGCCACAGCAAAAATATTTTAAATAAAAACCCTTGCTTAATGTATTTGTTATCTGCTACTTTCTGTATCTTCTAAACAAAATTTGTGGCTTTTGGAAATGAGATTGTATACTAAAGTGTTTTGCAATTTGCTTAGTAGTTACATCTCTCTTGACCTCTGGAAGAAAAGTGGTTTGTGTTTTTGGTTGTTGCTTAAGCAGATGTCTGTTATCTGAGAGAGCAGTGTAGTGCAGATCTAATCATAATTAGAAGAGGGAGGGTATTTTTAAAGAGTGCTATATCGTGTTAGGTTGTGTCCCTTGGGAAGGGGACACGCAGCCTCAGGCTCACCATGGGAGGAATCATCTAAGGAGCTTTGAAGGACCAGCTTTCTATTTAATAAATATGGTGGGTACTTATCAGTTTCCCTTACCATCAGCTTTATCTTCTTTTTTTTTGTGAGGAAGATCAGCCCTGAGCTAACATCCATGCTAATCCTCCTCGTTTTGCTGAGGAAGACCGGCTCTGAGCTAACATCTATTGCCAATCCTCCTCCTTTTTCTCCTCAAAGCCCCAGTAGATAGTTGTATGTCATAGCTGCACATCCTTCTAGTTGCTGTATGTGGGACGCGGCCTCAGCATGGCCGGAGAAGCGATGCATCGGTGCGCGCCCGGGATCCGAACCCAGGCTGCCGGTAGTGGAGTGCGCGCACTTAACCGCTAAGCCCTGAGGCCGGCCCAGCTTTATCTTGTAAAGCTTTTCATAAGAGCGTGGTTAATTTTCTAAAGAAAACTTGTCTTTCTTATTGCAGAAGGCATAGGTATGAATCCAAGAAGCAAATAAAGAATTCTTAGATTTCAGTGGGAGAAAATGTAAAGCAGCCATTGCCTGTTGATTGAGTAGCACGACTTTTCCCATATGAGAACATTGCATTGAATAAGGTCGTTATACATTAAATTTTAACTATACAATTTAGAGTGGTTTGATTTTCTTTATTTTTTTGCAACTTTGTGAATTAATTTTTGCATAGTGTTGGATCTTATTTACTATGGAAACGTGAACTCTGAAAGCTACATTACTTTTCCTATAGGGGAAAAATGAAGTTTTCCAAAGCAGGTTTGGTAATAGTCCCTCATCATAATCTAAGCATTCTGATTTTATTGCTTTTCTGTTGATTTTCAAGTTGTATAAAGTAAAACATCTGAATGAGGCTTTTAAACCCTGAGCTAAGCCTTTTAGAGATAAATTAGCATCTTCAATTTTAATTAATAAACACTAAGGCTATTATTAAGCAGAAACTTGTATTTGAATATTTGTTTTATCCTTGGCCTCATAATAGCCAGTAATTCAGGCCCACTCTCACAAGAATCTTTGGGACATAGTTACTTGGATATATTGCATTTACCTTAAACTCACCCAAAATGGTATTGATTTTCTCAGCCCTGTCAATATTTCTGGGATTCTGTTGTCACTTTGATTGAAAATCCAGAATTTAGTTCTAATTTTTTCCTCACTTTTATCCCCTATGTTCAATCTGTCGCCAAGTCTTTGGGCTCTTTCTTTGAAATATTCCTGTTGATATATTTCCTTTTTGTGTTTCTAAAATCCATTCTTCAGCACTCAGTTCCCCATGCCTTAACTAATCACTTAGCTTCTAACTGGTTTCCCCGACCTCCGTTTTCTTCGTCTTACCATCAGCCCTGCATAAGCTCTCCGATTAAGTTTTCCATACTTAAATTTTGTATTCTGACTCCTCTACTCAAGACCCTGAATGGCTCCCTGCTCATCCCTGTTGGTGAGGTTCCAACTGAATTACTTCACACTCTGTGCTCAAGGTTCTTTTAATCTTCTCTTCTCTCTCATCTCACATCTCACTATGTGCAGTCACCAGTTTGTGGGTGGTGGGCTCTAAAAGTTCTTTTACAAGTGGGTTGTTTGGAAGTTGGAATTAAATTTTTAATTAAATTAAATTAACTTTAATTAATGTAGAAATAATTCTTTAAGATCTGTATTTGAGTTTCTAAGCCATAACTCAAAGATCTGTGTCTCCTAATGTAGCTGATTTCTAGGTTTTGGGAGCCAGGAGCCATGTTGAATAGGGAGGCAGGGGAAGGATGGACTGTGGACTCCTTCTTTACTAAGTACAGGGTCATCTAGTACCAGGCAGAACTGACAGTGGTTTTTCATGTGTAAAGGTGGTCTTTTGCATTTGATTTCTGTTAACTGTCTTCCAAGTCCTAGTGTTTCTCTCCTCAGACTCTTAGGTGTGGAGAGCTACTCCAAACTAAATAATGCATTAATTAATTCAGTAATTATATTATTTGCTTACTAAAATAACAATAGTTGCTTTTTATTGGACACTTTCACATATGATTTTTCTAATCCTTACAACAATCTTGCATGGTATATTAAAGTTACTTGCCTTTAATAGATGAACATATTGAGGCTGGGTGAAGTTTAAGTATACGCAGCTATTAATTTATAAATACAAGACCTAAAAATAACTTGTATATATTTGTAAGTCACTTGGAAAGAGTAAGTGCTGTGTGTTTGTTAAAGAAATACACAGTTAACCTCCATCCTTTCCCCCCTTTATCCCCTCACCTGACACACACAACCACCACTGGACCACCGTTCTGCTTCTACAGACTGTATAGCTTCAAGGTTGAAGAAAAGAAGCTAAAAGATAGCAAAAGAGTTTCTGGGACTCATCAGCCTCCCATCCTAAAATCTATCTCCCAAAATCCAGCACCCCAGACTGGATGTCTTCATATAACCTGGTTATACGATTCCTCTAATCAGAGATTTGGCTCAAAATGCATTTTCGTGCTAAAATGCATCGAAAGGACCCTTGGGAAGGATTAAGGAATTCTTGGTTATTCACACGTTATTGTCAGCTAGTTCAATGATGTTTTCCTCTTAGCTATATTGAGGGCTTTTCTGATGGGATGGAGTTGAAAAGGAAGCAAGCTGTTTTGGAAGCTGGGGGCACTTCCACAGTGTAGATCTGTGCTGTCCAGACTGGGAACCACCGGCCATATGTGGCTATTGAGTGCTTGAGATGTGGTTTGAATTGAAATGTGCTTTAAGTGTAAAATACAGACTGGATTTAAAAGCCTTAGTACCAAAAAAAAGGAATGCAAAATACCTCATTAATAATTGTTTTTATTCGTGTTGAAATAATAGTTTGGGTATATTGAGTTAAAATATGTTATTAAAATTTCCACCTGTTTTCTTTTATGTTTTGAATGCGGCCACTAAAAAGTTTAAAATGACATAAGTGGGTTGCATTATATTTCTAGTGGACAGTGGTGGCATAGACTAATCCTCCATCTCTCCCTGTATTCCAGTTTTGGTTCTTCCTCAGTAATCTGGCTCCGTCATGTATCTCCTCTCTTTCCTACATCTTCCTTCTCTCCTCTTTACCGGCCCTTTTTCTTGATTTTCACTCATTCATTCGTTTATTCAACAAATATTTCCTGAGTTCTTAGTTAATATGCTAGTATTATAAACATGCAAAATTCTCTCTCATCCTAAAAAACACCACAAAACAGAAAAGCACACAACCCAACCATGTCTCAATCCACATCACCCTGTCTCTATCACGTGCTCTCCTTCCCTTCACTGTCCAGCCTTTGAGGAAGAGTCTGCATTCTCTACCTCCATTTACCTTCCCAGTGTCCTTCCTCAAAGCTCAACCGTCTGGCTTTTTCCACTTTTACCACTCCACCGTCAACTGCTTCCCTAAGGCCACCAGTTTGCTCCTACTTTTCAAATGCTGTGGTAGCTTCTCAGCCTTTAGCTACAACATTTGACACTTTTCCTCAGAGTCTCTCCTTGAGACTTGCAAGACATTTCTATCTCCTGTGTGTGTGTGTTTCTCTCTCCTGTTTTACCTTGATTTTTACCATTACCACTTACCAGCTTTGTGACCTGGGCGGGTTCAGCATCTTCTGTGTCATGTTTGGGCTCACCGTATGTTGTCAGTGTGTACTATGACCTGCCCTCTCCAGGGGCCTCTGCTTCCTTTCCTTTGCAGGATTCCCAGTGTCCTCCCAGGCTTCCGCAGAGCTTGTTTTTTCTTCTGTTTCTCTTCCCTCTCATATCTTCTTCCTTGGTGGCATCTCCATATCCATGCTTCCAATTAGAATGCTCTTCATACATTTCTTCTCTCTTCCTTTAAGACTCACCTCAAATATATAACCTCTGCCACAGGTTTCTGTCTCCTTCAGCCAGCTTTTTGCCTCACAGATCCTCAGTTTCCTCATCTGAAAACAAAGAGAATGATGCTATTGCTTACGTTTAATCCGTAATATTCTGGGTTCTCACTTGAGAAAATACATGTGAAAGTGCTTTGGAAAATGTTAAACACTTTATAAATAGTATATTGCTGTCACCTCCTGATGCTCCACAAACGTTTATTACTTCCGTCACGTATTTCTTAGGACACATTGTACATGTACATAAAGTGTCATTGATACCAGATTGAATTCTTTCATGTGTGAATATTTGGTCTTCTCCCCAAAAGGTCAACATTCCTGGAGGGTAAGGGCCGTGTTACATGCTTTAGGAAAAGAAAAGAAAGAATTTGAAAGAAAACTTACTCTTTTTACTGTTTAGCGTACTTTGAAGCTTTATGCTAGATATGTACCAGGAGATGCTTCATATGATTTTGCATGGTTCAATTAAACTAGCAAATTCACACATGGCTAGCTTATATTTTCTTTTCTGCCAAAAATAAGTATATTATTTATTCACCTTTTGGACCTGTCTATTGCATGTCTCTCCTTGTAAAAATACAGGCTTCCCAAGAGCAGGGCCTTTGTCTTTTGCTCTGTTGTATTCTTAATGCCTTTCACATGGGAGGTGCTCTGTAAAATTTTGTTGAAGGAATGAATGAATACATTAACCCAATACTGGTGAGAAAGTCAAATATCAACCTTCATCTCTGGCTTGAGGACCAGAGAATGACTCTTGTCAGGATTATGGGGTCAAGGATCACATTTCAGGGTAGCTGAGTCCCTCAGTGCCTACAAGGCTTTTTTTTTTTTTCCCCTCTGTTTTTGAGGCTGTCCCTTGAATAATTTAGGATGCTGACAGCCTACTCTCCCAATGGGTGGGGGGGGATCAGGGGAGTATTGAAACCAGGTCTACTTGATAGAATTAAAGTAGACTGTTGTCACATCAGAGTATTAATAATTAAACTTGACTGAGCACTTACTGTATATCAGGCACTGTTCTTTACCTGTATGAATTGTTTAGTTCTCTCCAGAATCCTATGAGGCAGGTGGCATTATGTCCCTACCTTACAAGTGGGAAGATGGAGGCACAGAGAGTTAAAACAAATTATCTAAGATCAGAGAGCGATTTAATGTAGAGACGTGGCTGAAACCCAGAAATCAGGCTTTCTCTTATCCACTGTGCTAACCTCTCTCTCTGATTAAATAGAGATAGAGGTCGTTTTAAAACAACAGTGTTGGTGTACATACGTGTCTTTTTTCTGGAGCAGAGTAATTTTCCCTAGTTCTTCTGTTGTGGCTTTAAGATATAAAGGTTCTGGCCCATTTCTTTCTTTCGGGGAAGTAGTTCAGTTATATACAGACTGCACTTGCTATCTGACTGCAATGTGTTAGGAGTTAATTATTTACAGTGCCTGTTGAAGCTGATGTGGTGCTTTCCTCACTCCGCATTTATTTATTTATTGTGAGGAGATCAGCCCTGAGCTAACATCCATGCCAATCCTCCTCTTTTTGCTGAGGAAGACTGGCCCTGGGCTAACGTCCGTGCCCATCTTCCTCCACTTTGTATGGGACGCCGCCACAGCATGGCTTGACAGGCGGTGCATTGGTGCACGCCCGGGATCCGAACCCGGGCTGTCAGCAGCGGAGTAAGTGCACTTAACCGCTACACCCCGGGGCCGGCTCCCTCACTCTGCATTTATAAAGAAAGAATGGCCTGTTGAAACCCACTAAAATGAAAATGTCATGAAACCCTCAGATCAGAAGTTGACCTGTATTTTAGACTTCATGAGTTTGAGGTTATCTTATGGTTATGGGTTATATTATGATGTCAGAATGACCATATACCACATGAGGAAAAGAAGTGTTAAGTTTATGAAGAGAAATATCAGTTTATCTGTTCATTTTATTTTTGTCCTTTTCACATAGGATATCTAGCCCGCCAATCCAAGTTATTTTAATTCAAGGGATAGTGCTGAAAATATGAGATCAGCTTTGACAGAAATTAATTGAATAAATACATTTACAGGTACTATGACCCTAGCAATGGCAGAATTTGGGTCCTCTTCACCCCAACTGTTTGTGGAATGGATTGGGGGATGGGAGAAATTAGGGAACTCTCCCCTTTCCTTCCCTCAGACTCAGTATGCAAGGTTGTTAGTTGTAATGTAATTTTTTTTTTTTTTTGGTGAGGAAGATTAGCCCTGAGCTAACATCTGTTGCCAATGCTCCTCTTTTTCCTGAGGAAGATTGGCCCTCGGCTAGCATCCGTACCCATCTTCCTCTACTTTATATGTGGGATGCCTGCCACAGCACGGCTTTATAAGTGGTGTGTAGGTCCGCGCTGGGGATCCGAACCTGCGAACCAGGGGCCGCCAAAGGGGAACGTGCGAACTTAACCACTGCCACTGGGCCGGCTAAGATTAAGATTAGTATTTTGTTGTTGTTGTTGTTTTTTAGTAGAAGCTCATGCTACTTTCCAGGACACCTTTGCAGGGGTCGTCTTTAAATAAACATAGTATATTGAAGAGGCCAGCACATACTAGGGATGCAGAGTAAATGTTAAATTCGTAAATGCATTACTGAATTATGTTGTTCTAAAAGGGGTGGTGTAGAGGAGAAATGAGATTCATTCTGCGTAGAGCCGGTAGGATCTGGGTGAGGTAGTGTGAATCCGTGGGCAGACAGGAAAGGCACTGGCACGTAGAACCTCAGGTGTACTAGATTAAAGAACAGAGGTCTTAGAAAGAATCTCTATCAGAACCTGGCAATGGAGGAAAAAACGGATATTTTAGGACTAGACTCTCAGTGAGCCAAAAGGGGGCTGTATCTAGGTTCCAGCAGGAAAGGCCCTGTTCCTTTAGATGGAGGCCAAGTAGGAGCCAAAGGAAATAGCTTCATGGGTCTAGATGGTAGAAATAGTGTGGACCAGCCGGAAAGTCAGGGACGGTGAGGGGCAGCCCCAGAAAAGGGACTCAGGTGTAAGTCGTGCTCCTTGGAGCTTAAGGAGCATCTCGGAGAAAGATGCTCACTGTTCCTTCATCTCTTTATTTAACAAACATTTATCAATACCTGCTGTGTACTGTTGTAGACACGGGGGTGAAACAGTGAACAAAGATGAAATCCCTGCCTTAGTGAAGCTTACATTCTTCTTTCCTTTCAGCTTTATTGAGGTATAATTTACAAATAAAATTGTAAGATATTTAAAGTGTACATCATGGTGATTTGCTATACGTATACATTGTGAAAGAATTCCGACCATCTAGTTAATTAACACGTCCATCACCTCGCATACACACATCTATATACACGTCTTCTTTATCCATTGATTGACACTTAGGTTGTTTCCGTATCTTGACTACTGTGAATAATGCTGCACTGAACATGGGAGTGCAGATATCTCTTTGATATCCTGTTTTCATTTCCTTTGGATATATACCCAGAAATGAGATTGTTGGATCATATGGTAGTTTTATTTTTAATTTTTTGAGGAACTTCTATACTGTTTTCCATAGTGGCTGTATCAATTTACATTCCCACCAACAGTGCACAAGGATTCTCTTTTCCCCACATCCTCACCAACACTTATCTCTTGCCTTATTGATAACAGCCATCCTAACAGATGTGAGGTGATATCTCATTGTGGTTTTGATTTGATTTTCCTGATGATTAGTGATGCTGAGCACCTTTTCATGTACCTGATGGACATTTGTATGTCTTCTTTGGGAAAATATCTATTCAGTTCCTCTGCCCATTTTTTAATTGGATTGTTTGTTTCTTTGCTATTGAATTGTTTGAGTTCTTTATATATTTTGGATATTAACCACTTGTCAGATATATGATTTGCAGGTATTTTCTTCCACTCAGTAGGTTCCCTTTCATTTTGTTGTGGTTTCCTTTGCTGTGCAGAAGCTTTTTAGTTTGATGTAGTCTCACTTATTTACTTGCTTTTGTTGCATTTGCTTTTGATGTTAAATCCAAAAAATCATCAGCAAGACTGATATCCAGGAAGCTTACCCCCTATGTTTTCTTCTAGAACTTTTATGGTTTCAAGTCTTATGTTCAAGTCTTTAATCCATTTGGAGTTGATTTTTGTATATGGTGTAAGACATGGTCCAGTTTCATTCTTTTGCATATGGCTGACCAGTTTTCCCAGCGCCATTTATTGAAGAGACTGTCCTTTCCCCAAGCTTACGTTCTTGTTGGCGGAAGTACCCAATAACCAAATAAATAAGTATGGGGTACTGTGTGGTACATCAGATCATAATAATTGCTATTGAGAAAACTACAGCAAGCAAGGAGGGATGGGGAAGGCTGGGGTGCTGCAGTTTTAAATTTGACAGCCACTGTTTTTAAGTGAGGAGATGGCATTTGAACAAGCTCTTGGAAAAGACACTAAAGTTTTTTGCGAGAATTACATTCTTTTGCTAAGTAAATTGAGCAAGTGACCTTGTCCTCAATGGTATGTTTCAACTGTGTTAAGCATGTGTCAAAATTTTCTGTCTTGCTATTTTAAAATTTAATTGCAGCAGGAAATAAATATGTGTGCAGTGTGAAGGAGAAGAGGATGTTGTTTCTGAAGGTGGGGTGTCCGGGAAAGGAGAGACCAAAAATGGATGGTAGAGAAATCCCCTTCTCCTTAATTGCCCGAGGAAGTTGTGCCGAGTGAAATCGAGGGCCACAGGTGTGTGATGGCCTTTGCCGTCATGTGACCTCAGTCTATGGAAGTTGTTTCTGACATCATCACTTGACAGTAGAACAATAGGTTTTATTTTGACAGCAGAAGATTGTGGCGTGGTCAGGCTTTAATAAACAATCCTCAAGGCTTTATGTCTCGGAAGCTTGAACCTAATTCCCCTCATTGTAGCACTAATGCTTTGTGCCTGTCTGTCTCTTGCAGCCTTGTAGGAAGCCAACCTCAGCGAGGCAGACGGCATGGCTAGCTCAGCCCGGGATCACCTGCTTTTTGTGCGGCGTCGAAATCCCCAGATGCGGTACACGCTGAGCCCCGAGAACCTCCAGAGCCTCGCGGCCCAGAGCTCCATGCCCGAGAACATGACCCTCCAGCGGGCCAACAGCGACACCGACCTGGTGACCTCCGAGAGCCGCTCCAGCTTGACTGCCAGCATGTACGAGTACACGCTGGGGCAAGCCCAGAACCTCATTATCTTCTGGGACATCAAAGAGGAGGTGGACCCCAGTGACTGGATTGGACTCTATCACATAGGTGAGTCAAATGAAATGTGCTTGCATGTGACTTAGAGCGTACGCTTTTACTCTGACGTTGTACTATTCTGTGTTTTCTCCTGGAAAAAAATCACACACACGTGTAAACACAGCAAGATTCTGGGAATTTTGCTTTCTTCTTTGAGAGCAAGTGAGTCAACAATTATAAATATCTTTGCTGATATGAATTTTGTGGTTACATTTCTACTCTAATTAAATGCCAGAACCTGCAGATGTTGTAGTATTTTCTTTTTAAAACTTCACATTGCTCTTGATCAATAGTCCCATTCTGGAAAGAGGTGGCTATTAACATTTACTTATATTTTTAAACTGTTGAAAGAGATGTCTTAGATTTAGATAACTGATATGAAAAAATATTCTGTATTTTCTAAAGGTTGAATTTCGTTAAGAACACCTTGCAGTCTAAGGTATCTTTTCATTTCAAAATGCCTTGATGTGTCCTAGATCAGTTAGATGAAGAAAGTGTCATATTCTCCTAACATATTAGTTAGAAATAGATTGCTATTTGTTTTAATAAAAGTGTCCCAGCTCTGTTTAGCTAATTTGCATCTGTTATACATAGGTGAATGAATGATGAATTTTGCATCCCAGAAAATATAGAGTCTGCTTTGTTTGAAGGTCAAAATCAAAACCTACCAATCAACCATAAAGAAAATCTAAATCAAATCTGATAATGAAATCTAACATTACCCAAAGTTGGAGAACTTTTTCACTGAATGAAAGGTATTCCTTTGAAAATTTAACATCAGATATTTTATTAGAAAGACGTTGTTGCTTTCAATGTAGATTATAAGCCAAGCATCACCCTCCCCCACTTTTTTAATGAATAAATTAGAGGGAAAAAAGACCTCTTTGTTTATGGCAGTGCTTCTCAGTGAGGGGCAGTTTTGCCCCCTACAGGACATTTGGCAATGTCTGGAGACATTTTTGGTTGTCACAACTGGATGGGGGGATGGGAGACCAGGGATGCCGCTAAACATCCGGCAATATGCAGGACAGCCCCCCACAATAATTATCTGTCCCCAAATGTCAACAGTGCCACTGTTGAGAAACCCTGGTTTGAAGTAAAGTAATATTCTTGCTGAAATTTTATTAAAATGGTAAACCCACTGCACTTTATGTTTCTCTGGGACACAGAATTTTATGTTGACTAACATAAAATTGGTTTGTATTTACCCATGTAACTCTTAATGTTTAATCATGCTAGATAGCAAGAGATCTAAAATGACAAAAAAAAAATTCAATGAATTTTTCTTTCTTTTTCCTCTTATGACAACAAAAAGGGGAAAAGTCTTCAGAATTCAGCATTTGCTGCAAGTGTGTTTAAATATTTATTCAAAGTGAGGAAGATAGATGATTTAAAAATTATATTTTTATATCTGATACCTCTTATGTTCACAAAAAATCTTACAGTTTTGATGTGACTTTTGAAATAACTTTTGGTTTTGATATAATTTCACCCTATAGGATTTCATAAACTTTTTTCTTTTTACTTTTCTCATAATATTTTTTCCTTTTTTCTCATTTTAGATTTTGTAATGCTTAATATAGACAACAAATAGCAGACTGTGTTTTTCTTGAATGCTTTTTATGTGGTATTTCTTTGGGACACAATTAATTTTACATGTAGAATGATTTCTTTTTTGTGTGAATAACTTAATCTGTAAGATGCCAGAATTGCTTAAGATAGTAACTCCTATTACTTCATACTTTTCCCCCTAACTTTCTTTCTGTTTCTCCATCCCACTTGTTATATTTTCCTGTCTAAATGTAGTCAGGAAGGAACTAAGGTATCCAAAGCTGAGTTCATCTTATCACCAAGCGACGAAAACCACGAAATCTTGGTGTTCTTGTATCTTACTTTCTAGAGGAGGAAGAATAGGTCAGAGTTCTAAATCTGGAATTAACCCAAGGATATAGCTAGGAAAGTAGAATTAGGAAATAAATCTCTTTAGAAAAGTGCTAACTCTTCTTCAGTCTATTTCAAGAGGCTTCTGTATCTTTCTCACATATCATCATTGTATCTTTGCTTTCTTGTATGTAGTGTGTCTTTTTTTTCCCCCTCCTTTGGCCAATTTCAACATTTTCTCTTTATCTTGGTTTTCCGCAGTTTGTCTATGATGTACCTAGGTGTGATTTTCTTTCTATTTATCCTGGTTGGAATTCTCTGAGCTTCATAAGTAAATGTTTTTGATGAAATTTAGGAAATTTTTGGCCATTATTTCCTCAAATATTTTTTCTATCTATTTTCACTTTCTTCTTTTTCTGAGACTCCAATTACACGTATGTTACATTATTTCATGTTGTTCTACAAGACCCTGAGACTCTGGTTAATTTTCCTTCAATCTCTTTGATATTCAGATTTGATAATTTCTTTTCATCAGTCTTCAAGTTAACTCACTTTTTCTTTTTTCGTCTTCATTCTGCTGTCAAACCCATCCAATGGATTTTTAAATTTCAGTTGACTTTTCATGTATAGAATTTGCATTTCTCTTTTTATAGTTTTTATTTCTCTTATAAGTTCTCTATATGTTGACTCATTCAGACCATATTTTTGTTCAGTTCTTTGAATTGAATTGAATACAGCCGCTTTAAATTCTCTGCTATATCCAATATCTGGGCCACCTAAGGAGCAGTTTTTATTGTCTGTTTTCCTCTTGACCGTGGATCCCATTTTCCTGTTTCCCTGCATATCTAGCAATTTTTAGTTTTACATTGGACACTGAAGATTCTTTTGTTTTTTGAGTGTAGTTGTTTTTTTTCTTTTTTTTAAGATTGGCCCTATGCTAACATCTGTTGCCAATCTTCCTCTTTTTCTCTTTCTTTTTCCTCCCCAAAGCCCCAGTACATAGTTGTATATCATAGTTGTAGAGTTGTAGCTCTTATATGGGGGCCGCCGCCTCAGCATGGCTTGATGAGCAGTGACTAGATCCATGCCCAGGATCCGAACCAGCAAACCTCAGGCTGCCCAAGCAGAACGCACGAACTTAACCGCTAACCTCCAGGCCGGCCCCAACACTGAAGAGTCTATGTTGTAGAAATTCTGACTTCTGTGGAATAATTTTATTTTAATGTCAATTTTTATTCTAGGAGGCAGATTTATTTCCTTGAACTTGCTAGGTATGATTTTACACTTTGTTAGGATGGATCCATGGAATGCCCAATGTAGTTTCCCAGGACTTCTGACTTGATGGGATTCAGCTGCCAAGTTTGGTCTCCACTGTGGATTTCATCAGGGCTTGGTTTGGGGCTTTGTTCGGTAGGTCTGTGCTAGACCTTACTCTAGGACTTTGTACTTATTCCTGACTAGTGGCGTTTCTGATGCTTTGGCTGGAGGCCCAGAGTGTTAACTAGATCTCTGCACTCTGGCTGAGCTGTGACTCTGGTGTTCTCCAGTACTGCTTGACCTCTAGCAGCAACGTTGCATTCTCAGCCCTGTAACAGCTGCCCCCTGGAAAGCCTTGATAGTCTCGCCCTGCACATGTGTAGCCCAGACTTTAGCAAAGGGCTTGTAGGGGATCCGCATGTGCAGTTTTGGCTTTCACCTCTGCATAGCTCTTTCCTTTCCGTGCCCTGCCTGGAGATTCCAGGCACTTCAGTTGACTCACACTCTGATCTCTTGCTCCGCAGCTCATCAGAACTGCCATGAACTTTAGCTCCCTGCGCTGCACTCAGGAAATCGTCCCCTGGCTGAGATCTGGGTGGTCATAGAGCCACCTCATGAGTTTCTCTTCTCTCTGGGATTTTAGTTTTATACCACCTACTGTGCCGTATCTGAAAACCACTGCCTCCTACTTTTACAGTTGTTTACATTAGGAAGAATAGTCTGGAACTAATTACTTCAATATGACCTGAAGCAGAAGTTCCTCCCATGCTCTTGATTTAGGGATTAATTCCCCCATATAGCCATTCCCAGAGAATTCTGAATAAAACTGACAGGTTGAGTCCCATGTGTTTGTCAGTTTTTCTTAGTGTATTTTCTAACTGTTTTTGATCCCTAGCAGGGAAGAGGGGTGAGGAACTGGCACCCCAGACTCTCAAGGGGCTGTGATGAACACAGACTAGCATTCACGAGTAAAAATACAACATAGGTAGAATGAGGTACTTGGTGTTCTCAAACTTGTTGGTTTTGGCAGGTCTTCCACAATGAATGGTTTTAAAAGGCATCTAGAACATTAAATATGGCTCATTTATATAGTTGCAGGGTCGCGACTGTGTTTAAAAGGAAGATTGGCTTATCTGGGACCTCAAAATGAGTGAGCGGTGATGTGGCTTTAAGCAGAGATAGCCATTTCTCTCCTGAGGTTAAGACGGGCTGTTCCGACCTTTAGACTGGAGGCAGCCTCACTTCCGAGGGGACTTTGCCATTCCACATGGAGAGGGATGGGTGACAGCACTGTGGTCTTTAACTGACAGCCATTTCCTGGTCTCTACTTCCTGATGGGGTTGAGGGTGGGCAGTAGGCCCTTGATCTCAGGGCAGGCAGGCCCTCCCCAGCCTCAGGAAAGATCTAAACCTTTATGGGAATTCAACTAGTGAGTAGTCTGGGAGGGGACATGTGACCCAGTTCTGGCCAGTGAGATGTAAGGGGAAGACTTTGAGGGACTTCCTTTTCCAGTGAAAAGCCAGAGCCTCATGAAGAGAGTCTTTAAACTTCCCCTCCTCTTGTTCTTGGGATTCTGGTGAAAGGATGTGTTACCCTAACTATAGGCATCAATCAAGAAGATAAGAAGCTACGGACAACAGAGCAGAAAGATACTCCAGACTTCTTGCTGTATAAAAACAATCTTACCCTCTTTGTTTAAGTCATCATTTCTTTCTTGTACCGGCAGTTATTCCTAATGAAGCCTCTGGGGTGGCTATAATGATGAGAAAGGGAAAGGAGAGACACAAGTGCTTTTAAAGGCAGGCTGAAGACTCAGTGGGCCACTTTAGTGGTTACTACTCCAGGGAGAGTGCTTGGGCTGCTTTAATATAGGTAAAAGCCACTGGGTTGTTTTTTTTTGGTGAGGAAGATTCACTCTGAACTAACCTCTGTTCTCAATCTTCCTCTTTTGTTTTGCTTGAGGAAGATTAGCCCTAAGCTAACATCCTTGCCAGTCTTCCTCTGTTTTGTATGTGGATCACCACCACAGCATGGCTTGATGAGTGGTGTAGGTCTGCGCCTGGGATCCGAACCCGTGAACCCGGGCCACTGAAGCGGAGCACACCAGACTTAACCACTAAGGGCCGGCCCCCCACTAGGTTGTTTTTATAAGAAGTAACAAAAATTTGATATAAAAATTTTGAAAAGAGTAATCCCAAGCCTTGTGGAAATTTTTTAAAGTTTAATAGGATCAGTAAAGTGATGGGAAGAATCTTTTAAATGAATAATTAGTAACTTGACACTATGCAAAACAGTTTTCGTGGGCACCATTGGTGAAGTGTAGGTGAGATGATACTTTTGGAGAAGACCTGAGAGAAAAGAGTACATGCAAGGCTAGGATGAGGAAAGAATTTCGGGGTCCAGGTTGGGTTGTAACTTGAAGGCTGTGGTGGCTCAGCAGGAATATGCGTAATAAACTCTCTCGGGCTTTGGGAAGTAGATGTGCTGAGAATCTGGGTTTCGTGACAGTGTGTCAGGAAGAGCTTCAGGTTTCCATACCTCTTGGTAGGACGCAGCTGCTCCCCTCCACTTGTGTCCTGAGAAGCTGGACTGTTTCCTAGCAACGATTGGTTTTATTTGTGGAATGGAGAGATGGTCTCTATAGAAATAAGTCCCGAAGGGGAGGGCTTTGGGTGGAACTTTGGGCTGGCGAGGTGTGGCCTGTTGGCACACTCTGCGTTTTGATTGTGTTTCTCTTGGCTTACATTTTCTTCCTCTCTAGAAGTGTGTTTTGTTTTTGTTTGGCTAATTGTTAATAATGTTTTTCACTGTACAACTCACTCCAGATGACTTTTAGCACTAGGAATCTGGAGGGAAAATATATCTTCCTGGATCAGAAAAATAAATCTTTCTTTAGGCAGTTTAGGCAGTATATAGATCCTACTGGGAGTACAAAGAAAAAAAGTTGAAAATATCAAGGCACCTCATAGGGATGCTTTGGGTGTGAACACGGTTCTCAAAACACATGCTAATTACATTTTCTCCCTCCAGAAAGTCTCATATACATCCTGAGATTTCCAGAGATGATCACAGTGTAGCTATAGCCCTGAATCTCCAAATTACAACAATTAATGCCTTGCAGATGATTTTCAAAAATCACTAGGTTTATGATTTATAGTTGGTCTTCAAAATTAGAATTGACCCCTCACAAGTTTAGCAGTGCTACTTGTTGCCTCCTCCTAAGGTCTCTAAATAAAAAGATCCAAATGCTTATCTCGTGCAGAAATACTTAGGGTGCCCAACAGAAACAGCTTTCCATGAAAAACCAAGTGCCTGGCATTTCAGTTTGTTTCAGGCTCACTATCTAATTCTCCTCAGCCTTTCGGTTTGTGCTTATTTTTCTGGCTATTCAAAAGAAACAAACTTCAAAAGGCTTAATTTGCCATTTCTCACTTGCAGGTCACTTTAGGTACCTGACCAGAGCTAGGGAAATGCATGTTTTTAAGGATATGCTGTGCTGTCTGCCAGAGCGCTGGTCTGCCAACTATTTGTTACTAATCTGTGACCAGATGAGAAACTTTCTCCAGGGTGTAAGTCAGTGTAACTGCTTCCTTCACTAAGAAAATCTTGCTATTAAAAAAAATCATCTAAATTAACGAATGGGCTTGTTGATGTAGCTGTTTCATATTCTGGCTCAAGCTTCTTCTCTCGCCAAGGACCGGTAACCAATAGTTGAGCAGCCTCTGTCTGGACCACACTGAGTATACCTCTCAGTGTCCATATGTTGATGATCTCTTCAAAGATGAAGGGCAGAACAACTGTATGTTGACTCTGTCTTAAAAAATATCTTGGCTTATGTATTATGATGTTTTTCATATTTCCTTGCATTTGGATGGTAAAATAAAGATTGCAATAGTCAGCCAAAGCATTAGGATCATGTATTTTAGAGCTCTAATCCCAAAGTTTAAGCTGATATTTTATGGATAAAAAAACTGAGGTCCAGCATGGTGATGCCATACAGCTAGTTGAAGGCAGTCAAGGCTGGAACTTACGTGTTCTGTGTCTCAGTCTTCATTTCTTTTCCTCTGTGTTGAAAAATGTGGTCCAGTGTTTTCCAGCCTTTAGTTATTTGCTCAGCACCTTCCTGATATTTGCAATATTGAATTATCACTTGTACTGTTAATATTTTTCTATAAACCATCTGATTACAGCGAAACAAACTGATTATCTATCCTGACCTTGTTCTAAGCAGTGAGGTCTGGGAAACCTTTGCTATGTTGGTTATATTTCTTGCTAACATGGATTAAGTGTTAAAAAAATAGCTTTTGTCTATGAACCACTCAGGATCAATTCATGTAGCACACTTTGAGAAATTCTGAGGTTATCAGTGATTAAGAGCATAGGCTCTATAGTCAGATAGACGAGTCAGTTCAAATCCTAGCTTGGATGAGTTATGTAATCTTTTTAAACCTCAGTTTCCTCATCTGTAAAAAAAAGATTAAGAAAAGTACCAATATCATAAGAATTAAATGAGATAATGTGTATAAAGCTCTCAGCAATGTGTATAAAGCTACAATGTGCCTGGGCTCATTGTAAGGTCCTGCTTATTATAAACTCTCATCGTTATTTTGGCTACCATTAGTAATCATAAAGTTATTTTCCTGGTGGTGTAAAGCTTCAGCACAAACTTCCCACTGAATGAATCCACAAGAAGGGATTTCCAGATTCAAGTGACACACTGGGACACTTCTGCTTATAGAAAACAAAAGCCATTCCTTGGAAACTGAGCTCTAGAAATTATACAAAGCACTTAAAATATGAATGCTAAATAGTACAGTATTTTAATTCGAGTGTTATGTAGATCCTAAACCAACGTGCTTTCCAAGGTGATGGGAAAGCTGCAGTTTAGTCTGAAATTCAATCAAATGGAACGAAGACTTTATGTATTCGGTATTCAGTTTCCAGAGTAGCTATCAAATACGGTTAAGAGTGTCTGTTCTTAAGCATTTTTTGTATTTTTACATGGTTACTGCTAAATTACTTTTTGTTGCCTAGTAGTATCAGTCAGAATAGGTCAGATTATGCTGCAGTAGTTAACTGACCCTGAATCCTCAGTGGCTTAACAGAACAAAGGATGAGTTATTGCTAATGCTGTGTGTCCAGCATGGGGTGGCAGGGGGCCTCCTCCATACTGTCATTTAGGGACACAGGCTCACCACGCTCTTGATTTTTGCCATATTGGAATAGTAAAGGTGCAACCATCTTGTTATTACACTGTCTGTAACACAAGGCCTCTCGGGCAGGTGTCAGGGAAGAGAGAACTGGAGACTCTCACACCAGCTCTTAAATGCTTTGGCCCCAGGGTGACACATTTCACTTCTACTCAGAGCCCATCATTCAGCATTGGTCACATGATCTGCCTCACTACAAGGGGACTGGGCAATGGGGAGAAGCCCTTGGCTAATTAGTGAGCAGCCAAAGTCTCTGCTGTAGTCAGTGTGTCTTGCTAACAATGTGTCTGGTCCCCTGGTCTGTTGCAAAGCCTAAGGCAATCCTTGCATGGTCACTGCAAGAATAGATGCTGAGGGTTAAAAAGTGTCGTACTTTGGGATACACTTTGCAAGGTGTTCAGGAGACTGAATGAGAGCACACATCCAGGGGAGGACCAAGGACAGTACCTGACATTATGGATGCATGGTGGCAGTGGGTGGAGTCTGAATTCACAGCATTGCATTGGTGTCTCTGACCATCACGGACCTTCCTTTTTAAATACGCATGTCAAAGATTTGGTTCACAGAGAAGTCCGTTCACGTGTTCAAAATGATTATGGAAGACTTCCCTGGACATTAGGTAGGTTTTAAAAAATGGTATCGCTCAGTGTACTAAATAGGCTTTAGCTATTTTATCCCCTAACATACTGGTTGAAAGCCATGCTTGAAATAGACATTCTTCTGTCCGTATGTTGAGATGGTTTTTATTTTCTATCCAGTTATTCTATAAATGTTACCTGAGTTTTTTTCCCCCCGTGCTGATTTGTGTCACTTTTCCTTAAAGGAGGCTTATTTAGATGCCATAATTAGTAAATGTCAAATAATTGTAAATATTTTGTGAAGATAGCGTTGGCATGAGGTTTAGAAATTCTTCGTTCTGATAAAACCCGTTAACTTACCCACGGAATAATTGCTTACCACACATGTTAATTTTGCAGTGTTTGTTATAATTGGCTTTTCTTACTTTTCTAGGGACTAAATAGTGGGCACGACAATACAGAAAACATTTTTCATGCCATCTTTTTGTCCTAATGTCTCTCTTAATGTCTGTTTGTCTGTTCTCAGTTGCGCTATCAACTTCCTTTTAGTTAATTTTTGCTTGATGTATCTTTTGCCATCAGTTTACTTTCAGCCATTCTTTAGCTGCTTCAGATATATCTGCTGTAAATCATCTATAGCTTTATGGTTTTAATCCAATCTGAGTGACCATCTTTTAAAATTGGTGCATTTAGTGTTTTTACATTTGCTGTCGTGTTTTTATATATTTGAATTGATTCCCACATTTTATTTTGTTTTCTATATTTCATGCTTCTTCTTAGTTATTTTCCCCCTACTTTTATGCCTTCCATTGAAATGATGAGTTTTCTTACTCCCTACCTCCCATATTCTTCTTCAGTCTATTTCCTTGAAAGTTAAACATTCTAGTTCTAGTCTGTTAGTGGTTATCCTTAAATTTTTTGTTACGTATAATTGAGTTAACCAAGGCTATAATGAATCAATATTTTTACACACCTTCAAACTGTCCAAGGATCTTAGGACATGTTCATTACAATCACTTTCCTCCCTATCTTCTCTTTTATTGTTGATATTTAATTCTATCCTGTTTCAAACCCCTTCTTCCACATTAATCATTATTATTATTGTTGTGTTATTTTTATAGACAAGAATCGTTCTGGTTATATATTCTGCATAACAAACCACCACAAAACTCAGTGGCTTAAGTTTACAACAACAATTTATTGAATGAGTAAACAATTTAAGGATTAAAAAAAAGACTTATCTGAATCAGTGACACTAAGTATGGGGGATTTGGTTTTCTTACCACACACACACACACACACACACACACACAACAAAAGTTGCATTCTAAAATAAATGGAAGCAAGTAGGAGAAGTTTAAAATTTAACTTCAAATCCTTGTTGATTTACCAAACCAAAGAATACTTTTTTTCCCCTCTGGTTAACGTAGGTGACGATAAAAGGGATCAGTCATGTCCAACATCTTCTCTTCACTTTCTCCAGTGCGTTTTCCCCTCTCTGAGCTCTCACGTGTTCTCTATTTCGTTTTGCACCATTTATTTTTTTCCTTAATTTAAACCAGCCTGATGCTGGCAATCTGAATTACAGTAGAGCTGTGATAACTATCAAAGTCATTATATTAATTTCCGTCAGTTGTTTCCCACAGTCTGGCTGACATTATTGTTGAATTTTTGGATAAATACAGACTCACTTCACAACAGTGTGTACTTCATATGGACTTCAGAGGATCTATAAAGAGCTACTCAGATTTTCAGTGTGTTTTAAGTTGTGGGGACCAAGTGTTATAAACTCAGACATAATTGTGACATTAAGGAATTCTTCCTGTAAGGTCTTGTAGTTTTGCCTTTTGTGTATATTTTATTTAAATTATGAATTGCAAAACTCTCAATGTATGAATGCTCATCAAGAAAGCCTGATTTTTCTTTTCCTACATCAAGATTTATAAAACAATAATGAAATACTTTAAATGGTCACATTTTCTCAATTTACTGTGTAAAATCATTACAAGAACCACATTAATGCCTTAATTACAAACAAAGCTTGAACTCGGTAGAATCAGATGGATCCATTGACCTCAGCACTGGGGAGTAGGTGGCTAAGAGGATGGTTTTGGAGTGGGGGTATGGGACAGACCTGGATTTAGATTCTGGCTCTCCCATTTTGTTGGTGCTTGGGAATTATTTAACCATTCTGAGCCTCAGTCTCTTCATGTACAAAGTTGGAACAATATCAACTTTACAAAATGCAAGGAAGATGAAACGAGATGCCATCTGTAATGTGTACACACAGGTAGTTGCTTTATGGGAGGTAGCTGCCACCAGCCCCACCCCCACCCCAACATTGTTGAGAGCCTACTATTTGTCTGCCACTAGGCAGCAGGACACAAACATGGATCAGCTCACATTTTCATGGGGTGAGAAAGATGTGGGAATGGTGCAGTGTGTTCAGAACAGTATTACAGAGGCCATGAGAGCACGGAGAAGGAGCAGTTTAATGCCTGAAGTGGGTTCTGGGATGGGAAGTGTATGGAAGGAGCTTCACCAAGAAGGTGATATTTAGATTCATCATGAAATAGAGATTTTTTTTTTTTTTTTGGTGTTCACTTGAAAAAAGTCATTCTAGGGGGTGTGAATATCGTATGCATGTGCCAGGCATTCCTCATGAAGGGCCTGCACATGCTCTACTTGAGGATTGCACCTCCTGTCCTCTTGCCTTTCTGCCTGGCTGACTTCTGGGCATCCTTTTAGATAGGAGTCAGAAGCCACCAACTCTGAAACCGTGATGTGAAAAAGTTCCTAAGGAAGCGGGAAAAGGGACTCTTTCAGAGCTGATGACTCTGTGTTGTAATTTATCTTTTTCCATATTTGTGTCTTCAGCCGCACTCTTAGCTCCTTCACTGTGTCCTGTTCGTGCTGTATCCTGAGCACCATACCCAGCTCCTTGTGCTGTATTATCCATACGGATTAATTCATTTCATTAAAGAGTAGGTTTTAGGCTAGAGCAATTATGACATTAAAGTAAATACTTTTTTATTGAAGATTATTCCATATTATGTAGTTTTCTCCTAATGATTTTATTCAACAGATTATTTTTGGTATTCATCATTCATTCATTCATTTATTCAACAATATTAGGAGTTTACTGTGTACCAGGTATCTGAAAGAATTTTTTAAATATCTATATGTAAGATCAGAGCTAAAGGACTGTCATTCTAGATTTTTTTTCAATTATGTAAAATATTAGCCTTTTGCTTCCTATTTCCTTACCCATGGATTCTATTTTGTATGTTTAAATAGAAATAAATTTATTCCTTAAATTCAGCATGTTTATTGCTTTATATTCTTATTTTTTTTTTGTCCTGTCTTCTTGTCTTATTCCAAAAATAAGCATCTGCTGCTCTAAGCAATCGTGCATGTTTTTCTGAAGTTGTGTGTAGTTTGGCATGAAAAATATCTATAGTACTTTTGACATTCTGAAAATGTACTTACATATTCACAATATAATTGTTACACCTCTAGTACAAATAAGTGCTATTATGAAATTACTGATGGATCAAGAAATGATCATCCTTTTACTCTACAAAAATAAGTACTACATTTTTGGGGGGACTATAGTTATAGCACTAAGCAAAAATATTATATAAGAAAATATGTTACTGAAAGACTAACTGAAAAAAAAAACCACCTTGAAATTTCCAACTGAGAATTTACATTAAGTTAACTAATAGAATTCTAAATATTGATTACATATCTTTTTAAAGCATCCAAATAGATTATTTAAAGTGAAAGTTGGTGGCATATTTTTGATATGATAAAACATTCTGTGTGGAAAGGAAAGGCTTAAGAATTCAGTGAACATCTGGAGGAGGTTAAATTCTTAGTTTTGGGCTATGTGATGGCCATTTTTTCTTCTGTTCACTTTAACTACCAAAACCTGTCATTCCTGAGCCATTTCAAGGAGAGAAACAAGGTGAACTGTGCTATGCCTGTGACCTGTTGTAACTGCTGATTTGAGCAAGGTTACAGATCAGCATATGTCACGTAACTTAGAATTTTCTGGTCCATCATGTGATTCATTTGCCTGAATGGAATGCTATGAAACTAATAAAATTTCTCTTAAAATATCATTATTATTACCTGTAAAAGCCTAACTACAGCAATACTGCTAAGATAAGCAGCAACATTATCATCTTTGCATTATGTGATGCTATCCATGGAGCCTCCAGAGTTCCTCACGTTCCATAAGTTTGGAAACTCTTACTTGTTTAAGGAAATTGAATGCTGGTAGTAAAGTACTGTATTTTTCCTCATTTGGAATCATTAAAATGTATTATTCGTCTGTTGAAATTTATTTTAAAACTTAGAGTCATAGGATTTTTAGATTCAGAAAGGAAGTGAGTGATCATTTACTTCATTGGCCTCATTTTCCAAATAAGAAATAAGGGCCCAGATGAATTAAGTAGTGTGTCCATGGTTGCCCAGTAAAATAGTCGGAAAAAAATAGTGTCTAATAGGAATTTCCTCCATGGTGGAGTTACTTTTTAAAGGAAGTTAGGTGCTAAAGTCAATTCCTGCAGGTGATTTTTGAGTGTAGTCAAAATTACCCTTGACACACCCTGTGGGAAGCCAGTGTGGCTTAACAACGAGTTCAACACAGCCAGATTTTCTCCCACTGTTGGAACAGACTGCCGTGTTAGATGGAGAGCCAGAGAAGAAGTTGGCTTGTGTTTAGGGGCTGTTTTTATACCCAAAACCCTATCATTTAAAACTAAAATTCCACCCAGCCTGGTGGGATGCTCGGAACAACTGCATAGTTCACACTCCCTCAAGGGCCGTACGCTCGGGCTGGAATGGTTCCCGTGCTATTTGGATTGTTCTCTTTCTCAGTCTCTCCGCTTGTCCTGAGCGGGCTGTGTGGTTACACAGAATATGTGAAAGGAGCATTTGTGGTGCCTCCTCTGAACATCAGTTCATCTTTGAGGATTCAGTAAAGTCTGATGAGTCAGTTCCTTTAATGGAGGCTTGGAGAGATTTGTTTGATAAATTGTTTTTTACTAGTTTTTATAGCACTGTCTAAAATATCTCCCCAATACTTACTGTCAGTTTGAGCAGTTCTTCAGTGAAAGAGTGTTTTCTTTTAAAGCTGTCAGTTTTTCAGATGATTTCCCTTATCAGATACACAGAAATATTTTTTGTTCTGTTATTTCTTATGCTTCCTTTTCAGTGCTGCACACCATTCCTTGGGATTTGAAATCCACAGGGCTAAGTGTGTACCACCAACTCTGGGCATAGGAAAGGCTGACATGATCTAATATGATTGTTTAGGGTACAAAAATTCCTTTGCCATAACATTTTAAACCTACCCGTCTTTCTCTAAGCTGTCACTGATGTAATTTATTGTTTCCTAAAGGCAGATGTGACCAGCACCAAAAGTGTCGATGAGCTGAAATATTTCAAATATTCAAATATTTCAAAATTTCTTCAATATCTCTACTGAGAAAAGGACATGAAAAAGTAAATGATGTATATGGAGAATTCTATTTATAAGAGGTTACAAAAGAACCCCTTTACCTCTACCGTTTACCAAAACCATGCACTTGCAAGTCAACAATAACTCCTAGAAGTCGGGTACCAGACCTTCTGTCGGTCTTCACTGCCTCCTCCCCCCCAGCCTTACGTGCCGTCCACTGCCCTTTATTGTTGAGGCTTTTCTTTTCATTGGCTGTGACACTGTCCTGGCTCCCCCTGTTTTCTGGTCATTCATTTTTTCCTCTTTACTGAAACTCCTTTCTTTCCTTATCCTCTTAAATATTCTTCAGGCCTTATTGTGAATTCTCTTCTTTTTAATAGCTGTCTCCTTGAATGATTTCATTCACTCCCGGTCTGTAGCCAGTCAAAGCAGAAAGCTTCATTTCTGTTCAAGGGTGACTGCAGCCGTCTCTTCCTGGCTCACGAGAGCCAGTTCTGCACATTTCCTCCCAATTCTGCATTCGGTGCCCTCACATTGGTGCATGAAGTCCGCTGTGGTGAGAGCATTTACACCCCAGAAAGGAGAAAACACTGCAAATCAGGGCTCCCACGACCCCAGCTAGCCCAGGGCCAGTTTGCCAGCTCATCACTATCTAATCCCACCCTCTGTGTGAAGCTCCCAAGATCATTTCTCTCTGAATATCCTACTCTTTCCTCAAATTCAGCTTGTTGTGAGCAAATTGACTGATGTGCCAAACCAGTTCTTCTTGATTTCTCTATTTTTGTTAATGGAAATGCTGTTTTTTTAGTCTCTCAAGCTTGAAAACCTTCCCAAGGTTTTGACTCCTACCCCACTCTCAACCTGCACATCTAATCTGCTGTTAAGTCATGGAAGTTTTAAGTCAGCCAAGTTTCCAACTGGCACTGTCACATCATTCAAGTCTCACTTTGTTTAGGTCTTTATCATTAGCTTCCTCAGTAATCTCAGTCTAACCTACTTTTGTCCAGCCCATGTTCCACGTTATTGCCAAACATTTAATAAATAAAAGTTTATTTTTGCCAGGCATATAAAGTGCTTGGCACAGGACTTGGTTAAATAAAAGTATAAGAAATGTCAACTATGATGATGATGATGACGATGATAATTAAACTGTATATTTCAGCAAGGCAAAGAACATATTTTTCTCTTTCTTTTTGCTGTACTGGCAAGTAGGCCCATTACTTTTGGATAAAGTATTTGTTGAGTTAAAGAAAAAAAACTAAACACTATATGTAGGAAAATGTGATGAGGGAAATTGTGCTTCAAGGATTAATAGCCTCATTAATGTGCAAGGATGTTAAAATGGAACTCATCCGGGATCAGTTTCAACTGAGGCCCCAGGTGAAACGTGACAACCACCTCCACACTCCAAAGTGGGATGCTTATCCACCCAGGCAGGACTTGGGAAGGAGTCCTGCAAGGACTCATCACCCTTACCTGGCCCTGCAGGTGAGAGGGGAGTTGCTGGTTTGATGGAGGATTCTCATGACCCTTACCTGGCCCTGCAGGTGAGAGGGGAATTGCTGGTTTGATGGAGGATTTCTTTGGGGGTATTGTCAATGTGCGCGGGAGCCCGTTCTCTCTGTCAAACACGTACATGCTGGAGAGAAGCGGGCTGCTTCCCTCCACCTCAAGTCAAGTGAGAGGGCTGTCAGAAGAACTGCTCTGAGAGCCTCATGAGTGTCCTCTGCAGTGTGAGGGACACAGTGGACTGGTGTCTGACCCACACCTGAGGACTGTAAAGGCGAGAAGCTGTGGCTGGAACTCAGAGTGAGAAGAGCTCGCTGGCAATGGCCTACACTGTCTGAGTTGTTGGGACAAGAAAGCATGTTTTTTGGGGACCACAGGGCTGGTGTGGCGTCATTGTCACACCTGCTCCAAAGGCCTCCTTGGAGGAGCTGATGTAACGCGGGGGCCATGCAGAGAGACGGGATGGAAGACCTTGGAAGAAAGAGGCCGAGTGTGCTCCTGGAGGCCAGGCGTCTGAGGGGCAGAGGGTTGTAAGTGACCACAGCAAGGAAATTGCAGGTGTGAATCGCCAGAAATGGGGTATCTCTCCAGAACCCAGGAAGTGTCCCCTTGAGAGAAAGATCCTCCCAGCTCACAGAGAGCCTGCACCAGATGTGGCAGTGCCAGCTCAGTCAGACCTGCTCTGCCTCCTAACCTCTCCCTCCTCCACCACTGTCACCCTGGAGGAGTCAGACACTGGTGGGGAGTAGAGAACACAGCCACGCCTGCTTTCTCCGAAGGCCGTCTGCCTGAAGTGGGCCTGAGCTGAGACAGAGGGCGGGATTTCATTTTAACTGAAGTTAGGAGTTTTGATCATGACTGGACATTTTCTTTACAGAAAAAAACATTTTTGTGACTTGATGTAACCAGAGGACTTTTCGTTGTCTCAGAATGATCAGAAAAGCCGAGGGGCCTGCTCTCATTTCATCCAATGGCGAGCGCAGAACCAGTCCCACAGCCAGATCAGAACAGGCAGCAGAGTAGAAGAACAACGTGGCTTTACGTCGTACCCAGCGAGCCCTGCCTGCTCGGTGTCATAGTTCACTAAATACCCAATTATATTATATGGGAAACTATGGGGTTACACATTGTCTTTGGAATTTGATGTGGAAAAGACATGTTGAGACTTGTTTGGCGTGATTTTCAAGTTGCAAATTAAGATGTTACAGAACAGGGGCTAGGCCTGGCTTTAGTCTTAGATTTAGAGGTGAACTTGAGCTCACCGCAACTGGGCAAAGTGGGATGGAAAATGGGACTGTTAGGGAAAATGTCGCCTTTCTCTGTCGCTTGCTTCTAAGTCCAGCCGACTGACAGCTCAAGTCCCCTGGAGAGAACCACTTTTGAAGAAATATGCATATGGCATCAGGGTCTGATCTATTTATGGAAAAGCACAGCATTTCACTCAAAAGCAGCGAAGAAGAGAAAATCAGAGGACGGTGTTCTCAGGGCTTTTTGAGGCGTTGGTGGGAGACAGCCGGGTGCGGAGGTGGATGGTGGGGTAGTGATCATCGCCAACAACAACAAACAGCACACTGAGGCAGAACCCGCCTCAGTCCTTGAGGCGTGAAGCACACAGTGACAGCAGTGAGGCCACCTGTCCCTCAGAACGGCCTTGGCGTTCCTATAGAGACCAGCACACGCCAATAGGCTAAGAGGAGGGAGGCATGGTGTGGGCCGGCTGTGCAGCTGTGGTAAACCTCAAAGAATGAAGGGAGAGCTCCAAATTAGAGAGTGGAAAAGAAAGCAGAATTAAGGTTTTAAGATTTTGGTCTTCCTTCCAATTTATCCATGATAATATGTTTATGGTGCTTTTATATTTAGAGACTTCTTTCAGGAGCATTTCATGTAATTCTTATAGCAGCTCTCTGCCTGATTAACTGTGCCACCTGATGGTGGAAACTGGGTGAGGAAATGAACCAGTTCGGGTAGATGGTAACAGAATTTGATTGAATTTGTCTTATAATTTCCTCATTCAGAGGGCTCTTTCCAGTGTACCCGCCTTTAGTGCTGTGTTAACAAAGTGGGGTGAGAGGATTTCAGATGGTTTGTGGATGATATTTTTAAATTTAATAGTGATGTGTTTATTTTTAAGATTATCTTATATTTTTGGCAGGAATACTGGTTTTCCATTAATAGACTAAGATAAACTTGTTTAAATAAAAAGAGTAGAAATAAAAAAATCCTCAAGTAAATAGCGCTACTGAGATGTGTCAGTAATGTGAACGGGCCTGTGCACACGTGATGTTTAGGAACCACTGGTCTAAAGACTTATTGGCCAAAACATAGAACTTATAATTTGATTACATCCTCTGAACGTTGTTCTGGAATTGTCTCTTGTGGCTCAGTCCCGACCTCACAAGTGGATTATAAACTCTTTGTGAAGAGGGACTGTGTCTTATATAACGTAGCTGTTATGGGTTGAATTGTGTCCTTCCAAAATTCGTATGTTGAGGTCCAAACCCCAATACTTGAGAATGTGACCTGATTTGGAGATGGGGTGTTTACAGAGGTAATCAAGTTAAAGTGAAGTCATTGGAGTGAGCCCTAATCGAATATGACTAGTGTCCTTATAAGAAGGGGAAATTTGGAGAAAGACATGCCCTATAGGGAGAATGCCATGTGAACATGAAGATGGCTATCTCCAAGCCAAGGAGAAGGGCCTGGAAAAGATCCTTCCCTCACCATACTCAGAAGGAAGTAACTGTTGACACCTTGATTTCAGACTTCTAGCTTCCAGAACTGTGAGGCAATAAATTTCTGTTGTTTAAACCACCCAGTTGGTGGTACTTTGATATGGCAGCCCTAGGAAACTAATACAATAGGTATTTGCTTAAATACTGGGAATGTAACTAAATAAGAATTCTTAAACTGAATAACACAGTCTTCTTCCAGTGTAATTTTGATCAAACTCATAAGAAGTTTCAAATTAAAAATGCCTCCTCAGGAGCTGGAAGGCTTTCCCGGGCAGCCCCTTCTCTCTTTTCCTACTTCAATAATGCTGCCCCCCACCCCCACCCCTGCCCCAGTGCCACCGTCTCCTGAGCTTGGCACCCTCTGGCGTGTCTCCTTTCACGTACAGTGCCCTAAATGTCTGGACTTTGCCGCCTTGAGTCATGTCAAGGCCTGTCCTCCTTTCCATGAGGCCTTGGGATTGAACTGGATTGCTTTTTTTAACTTCCACTGCTTTTTTAACTTTCCACTGTGGTTTTTTGATTTTTTCTGACCAGAAAAAAATCTGTTACCTTTAGAAGTGGTAGCACCCACTAAAGAGAAAGGGCACTATTTGAATTCACCGCAGAACCTGGCCCTTAATTAAACGATGCTGCTGCCTCCTGCTGAGCTGTTGCCTTGTGTGGCATTTGGAGCTCGGAGTCTGCATTTATCTGGGTGGGCTGTTGTTGTCGCAGCTGTCAGTGTGCTGCACCCTTACCACTTGTGGGGTGTGCCTTCCACTGGATCCTGTGAGTTGACAGACTGGCTATGGCTTAATCATGTTTGGATCCCCAGTGCCTAGTACCCGATTCAAATTCAATCACAATCTGTTGAATCAATGAGCATTTTAAAGGAGAACTGAGATTCAGTGTCCTATAGGCTGTATTTTGATTTGACATACAATTAAATTCTGTGATATGATGCGCCTGAAATGTTCTTCTAGTCTTTAGATTCAGAATCTTGTTGATTAGGAGACTGCTTTTAGTCCTGAACTGGATTCCCAAGAGTTTACAGATCCTGTATTTCTAGGGAGCTTTAGGAATTGTTTTCAGTGGTTTAGGAAGTGATCTATTTAGGCACAGCAGATGGACCTAAATAACTCCCCCTTTTTTTCGTGATCTCTTAAAGATGTATTTCTATGAGTTAGATTGGACGTATATGATCATTTTCTAGAATCCATTCTAATTTAAACCACTCTGTCTATTTTTACGTTCTGCTTTCTCTAACTGAGTTTTTAAAAACCTAGCTGTCAGCACGCTGAGGAATTGGTCCTCCTGGATGATATGATACTTCTTATCACTTTTAGGATCATGTCCACATGGAATGTTGCCATTTACCAATTAAATACTTCCCTCCAAATGTGTTATATGCATTTTTATTTTGAAAAGCAAGACAATGGAATGATGGTGATGTTTACAAATCCTTGCATCCAGAAATGAGAACACTTGGGAAAGCAATAGCAGTTTTGCATCTTTTCATGATTAAACCTTGCACGATGACCCTGCCGTCCTGTACTGTAGGATAAATCTGTGCTGGCTTGTCAGGGGCAGCTATTTTGAGGAGTTCTTGATGCTCTGGGGGAAACATTTAACTAAATGTTGTTGCCCTTGTACCAACCTCGGGTTGATGAACCCCAGACTTTACCAAACCAGGGAATTCACTTTAGCGGATCTTTCATGATTCTTGTGCCAGGTTTTGTGGGTAATACACAGTCTCTACCTTTAAGGGACTTACTGTGTAGTGGGCTCAGGATGGTGGCTCAGGTTTGAGGCTGGAACCCTGGTGTTAGCATGTGTGCTTATTCTGGCCCCATGGCACTTTCACTCCTGTCCCCAGGTCCAGAGGGCTCCTTATTGAACCTCACCACTGCAACAGGACGTAGGAGTAGCACCTACTTGACAAATATGGCCAGGAAAGCTCTGTGAGCCTTTAGCCTAAGTCTAAAGGAAACACTTGGATCAGCTGGAGGCTTTCTGAAACTTTCTTTGATGCAACTCAATAATTAAGAGATCCTGGGAACTTTAGAACTATGACCAGGTTTGAGTATGGTTGGTTGGCCAAATGCTTGAGACTGAAGTAGTGCCAAACTGTGCTCTCACAAGTAGAGAGAAGATTGATCACTGTCTTGGTGGTGCCCAGCTTCTGTTTCATGGAACATTCCCTTTAAGAAGACCTCAGGAGTCAGGGTAGGTATGACCCAGAGAGAGACACATAAAATCCTAAGTTTTGGATCCTAAAGAAATCTTTGAGCTCACTTGTTTAACTTCTCTTACATTTTAGTCAGCAAAACAGAGGTTTATAGGCCTCCTCCAGTTTTAATGGCCTATTAGTGGGAATGTCTAGGGCTAGAATTCAGATCTGCTCTTTGTTCTCTGTTGGTCTTGCATTGTCTGTTTTGCCCAAGTCTTTATAGCCAAGCACTGTGTTCATGGTATGTTGATAAACTGACTCTCTCTTTAAAAAAAAACCCTCTGATTTGTAGTGTTTATAGATTTCCGTGGTATAAGTACTTCCACCAGGACCAATTTCAAGCTACCAACAATCTAACAACCAGCTTTCAAAATTCCAGAAACTTAACAGTTGGCTGCAGCACACCACTGATTGTATTCTCCTACCTGTTCTTTTAGGCATTGCTGGTGGCATGTTAGTGACCAATTCCTTGTGAGGTAGGTAGACCCTGTGGTGATGAAAGGTAAAATAGTGCAACTAAGGGCCAGTTCATTGATTGGCTCAGTTAAAATGAGTCCAGCATTCCCTGGGTTCTGATCTCTTCATAAGACTCTGTAGTCTTCTTCAGTTAACATATGATAATAAATACTGGCTGCTAAGTGGGGTATGTCTTTTGGTTCTAAAGCACTTTTAGAAGAGTCATGTTGTGGGACTTAGAATTTACTATTCCCGAAGATCCTGCATCTTGAAAGAAAGTCCAGTGGAGGAGTGCAGAATATTTCCCATGCATCTCGTCATTTATTTATGTTTGACTACTACCACTGCACCCAAACCCAATGTGGCACTCCTCTATCTAGCTATTTTGAGTTTAGAGACAGGAGTGGGCAAGATACTGGGACAATGTCATCATAATCAGAACTGCTTACAGTATAACAGATTCTAGAGCTGGATTGACGCTGTAGATAATCATCACCCATACTCTAGATGAGAGACTGATGGAAACCTGCATAACCACACTGCTATTGGGAGTCATCATTTGGGATTGTAACCTGTGATTCTTGTACCCCATTCAGTGTTCTTTCCATGACACCATTATGACTATATGGTTTTTTCCCCACATTCAGAGCATGGAAAGAAATATAGCATATGTCACTAGCCTCTGACTTCAGATTAAATAAATCTTAGATTTTCTATATGCCCTTTTTCCATATTAACAAGTAAAAAGTGAACTGGAGTACTGATTTGGAGGACTGCCTAGGACTCGTTTAGCCTTCCTGTCAGTGAAAGGACTCAGAAGGTGCTGGATGATGTGAAACTTGAGGCTTTTCAGAAGAATCATTAAACGGTTTTTGCATACACAGAATGAAATCTTCAGTGTTGAGATACGGAATAACCTGTCTGTCTTGCATTGAGAGGAAGACTTGTCTCTGATGTGAGTGTTCAGTGAAATCCATCAAGCATCGAAACACCTACAATGTTCCATGTGTGTGCTAGGCACTGGGAATACACAGGTGAATAAAATAGCAGCTTTGTTTTCTAGGAACATACAGCCTGTGGGAGAAGAGACACGTGAACAGATAACTTGAGTATAATCTTCTAAGTGCAGCACATGCACAGAGCACACGATGGCAGCAGGGTACAGTTCAGTATGTTTTCATGTGTTAACCTAGCCTCAGGAGGAAGAGCACTGAGCAAGGAGTCCAGCAGTTAGGTTTTGGTCCCAGCACGACACTGCCTGACTGACCTGGTATAAATCATTTAGCATCTTTCTCTCTTTTGGAGACAGGAAGGATCTTGGTGAACTCCTAAAGGTTATCAGGAGGGTTAAACAAATGTCTATGGAAGTGTTTTGAAAGTATTGTCTGCCACATAAATGCAAGTTATTATTTTCATTTTGGAAACAGGTAATTTTTTTTTGACCAGAAAGCTCATATTCTTTGACTAAGCTCTCCATATAAGCATTCATTATAAATATTACTTGAGTACCCACCTGGGGCTAGACATACTTCCATGTCCTGGGCTACAACAGTGAGTAAAACAGAGTGGGTCTCTGCTTGTGGAGCTTATATTCTAGAAGGGAAAGACAGAAAATCAACAAATAAACAAGAAAAAGATCAGATGGTATTTCAAGTAAGTACAATGCAGATAATAAAAGCAGGGTAATATGATAAGAATGATTGGGTAGACCTTATACTGGGAGTCGGGAAAGACCACTCTGAAAGGTGATTTTTAAGCTGAGTGACAAGAAGGAAAAAGCCATGCAAATATCGGAGATAGGAGCTTTCTAGACAGAGGGAACAGTTCTAACAGAAGTCCTCGGCAGGAACGAGCTTGGCAGCTTTCAGGCACAGAAAGAGGGCCGGTGTGGCTAGAGCACTGTGGATAAAGGGGAGGTAGGACATGATGGGGGTCAGAGAAATGGGCGGATTGGATCACAGAGCACTTTGTCAGCCAGCGTGAGGAGTCTGGGTTTTATTCCAAGTACAGGGGAGAGCAGTGAAGGGTTTTAAACAGCAGAGTAACAAGGTGTGATTTTCTAGAAGATCGTTTTGGCTGCTGGTGGAGAATGAATTGTAGTTTGAAGTCTTGTGGCAGAGAGGTGAGAGAGAATATGGGCTTATAGCAGAGAAGTTCATAGGAGTAGAATGTATATAGGGTGTTATTGAAGGTGCTATCAAGAGAATTTCCTCATGGCTCAGATATTGAGTGCTGTGGGAAAGAGAAGAATCAGGGATGGCTCCTTAATTTTTGACTAGACTAGTTCAAATTACAGAGGGAGGAGTAATTGTGGGGAATGAGAAGGAAGAGAAGAGGCAGTCAAGAATTTTTCTGTCTGTGTCAAATTTGACATGCCTGTTATACATCCAGGTGGAGATGTCAAGAAGGAAATTGGGTGCATGAATCTGGAGTCTAGGAATTGTTGACAAATAGACGGAGCTGGAGAAGTGTAACCCTGCACTACCTAGAGGGGGTCTAGGATGGAGGCTAAGCAGAGGGGAGAAGGAGTCACAGAAGTCTGAGAAAGAGTGGGCAGGAAAGAAAACTATGAGAATGAGGTGTCCTGGAAGCTACGAGAAGAAAGTAGGGTAATCAAGTGGGAGAGAAGTAATCAACGGTGTCACTCAGAGCTGAGAGGTCAAGTACTGTAAGAGTAAAGTGACCATTGGGCTTAGCAACATGTTGAGGGAGATCATTAGTGTCTTGACAAGATTGGTGAGGATAGAAGTTGGAATAAGGTGAGTTGGGGAGAAAATGTGAGTGAGAAAGTGGCTGTTTTGGCTGCAGATCATTCCCTCAAGAAGTTTGCTGTGAAGGGGGATAAAGCAATGGAGTAGTGCCTAGAGGGACATTTGGAATAAAGCAAAGGCATTTTTGTGTTTTGTGTTAATGGATGTGATCTAGTAGACATTGTCCAGATGACATCGGTGATGCAGGAGAGGAGATAATGGCAGGAGATAAATCCTGGAGAAGATGAGAGCAGATGGGATTTAGAGCACAAGTCAAGGGCTTGGATTTCAACAGGAGCAGGGGCACTTCATCCAGAAGAGCAGAAGAGAATGTAAAGAAGGTGTGTCTAGAGGCAAGTGAGTGTAGATCTGTCAGTGAAAAGGTGAGTCTGTTTGCTTTGGTTTTTTTTGCATTTGAAGGTGGTAGAGAGGTTGAGGAGAGAGGTAAACGTGTGATACAGTCTCCTAGGGGAGTGAGCAAGTACGTGTATTAGAGCAGTGTAGCAAGGTTACCTGGCAGTCTTGAGTCTTGTGCAAGATTTGTGGTCATGAGTTTACAGTAGGACTTGAGCATCCTTGTGTTTGGTTTTGTTTTAGTTTTCCACCAGCTGGGCTGCAAGGATGGTGTAAGTAGGTAGCTAGGTTTAACTACTATTGAGCTTTGCTATGGGAGTACAGCAGAAGGGGAGAAGGAAGATGGAGTTAGAGGGTAGGTATAATAGATCAAGGAAGCTTAGAGGGATAAGGAAGATATTGATGACTTGGGGGTGATTGATAGAGCAAATGAATTGGAGGCCTTGAGATGGAAAGATTTCTGGAGTGGGAACACTGGAGCTGGTGAGCTGGAAGATCAGGAGGTATTTGAATACACAAATATGCCAAAAGACAGGAAATAATTTCCAAGATGATAAAATGAAAATCCCAGGAGTAAAAATCGCTTTGGGGTTTAATGCAACTATTTTGAGGGTTTCGCCACAATAAAAACAGTGTCATTACATTCTCAAGTTATAAACTTTTGACTAGGAGAGGCATTAGAAGACCCTCCAAACCTTCCTGGCTGGTCAGGACAGGTTTATTGGGTGTTGGGAAATGAGAACATCATTTTCTTCTACTAAAAGACTTTGAAAAATCTCTTTATTCCTACATAACCCTAGCAGACATGACACAAAGAAGCACGACTAATACTTTGGGCAAGTGACTAAACATTCATGGGAGAGTCATAGGGAGAATTATGCTATTTAGCTATTAAAGTTCGTAGAATGGGATTCATCCCCAGTCTCCAGGTCCAGTACTATGTGTCTCCTTACCAGCAACAATGGTTTAAAAAAATCAAGTTTATCCAGTGTGGATACTACTAGTTACTACAGACACTCCAGTCGTAAGAAAGCTGTTTATTGTATGGATGCAAACAGAAAACTCTCTCCTGGAACTTAATTGCATGTGGTGCCATGGTTAGCCAGCCACAGCCAGTAAGCGGTTCCATTGTATGTTACTAAAACCAAACATCACCTAAAGCATTTATCTTAGGTGAATATGAGGCTTAAACCACATTCATGCAACATAATTTTAAAAGAAATCCTGAATGCTATAGAACGTGTTGACAGTGTGGTGCTGAAGTAGGGCAACATGCTTGATATACAAACTGACTGAAAACCTGAAAACGTGAAACCTGAATCTGGCTACATATATTAAGCTGAGACACAGACGCGTTTCTATTTTTTGTTTTTTAAATTTCCTTCAAAATATCTGAGGCCCTATTACATTTTGTCATTCTTCTTCCTTGTGTATTTCCTTACACCTCCTGGTCTTATAGCCATGGTTATCTTATCTTCCCTGCAGAGAATGAATTTGCTAGAATGTTTTGGGTCATTTCTTTGAGAGCTTTTCAGCGTTAAGAGTTTTTTCACTGACAACAGATAGCTGTAAAACTTCAGGGAAGTGACTCAGTCTCCTAAAATAAATCACGTAAGTTGCTGAGGACTTTGTAATCAAGTCAAATTTTGCAGAAATGAGCCCCATAGTATAAATGTCTTTTTGAAAGGACATTTAAAGAATTATGGCATCTTGAAGATCTAAAGGTTTTCACTTACTGAATCTCTTTCATATGATGAGATGAATTTTTAATGGCAGAGTCTACATTTCCTGGGAAGTCTTTTTAATAGTCTATATGTATACCTGGGTATATGTGAAAAGCAGAAACATTTAGCAATCTGTTGCTTTAATCGCATGATTATGTTCCCTAAAGTGTATCTGTTAAACACTTTCTTGTACATTAGATCAACTGTCAAATAAAGAATCAAATACAACATTGAGTTGAGCATCATTTTGGTAGCCTGTGGCTATTCGCTACTTACTAGCTCTTTCTTTGACCACGTTCTTCCTTGCCCGGCACAGTTAAAACTGGTCATCAGTTGGGGAGAGCCACAGAAGGATAAAAACTCCGAGGCAAAGAGGTCCATTTGTTAGCTAATTCTTACTCTGTTTGATTTACAAATATTTAAGTTTCTTTCATAAGTATGTGTTTGATCTCCCAAATTAAATTGTTGGCCATAGAAATTTTGTTTGCTCTCTTACAGTTTGTTTTTTGGGGGATGTTCTGGCCTATTGTCAAAGGCCCACTGTGGTAACTTGTATTAGTTACCATGAAAAACACCTCGTTCAATATGCTGCATTATTCACTCTGAAAAAAGCTGTTAACGAATGACAGAGAAACATTATGGAGCGTGGTAGCTCTCAGGGGGACTGAATAATCAAAGCAAAAGTGGATGAAGTAACCCACGGTGTGGAGGTGGAACCGGGAGCAACATTTATGGCTAAAGGTCTCTCGCTTGGATTCTCATGTTGGACAACAGTTCCAAAGTTTCTTTGACTAGGAGTAAAAATTATACTGCTTGTGAACCATCTCCCCAGAAACTAAATCCAAGGCCTATTAAGTGGCCAGGTACTACATAGCTGCTTGATGATCGAATTTCTGACTAAAGCTTGCATTTCTTTTTGCTTTTAGTAAGTTAAGATTATTATAGCAAGTTTCTCTCCTTGGGATGCCTAGTTATGCTGGTCCTCTCTCCATTTGATGATCCTACAAACAGTAGCCATCCCTTGATGGCTTGTTTTCTGTTGGAAGTCATGATGAAGAAAGCGTTGCCATTAATAAAACTTTTTCTTTAAGACGATGAATAGAAGCTCTTTAAATGTTCATATTTCCTTTTTAAACATCTGTGAATGTATATTCACATCTGTGCATAAAACCTCTGTGAAAGGTGTATTGTTACCTGACGTGATATTTTGATATATTTGGTAAGAGGAGGGGATGATTCATATTTTTAGAGGTAGAGTTTTTTTTTTTTTTTTAAAGATTTTATTTATTCATTTTTTTTCCCCCCAAAGCCCCAGTAGATAGTTGTATGTCATAGGTTCACATCCTTCTAGTTGCTGTACGTGGGTCTCGGCCTCACGTTGGACGGAGAAGTGGTGCCTTGGGGCGTGCCCGGGATCCGAACCCGGGCCGCCAGCATCAGAGCGCACGCACTTAACCGCTAAGCCACGGAGCCGGCCCTAGAGGTAGAGTTTTTAAAGAAAAATTTTATTTAAAAATTGCTACAAGAGGGCCGGCCTGGTGGCGCAAGCGGTTGAGTGCATGCGCTCCGCTTCGGCGGCTCGGGGTTTGCAGGTTCGGATCCCGGGTGCACCGATGCACCGCTTGGTAAGCCATCTTGTGGCGGTGTCCCATATAAAGTAGAGGAAGATGGGCACGGATGTTAGCTCAGGGCCACTCTTCCTCAAGAAAAAAGGGGAGGATTGGCATTGGATGTTAGCTCAGGGCTAGTCCTCCTCACAAAAAAAAAAAATTGCTACAAGAGTGTTATATTTTTTGTAAAATTTTGAGCAATAAAAATTGTTTCTGTTTCTTCACCAAAGGTAAGAAGTATTAATGATGGACTATATATAATAATACACATACATAAACACAGATGCACAAATAAACTTTTAAGCAAAAAAATGTATCATGCTAGACATATTCTTCTGTAAATTGCTTTTGTTTTCACTTTGTAGTACATCTTGGACATCCATCTATCTCAATATTTATTGTTTGAACTTCTTCATAATACTCCCTAATATGCTTGCACCATAATTCATTTAACCATTACACTATTGATGGTTATTTGGGTTGGTGCCAGAATTTGATATTACAAATAGTGCTGCAGTAAACATTCCTACACTTACATTTTTGAGCATTTGTGTTAGTATTTCTAAAAAATTAATTTCTAGGCGTGGAACTGCTGAGGCAAAGAATGTGCACATTTAACTTGAGGGATACTGCTAAATATCCATCCAGAAATGTATCAATTTAAAATCCTGTTATTAAGCATGAAATCAAATTAAAAATTGCTCAAATGATAGAGGTTACAAGTCTGCTGAATGATTAGGGCACACATCACGGATGAATTGGTATACCTTTTTAGATTTCACAGAAATTTAAAAATTGTATTTTAAGTAGACTCAAGTTTCATATAAGAATAGGAAATTATTTTAAACATTTGTATTTTGCATTTTCTGAGAATGCAGGTTAATGGCTCAGAGAGAGGGCAAAGAGTCACCATTTGGTCTTAGAAGAGGAGGTGAGTGAAGGGCATCTGTCAGGAAGACGCTATCTGGAACAAGATGATATTTAGTCAGGTTTTCATGATTTTTAAGTAAACCAACAGTGACTGGGATTCAGTCCAAGAAGGTCTTTGTGCTGGGACAATGCATATCTTTAGGCTCTGGAATAGAATAACAAAATTTCCTGTGCATATTTTGTTTATAAAAATAACCTCTTTGAAAGCACATTTTCAAGTTTCAAGTATCCCGTGCTTCTGAACTATTTCTAGGCTATCCTGTTTCAGTCAAAGGGCTTGATTTTAATACAATACACAAGCTTATCTTTTCAACTCAAGAGCAAAATCCTATATCTTTTCCAGAGGTATGCAGGCATTAGTCACAAACCCTGCTCTCCTTCCCCCCACACGAAATCCTTCCTCTGTCTGTGCCGCTTCCTTGCTGATGTATGTAACAGGAGGACGCAATTTCTCTGCACTGTTGGCAGTTATAATTAGGCTGTCCCTTTCGGAAAGACCTCAAGAATCCCATAGTGAAGGTTACAAAGGCACCAAACACTATTCGCTGTGATTAGAAAAATTGTCCAAAATTTGAGATTTGATTCTTAGATTTATGAAAAAGCTCCCGAGAAACTGGCCTGAGGGAGGGAGCCAGTTAATTTCTTAGAAAACAAATTCTCCATGCTTTCAGATTCTGGCATATTTTATTATTGTAGGGGGTACCCACTTATTAATTACTCTCGTAATTCAATTATAGACAATATAATTGTTTACTACTCTATTAGGACCTTCTCCAGGAGTTTGTTTAAATCCAGAGGACCCCTTCTTGTGCCGAAAACTTAGCAGTATCTAGTGCCGAAAACTTAGCAGTATCTAGTGCCACGATTCTCTTGCTTAGAAAACATCAGTAGACACGGCCGTGAAAGGCTATTGAACCGTTTGTTTAAAGATGTGTTAATATTTGCTTATAACTTGAAATGTTCTCTTGAAAACTAGTTAGGCCTACAAGTCCAAGCATCTGTCAGTCCCACCTAGGAGACCGTGTGGTTCAAGCAACAGTGTTGATGTTCAGTAGGCCAGGGTTTGCATCCTACCTTTGTCACCTATTAGTGGCTTGAACTAGTTATGTAAATTTACAGTTTTGTCATCTGTCAAATGGGCACTGTAACTCCTGTGGGATTGAGAAAGAAATGAATAAATGTTTGTGAAGTGTATAGTGCTGTATTTGACCTGGAGGAAGATCTTGATCAGAGTTGCTGTTCTTGTAGTTGGTACTTCATTCTCAATTTTGTGAAAACTTAGAATTGTACTTCCCAGAAATTTGCACCAGAGAGTTCCCACTGCAGACAGTGGTGAATAAGTAACATTGGTCTCTGGAAGTTTAGCTCAAAGTAGTCTGCGACTAGGATAGAATTATTTGAAATCTTGTTTTACCTCTTTGTAATATACGTATGCTTTCATATAGAAATGCTTTTTTAAAATTACTAATTAAATTACTTAATGTTGCTTCCCTTTCTTCTTTAAATCTTTGAAAAAAACTTAGCCTCCAAAAAATATGCTCCATGTTTGTAATGGGACTGGGGGTGCCCCTGGCACACCAGAGTGTTCTTCTGGGTTATGCATGCTCAACTTGAGAGCCGTAGCCTGTGGTTGAGAATCACAACCACAGCCTTGAGAACCACAGAGAGGAACTCTAGGACTATCGAGGCCTGTATGCAGTTGTCATTTTGAGATTAAGAATGGATTTTTTGGCCAATACGTCATCACTAATTGAAACAAAATTGTGTAATAACATTGGATTGTAGACATACGTTGGTTTGGAAGCCATACTTGTATCTCTCTTTTAGAAATTTATTTCTCCTCAGAATTATTGAGTGCCTGAATCTGTAGAATACTATGAACCTTTCACTCTCACTGTGGAGACAAGCTGTGGGGATACAGGATATCCAGAGATTCATAGCTGCACACAGCAATGTATGAGGAGGTGAAAAATGAGTGGTGTGGCTAGTAAATGACCTGTTTAAGAGAGAAAGATTTCAGATTCGACTGAAAGCCAGAAGTGGGTTCATAGAGGTTCATAGAAGACTTGATTAGAGTTTGAAGAACGGGTGGGATTTGGTTGATTGAAAAAGAAGGTATCGTTGGGGTATTTCTTCTTTTCCTTTCTCACGTCCAAGCTGTTTCTAAGTCTTAACTGCTACATCCTCTACCAACACCCAATTTATTAAAACCTATAGCAATATCTCTTGCTTTCACAAAGATTTGTAGTAATTATATAGCATCTCCCCCCGTTGAAATTGTTGAACGTGTTTATTTAAACTGTCACATTTTGCTATAAGTGTCTCTCTGTTTCTCTGCATGCAGGATCAAGTTATTTTTTTCCCCAGTGACTTGGCTGTGTTGTTTTGTCTTCAAAACCCTTAACTTGACCATTAGCCTTCCTTGTCAAATTCTGAGTCCTTCTCATCCAGTCAAGATTGTTTCCAGGCCCCAGTGTCCTCTCTCATTCCTTACATGGACACATTCTGACTTCCTAGGCCATTTATCCTCCTCTCTCCCTGCCGACCACCCCCTTCACCCCCACATTTTTTCCGTTCTATGCCTCCTTCCCTCCCGTTTGCTGGCCTGAAACCACCTACCCCTTCTTAAGAAAAACTCCACTTCCTGCTGATGTATCTCAGGAAGGGCATGCTTTCTGCAGGGCTGTCTGAGCTTTGTGGAAACTAGCCCTTACTATTATTCGCTTCACTGTGTCTCCAGTGAGCCCTTCCATGAACATCTTGAGTGCAGGTGAGGAGGATGAGGCAAGTGACTCAGTGGTATTGGGGCATTCTGTTGAGTATTATAGGACTCAACATCGGAAGCATTTGAAAAACAATGTCTTGGCGTGTATGGAAGGAAATGGTAGCTAAACAAGTCAGCGGAGACCTATAACCTAAGGAATTTGACTACTTTCATGGGAAAACAGATTGTGGCAAATTGAGCACCTTAATAAAAATGGGAAAGGTGCCTTGAGTGTTTGCAACTAATGATGCTGTCTGCCATTTGGTGGGAGATGAAGGGGGTTCTGTCGTGATTACCTGTGAAGTTATGCAGAGAGCTAGCAAACCTCTTAAGCATAAACAGAATATGTTCTTTAAAAAATAATGAAAAGAAAGAAACCACAAAAACCAAACTCACTTACATCCTTACCCTCCACTGCCTTCCCCTCCCCAAAGAATTTAAGATTTGACAAATCCGGGTCCCTAGAGGCTGCCTGGAACGAGTTTGTGTGTATAGATGCAGGTCATTAAGATGATGTGAATGGGGTAGGTACAGTGGCCCCAGGAAGTGAGTGTCAGTAAGCTCTTGGGGAAGTGAGTGGAAGGCTTACTTTCAGAAGAAGTGAGGTTTCTCTGGTACCTGCATCATATTAGGCACTACCTTATTGATGCCTTCATTTGTTCTTCTGGAGCAGAAAGCAGGGACACAGTGTCTTTCCTCTGTCATGCCAAATTGGATAAACAGCTCCCATTCTTCCATATGTAGAAGACTTCACAATGGTGGTTTTTGTTTTTAGTCTTTTGAATTGGAATATATGCAAAACTAGGCCTATGTTATATCCACAAGACAAAAATTGCTGGAATTGGCAGGGACATTGCCACAGTGCCAACTAGGCCACTTGACTCATTCCTGTCCCCTTCTTGACCTCTGAACATTTCAGCTTGGTCACCACCGCTAAGGAAATGCCTGTAGGCAAGTCTCTAGGTATCTAGGTATTTAAGGGCATTAATTTGAGGTGTATTTCTCCAAAAGGAGACACAATAGGGATACTTTTATAGCTTATGTTGAACATTTAAAAATTATTCTTTAGAAGATTGCAACAATCATATACGTTGCATCCAGAAATGTATAAGAATGCCTGTTTTTACATGTTTGTTTTTTATCTCCTTCACTAGACACTCAGTGAATCTTTAAAAATGGATTTCTGAACTCTTCTTTGTGTGATAATTTACTGTCTAGTTTTGGTTCTGTATATATTTTCTCTCATCACTCTGATGAAAGAGATGTAAATCACTTTGTAGAAGTAGATCACTTTGATGGAAAGAGACCCTGGGAATTGACCATACATGTTTATCTACAAACTATCTCTGTAGTTTGAATTATAAACTTCTCAATTATTTTCATGCTATTGCTTTTCCTTGTATATTTTTTATTGTATTTAGACATGTAAACCCTGCCCTCCACATTCTCCCCTATGCCCAGCCGCTGGCAACAACCATTCTACTTTCTGTCTCTATGAATTTGACCGCTTTTAGATACCTCATACAAGTGAAATCTTAAAAAATTTCTGCTCACATTCATCTATATTGTAGCATATGTCAGAATTTCCTTCCCTTTTAGGGCTGAATAACATTCCACTCTAGGTATAAACCACATTTTGCTTACCCATTCATCCATCGATGAACAGAGGGTTTCTTCCACCTTTTGGCTATTGTGAATAATGCTGCTATGAACATGGGTGTACAAATATCTGTTAAAGTCCCTTTTCAATTTTTTTGGGTACACACCTAGAGCTGATATTGCTGCATCACATGGTAATTTGATGTTTAATTTTTGGAGGAATCGCTGTACTGTTTTCCACAGCAGTTGTACCAGTTTGCATTTCCACGAGCAGTGCACAAGGGTTCTAATTTTTCCCCATCCTCACCAATACTTGTTTTTGTTTTTTGTTTTATAATAGCCATCCTAATGGGTGTGAAGTAGTATGTCATTGTGGTTTTGATTTGCATTTTCCTAGTGTTTAGTGATGTTCAACATCTTTTTATGTGCCGATTGCCCATTTGTATATCTTTGTTAGGGAAATGTCTATTCAAGTCCTTTGTCCATTTTTTAACCAGGTTGTTTTTTTGCTATTGAGCTGTAGGAGTTCTTTATATATTCTGGATTTCAATCCCTTAACAGATATATGATTTGCAGATCTTTTCTTCCATTCCATGGGTAGCCTTTTATTCTGTTGATAGTGTCCTTTAATGCATAAAAGTTTTTGATTTTGATGAAATCTGACTTATCTATCTTTTCCTTTGTTGCCTGTGTTTATGGTGTTATATCCAAGAAATCATTGCGAAATCCAATATCGTGATGTTTTCTCCTAAAAATTTTATAGTTTTAGCTCTTACCTTTACGTCTTTGATCCATTCTGAGTTAATTTTTGTATATGGTGTAAAGATCCAATTTCATTCTTTTGAATGTGGATATCCAGTTTTCCCAACACTTGTTTAAAAGACTGTCCTTTCCCTATTGAATGGCAAACACTTTAAAAAATAATATTTGTAAACCCATTTTTTTCTTTCTCTCAGAGGGGCATTGTGGAATATTGGGCTTTGGAATCACACAAACCTGAGTTTAGATGTAGCTCTGCTATTAATTATGTGATCTGGGTAAGTTAATTGACAGTTCTGAGCCAGGATATTGGATGGATCATCCTTCTGTCTGGCTCCTGATCTACTTCTAGATGGTCTGAACTCTGTGTGGACGAGAAGGATGGTGTTTATTGACTCGCTGAAATTAAAATACCAGCACCAAGTTCAGGCAAAGAAAAGGAGGAGGTATATTATTCTCAGAGTCAAGATACAGCAGAATTTCGTTTCCCTTTATCTAATTGATTTATCATATGCCTTATGTAACGAGAGAAATAGAAAGCAAATTCTACTCTACCTTCGGTCTTACTATCTGTAATATTTTTTCTGGGATCATAAAAGTTTTATATGCAAAGAATGATGTTTTCATGTCTTCTTTTTCTCTATTTATTTACTGTTGTTTCAACAGTGTTGATTTGTTTTGCTTTTGTATTTCTTTAATCTTTTCCAGCAATATTTCTGAAACATAGTGGTGGCATTTGGCATGTTTATGTTTTATATTTTGTTAAAGGGAATGATTCATGCTTTTCCATTACCTTCTCCTACTTCTGAGATTTATAAACTATTATTTTGATGTTTTGAAAGATAAATATGTATTACATTGCTGACAAAACACTAACAAACAAATCTTCTCTCCTAAATCTTTGACTTGAACATTTACTACTAAAAAAATAAATTTCATTTATATAACACATTTCCTTAAGTTTTTGTACATAGCATTTTAAATAATGAGTATAAAACTTAAAATGAAAGAACTAGAAGGATCCTTAGAGATCACACAGCCCGGACACAGAAAGTAGGTTTTATCTTATGTGCCAATTGGAGCTGAATAGTAGAAGTTACATAGAGTGCTGTTTTAGTAAGATTGAGGCTTCATTCTGGAAAGAGTTTTATAATCAATTAATGGTATTTAGCATGAGTAGGAGATGGAGAACAATATTATTCAATTTTATTCTATTCCATTACCAATCTTAATATAATCTATTTTATAGGTTTAAAAAACTGAAAATGATTTGCGCAGATTTATATAGCATATAATGTCCTCCCAAAATTCACATCTACCTGGAACCTCAGAATGTGACTTTATTTAGAAATTGGATCTATGTGGATATAATTAGGTAAGATAAAGTCACACTGGATTAAGATGAGTCCTAAATCCAATGACTGGTATCCTTAAAAATAGAGGAGAGGACAAACAGAAAGATTATAGAGAAGAAGTCCAGGTGAAGACAGAGGCAGAGATTGGAGTGATATAGCTACAAGCCAAGGAACACCAAGGATTGCCAGCAACCACCAGAAGCTAGGGAGAGGCAAGGAAGAGTTCATCCCTGGAGCCTTGAAGAGGGAGCGTGACTGTGCCAACAACTTGATTTCAGACTTCTGGCCTCTAGAACTCTCAGAGAATATGTTTCTATTCTTTTAAGCTACTCAGTTTGTGATACTTAGTTATGGCAGTCCTGGGAAACTAATGTAATATCTGGGACTAGAATATATAATACATCCTTATTCTAGTTCCAAAGAGTTAAGTGCAGCATGAGAGAGAGAGAACATAGAAGAACAAAACCTTGAAAAGTGGAAACTCTATAGGATTACATTTGATAAACTTTTGGGTTCCAAATGTAAGATATGATGATCTAAATTATACATTCATGAAAATTAAATATTATAATGAGAGCAATATCAATTCAGTACAAAAATGGCTCAAGGAAGTTCTTGATTGAGTGCTATCTCAGTCAAGGTCCATGCAGGATGCAGATGACCATCTCAATTTAGGTAATTTGAGGAGCCTTTAATACAAGGACTATCTACAAGGATATGAGAAGGGCAAAGGAAAATCACAAAGGGTGATACAGGGCTAGTAACAGTGGAGTGGGGTACCATTACCACTCCTAGGCCTGAAGACGCAAGAAGAGGGGACAGTTACTAGAACCTGGGTAAAAGAGAGCCAGGTGGAGAGAGTCACCTAGTAGGAGCTAGCCTCCAGGGGAGCTATATATTTAGGACTGGGAGTTTAATATCCCAGCCTTACTCTTCTCCCTCCCATCTATCTCTTGCTGTTGCTCCCTGTTGACTAAACCCAAAGCAGTCTTGAAGACAAAGGAACTCAATGATATCATCCATACCAGTCAATTTCCCAGGGCAGACAGCAGAGTGGAGAAGGGTGCAGAGTGGATGCGGGTGAGAGAGGGGCAAATGGAAGATATCTAGCCCAATGTCAGTAAGTATAAGAATATCACTAGGTAGAATTTCCTAGATAACATGCAAAGTTCAAATCAGAAAATCCTCTTGTCTAAACACTTAGCCCATTCATCACAAATAAGAACAACATTCTTGCCTGTTGTGAAGTCTTAATCTACTTATCTTCAAGGATCTTGTTTCTTATGGTGACAGGTTTTGTAGAAATGTGTATTTGTTTCCAGAACAGTGAATGCATTGGCCCCACCAGGCGTTAAATATAAAAGTGTTGTATTAATAAAAAACAACAAGGTTGTAGATGGCATTATTTCCCCCAGGAGGCTGGAATTGCATTCACAGTACTTTCTCTGCCATGTTATAAATTAGTGCAGTGTAATTTCTGTTTTCCAGATGAGAAAAATGAAGGACAGAAAAGACTCCTAATCTACCTGGGTCACTTCTAGTGTGTTTAGTATTCCATGCAGTGACTTTTGCCACTTAGTTTGAGAGATGATCAAGTGGCTGCTGTGAAGTCATGATATCTGATAATTTGGGGGAGTACAAGGAGTGCTGACAGGAATGTGAAAATAATTCCCTCTGAGAAGTAAACTGTAAAGTTGACGTATTGATCATGCCCAGCAGCCTTAAAGAACTTGCAAAGTTCTCAGGTCTTTAAATCACTGAGGCAGCTAGTGAAGAGTGTGGATTCCAAAAACTGGTGGCCTGGATTCAAATTTGACTTGGCCACTTTTTCTCTGTGGCGTTGGGTAAGCTATTTAATTTCTTCAAGCCTTGGGTACCTCGGGAATAAAATAGGTATTGTAATAGGGTCCACCTCATGGAGTTGTAGGGAAAATTATAAGAGCCAATGACTATAAAAGTACTTCATACAATACCTGACATCAAAGAAGTACTGAATAAATCTTAACTACTGTTATTCTAAGCCCTGGCTGTAACAGACCTAAGGTTTTGAACTATCGGAAGAGGTTATGACAAATCAGAGGGGGTCTTGGAAAGCTGGTAGAAGCCGAGAATGAGCTTAGTGTAGTCCTTGGCAGTGTCCATCTAATCACTGTTCCAGGAGAGGATGTGCTGGCCCAAGGGTGTGGTCTGTGTGGTCCCAAGGGTCAGAGGTGCATGTATGGGATAGTGTTAGCCAGAGACCTTTAAACATCTGAAGTTGCTCCCCTATTTCTGATTTCTTGCTGCCAAGGAAACTTGTGATGATAATTTGGCTTTCTGTATAATTTTCCTAGAAGGCCAGAGGATGCAAGAATTAGGCCCCCTTCAAAGTCGCCTTTCTTCAATAGTCTGCCTTTCTGATTCTGACCAGCTCTGGGGGCCTCACAAGAGCAAACCTCTTGCAGAGCTAGGAGGCAGATCTGTAATATTGGGGATTTCACCAAGTCACAGTTTCACAAACTACATTCCCCAGCTGTTTGTAGGTGTTATGTGATAAAGGGTTCCCTGGTCAAATCAGTTTAGGATACCATAGAAGTCAGAAGACTTCTGGGAGCTTTTATATTTGCCAATGCATGTTGTGAACCTCAAAGAGGGGTATAGTGTCCACCACATTCTCCTCTTTTTTGACCAGGAGCCCCCTTTCCTAGGAACTTCTCAAAACACTGAGGTTTCTCAAAACACACTGTAGAAAGTGCTGTACTCCTAGGGAACCATCTCTGTAAGGCTTCTTGGTAGCACATCCATTTGCCTGCAGCAGACAGTTCCACAGTACGACAGTTACTTTCATGCACGGAATATCCTTCAATTAATGGTGTGAGTTCGCTGTGCCATATGGAGAGAGAAACCAGACATGGGTGAAAAATTTGTCCTGAATGGTCCATAAAGTGACTAATCCACAACAGATTGCACTTCAATCACAATTCATTATGCACCGATCTATTTATGCTTCAAATCCTAGGAGCTGGTGCTTTCCTGTCGCCTGTCAGGGGTACCGTAGGGAGGTCTGTACTTCCGTTCCGTGTTTCACAGGTGCTCCTCATCATGGCAGGAGCCACGCCCCCAGTGCTCCTCTTCCCTGCCAACAAAAGTTCACTGACACAATAATCAGAAAGCAGCTCTGTGGACAGTGACTCTTGTGCCTGAGAAGTAAACACATCCAGTAATCCTAACATTTTTCCTTCTGCAGAACTGCCACGATATTTTGCTTTTGGTACCCAGAAAAATTTAACCCTTATTTCATTTTTCTAGGTTTCTGGTCTTATGTATTAAAAATCATACATATGATTAGATGCTATACATACATTAAGGAAAATGAAAATAAGTGTATGTTGAAGGCCTGCAAGTGAGTATAAGGCAGTGTAGCATGGTAGTTAGACTCATGTGCTCTGAAGTCAGATATCTGGATTGAATCCTGGCTCAGCTACTCATCAGTTACATGCCTGTGGGCGTGTTACATAATCTCTCTGTGCCTCAGTTTCACCATCTATAATATGGGAATAATAATAGCATCTAACTCATATGGTTGCTGTTAGGATTAAATCAATTTATATTTATAAAACACTCTGAACAACACATGACAGATAATACACACTGTATAAAGTGTTAAATCCATATACCTAAAGAAAGTCATGAAAAAACAAAAAATTAGTCTTTAGAAAATAACCTTGTTGTACAATTAGAATAGTAAAATTGTATTTTAAGGAATGTGTTCTAATAACTCAGTGCTCATAAAACCTATTTAATTTAATTGAGGCGAATGAGGGCTTTGAATGGGATAAAGATTATCTACTGCTACTCTTCAGTGAAATAAGGAAGTTGCCAAATGATGGTCCGACAGTCACAGCAAGGAAGACAAATGCTCTAATGTGGCATGTTATTCTCTTAACGTACATCACACCCCGCACACACCTAGTGGTCTCCTCTCTACTGTTGACTGCGCGCTGAAACGCAGCCACAAGATCTCGATCCCAGGGGACGTGTGAGCATATTTTCCAGGGTGTATTTTTTACAGTAAGTTATAAGTTTTTGTTCCGGGGATAATCCCCCCAAAGTATTTAAACGTATCCTGACTCATTAAGATCATCAGTTTATAGCGTTCGTGCTTACAGTGTTGCTGTCACCAAGTACTACTGCTTTAATTGTCTGAGCTTAAGGAGAAAAGATAAAAGGTAGGCTGAATATGTAAATGATGTGCTTGTACCAAGAAAGGGACAAAAACAAAGATTTCATGGTAGTTTTAATAGAGAAAAACGAGAAGAACTGGGTCATCACCCAGCATCATGCATTGTTTTCATAATAAATTCAAAATAACCTTTGCCGTTAGTAGTCAGCATCATAGTCTCATTATAGTTCCTCAAAACACCATCACCAATCACAGTAAATGAGCATTGTTAATTAGAATTTTATTTCCTAGTTTTGCTTGTATTTAATGCATAATTTTTTTTTGTTCTATGAATTTGTTTAGCACTATTGACATTTAGTTATATTTGTGTATATTTAATATTATAATAAAAATAACTTATCTACGCTAGGGATCATGCCAGAAATCTTTTTCCCCTTTATATAAGGTATTCGTTCCTTAGTCAAATTTGAAACACACTGCCTAGGAATGAGATGGTCTTCGCCCTGAGGCCTTTATTTTGCTCAAAAAGAGACTCAGAACACAAAAGGTCGAGGAGATTTTTCCTACCTTTTCCTAACTTGCAGTGCTGGGTGTCCAGCTTACCACCCAAGACAAATGAATCAACGCTGTGCACGGTGGCTGCAGTGAAGGCTAATTCAGACAGGTGGTCTGTTTCTTTATATTGCTCTCAATTTCTCTGTTCCTTTTTTGTCTTCAAATTTTCCCTTTTATCTCCCTGCAGCTCCTCAAGCATTTTCTGGCAAGCTGCTGCATTAGGGCCTTTGCACTGGTCATTCTCTGTGCCTGGAACTCAGAGGCCACTTCCCACACCTCACTCGGTTCTTTGCTCAAATGTCACCTTCCAAATGAGGCCTATTCGGCTTTTCTGCTCTCGAGCCCCTTACCCACTCTACTGTTTTTCCTCAAACGCTTATCACCTCCCAATACAGTCTATAATTTACCTTGTTATGTTTATCATTTATTGTCTATCTCCCCCTTCCATGTCCTGCTAGAATGTCAGCTCCATGAGGACAGGAGTGTTTTTATTTGTTTAGTTCACTAATGTATCCCAAGGGCTTAGAATTGCCCTGGCACAAAGTAGTCCATCAATAAATAACTGCTGAATAAATTTGCATTCTGCTTTTTCCTTAGTCCATTTCTTCAAGTCATAGCCTACGTTTCTTCTTTCCAAACAGTTTTGAGGGTAGGAGTGCAGGTGACACGTTTGTATATATTAGTATGAAGAAGTTCAGGATACACAGCTCTGCATTGTCCCGACATTTTTCACATTCAATGAGGCATTTTACATTAAATGAAACGTGTTTAATAGATACTTATAGATAGGCTTCCAATCAGGTTAGTTTCCTTTGGACTAGTTTGAAATAAGTAATTAAGACAACAGAACTCATCTACTGCAGCAGTTGTTTTAATCCAGGTAAGTTACATGCCATTAAAATACTCTGCAATAGTATTGCACTTGACAGGTTGAAGAGCACTTTGGTAAAAACGTCCTTGTATGTTCTTTTCAACAACCTTGACTAGACTGAACAACTATTTCAGTCTTCCTTCACTGAAGTTCCAGAGAAGTGAAAGAACTAGCTCCAGATCACAAAAACGATCTAAGACCTACAACCTAAGTCTTTAGAGTCCTGCCTAGGTGAGCAGAGCGCTGTTTTCATAGCAGGTTGTGGTATCAGATTATAGGGCTGTTAGTGGAGAGGGATGACTCAGGAAAGTATTTTACAGGGTGAAACATTTCTCTCTACCGAGACCATTATAAAAGATTTACTTTAATATTCCCATTTTCAGTGGTTTACTGAATACTTTTCATTAAGTAACTATAGCTTTTATATTCTGATTAAGTAAATGAGCTGTTGTTTGTAAGGCAGAGAAAACTTTTACATTTTAAGGAGATTACATTGTGATTTCTTGCATATGGGTTACAGAAAAAAACCATCCAGCAAGTGACTCAGGAGATTTATTGTAAATGTCATGAAGTTATTGAGAAATGCAGAGAAGAGTAAAATAGATTAAACATGGGTATTTAGGACAAGTGGTTAATATTTTATAAAGCATGCAAAAGAAATGAATCCACTGGCAGCCTAGCATTTTTTTTTTTTTTTTGAATCTTATCTGAGGACATTGTAATATAGGACTGTAGAAGTACTAGGGAGGGGTATTACAAGTGTTGTTTTCATCCCTTCATTGTGTAAATACTTATAAATTTGTATTCTCTTGCTTGCTTCCCCACAACCCTTATAAGTAACCCTTATAATAACACTTCTCTTATTTTACTTGCCACCTTGTGATTTTTTTTAATGTGGCCATTGCCTCCTCTGGCCTGTGAGAGATGAGACCAAACCTTAATCATTTTCGTGTCCCCAGGATCCAGCACATATTTGGCCGTGGACGGGGTTCAATGCATGTTCATTGTCAAGTGAATGAGCAAGCTTAATGAGCAGTCCTGCAGGAGATTGTTGTTTTAAATAATCAGACCTTCAGTTGGGGAGATCCCCATTTCATTTCTTTTTGGTTTTGCACAGATAGAAGAATTAGGAAATATAACATCTGAATCTAGAGTGAGCAGACCCTAAGCTAATGCTTTGCATGCATTACCTCATCTAATCCTCAACAACCCGTGGACGTTGTACAGTTCCCATTGCCGTTTTAAAGATGAGGAATATGGAGCCCCGAGGTATTAAGTTATCTGCCTGAAGTCATACAAGCAATGGTTGATAGAGTAGGATTTGAACACAGGGAATATATTTAACCACCGTACTAAACTGCTTAACTTTTTTGCCATGAAGTAAAAGAGAATATAGTTTCCCTCTTCATTTGTTAAAGATTTGAAATGAGTGGTGGACATACAGTGTGAAACTTCACCATTGAATGGTTCAGTTTTATTAGTTGAAATGTTCACCTCTCTTTTTACTCCTCAACTCACCTCAGTCTGGCTTCCAGCTCCAACATTTGACTGTCACTGCCCCCACGAAGGTCACTAGGGACCTCATCATTGCTAAATCCAATGGACATTTTGCAGGCTTTATTCTCTAATCTTGCAGGATTTGCTGCTGTTGATCTCATGTTTTCCTTCTTAAAAATATATATTTTTTGGTTTACATAAGACCGTTCTTTCCTAGTTACCTGCCTATGTTTGTCTCTCCTTTGTCCCTTATTGTCTCTCCTTCCACGTTAAATATTGGTGTTCTTCAGGCTTTTCTCTTAGGTCATTTTCTTCTTGTTTTGCTCTTGGCACTCTCTGAGCAATTTCATCCATTCCCATGGCTTCAGTCAACACGCAAACCCTTAAATCTCCAATCCTGGTTGTTTCTGGGTGCCGTTATTGTATTTCCAGTGCTGACTTGATGTCTTTACCTGGATAGGCCCCAGACTCCTCACACTCATTACCTAAGGCCCAAACCGAACTTGACCACATCGTCTGTCCTGTAACAAGTTCACCTCTTCTTTTCTCTAATGTTGCTGGTGGCAGTTACCCAAATCAGAGATTTGAGACTTATTGTTAAATTTTTCTTCATCACTTCCACCCACTTGGCCTGGTCAGTTCACCTCTTCAGCTTACCCATTTCTACCCCCACAGGCTCTGCTTTTATTCAGATCCTTGTCAGCTGTCCCCTAACTTTGGAGCATACTTCTAACTTATGATCCTGCCGCCAATCTCTTCCTGCTGCAATTCATCCTCAGTACTACCACCAGAATCACCTGTCTTATAAAAAATATAGTTTTATCCTTGATCATGAAAGTTAAGCTCAGTGAAAAAATGAAAAAACAGGAAATAGAAAGAATAAAATAAAAATTACTTGTAGTCCTCCTGCCATCTCCAATATAATTCTTATTAATATTGAAGCCAATTAATTTTAAAGTACAGTGTGATCATCTCACTGTTTAGAACCTGGTTTAGAACCTTCCCTGTGAAACAAGATGGAAGTGCAGTTTCCACTGGAGTTGGTTGCTGTGGATATTTTTTTTAAAGCCAGGTTATTAATAAATAATGAAGGCAAAGCAGAGCGTCTACTGCTACCAGCTGGAGAACACAATTCCCGATCACCTCGTACAGGCTCTCTGTCCTTTTTGGGCTTCATCAACTTTCTCTTGACTACAGTGATTAGTAAAATTTGAACATATCTCTACTTTCGAATTTTATTTAAAAATAGTTGTGTTAAAATAATTTTAATATTGAGTCTTTTGCCATATTTGAATAACTGTGTAACAAAGATCTTTTTTTGGTTTACGTGATATAGTCACATGGCTCAAAACTTTTTTAAAAGGAATAGATTGAAAAGTCTCTCTTCAACCTCTCCTGCATTTCCAAATTTCTCTCTTTCCCTCCAACAGGTAACAGTGCTTATTAGTTTCAGGTTTATCTTTCAGAGCTTCTATATATAGATAGATAGATATATCTATATATATTTATGGATATATATTCTATGTGTATGTGTGTATACATATATATGTATATATATACACAGTATACATACATACATATGTACAAGTAAATGCACATATATAAATTTTCCCTCTTTTTCTATAAGAAGTAGCAAAATGTATACATTCTTCTGTAACTTGATTGCTTCACTTAATATATTTTTCAGATTTTTCCATGTCAGTACATAGAATGAGTCCCATTCTTATATATTTGCATACTATTTTATTGTTGTGATATAACAATTTATTAACTGGTATACCTGATGGAGATTAGCATTTTCTCCTATCTTCTCCTATTACAAACAAATAATACTGTAATGAATAAATATATATATATCATCAATGCAGTTATTCTTTTTTTCAATTGAGGTAAAGTTCACATAGCATAAATTAACCATTTTAAAGAGTACAGTTCAGTGGTATTTAATACATTTATAATTTTGCACAACCGCCCCCTGTATCAAGATCCAAAATATTTTTGTCACTCTAAGAGAAAACTCCATATCCATTGAGCAGTCACTTCCCAATACCCCTACCCCCAGGCCGTAGCAATCACCAGTTTGCTTTCTGTCTCTGTGATTTAGCTATTCTGGATGTTTTATATAAATGAAATAATACAATATATGATCTTTTGTTTGTGGCTTCTTTCACTTAGGATAATGTTTTTGAGGTTCCTCCACATAGAATGTATCAATACTTCATTTCTTTTTATGACTGAATAATATTCCGTTGTATTTATATACCACATTTTGTTTATTTATTCATCTCTTGATGGATATTTGAGTTATTTCAACCTTTTGCCTGCTGTGAATAATGCTACTATGAACCTTCATGTACAAATATTTGCTTGAATACCTACTTTCAATTCTTTGAATATATACACCTATAAGTGAAATTGCTCGGTCATATAGTATTTCTATATTTAACTTTTTGAGGAACTTCCAAACATTTCCACAGCAGGTGCACCATTTTACATTCCCACCGCTAATGTGTGAGGGTTCCAATTTCTCCATGTCCTTGCCAACACTTATTATTATTATAGTCTTCCCAGTAGATGTGAAGTGGTATCTCAGTGTGGTTTTTTTTTTTTTTTTTTTTTTTTTTGTGAGAAAGATCAGCCCTGAGCTAACATCCATGCTAATCCTCCTCTTTTTGCTGAGGAAGACCGGCTCTGAGCTAACATCTATTGCCAATCCTCCTCCTTTTTTTTCGCCAAAGCCCCAGTGGATAGTTGTATGTCATAGTTGCGCATCCTTCTAGTTGCTGTTTGTGGGACGTGGCTTCAGCATGGCGGGAGAAGCGGTGCGTCAGTGTGCGCCCGGGATCCGAACCGGGGCCGCCAGTAGCGAAGCGCATGCACTTAACCGCTAAGCCACGGGGCTGGCACTCAGTGTGGTTTTGATTTGCATTTTCCTAATGACTAATGATGTTCAGCATCTTTTCATGTGCTTCTTGGCCAATTGTGTATCTGCTTTGGAGAAATGTCTATTTAAGTCTTTTGCCCATTTTCAAACTGGATTGTTTGTCTTTTTGTAGTTAAATTGTAAGAGTTCTTTATATATTCTGGGTACTAGACTCTTAACAGATATATGATTTGCAGATATTTTCTCCCATTCTGTAGGTTGTCTTTTCCGTTTCTTGATGCTCCTTTGAAGCACAAAAGTTTTTAATTTTGGTGAAGTTCAACTTACCTATTTTTTCTTTTGTTGCTTGTGCTTTTGTTGCCATAACTAAGATTCTCTTGCCAAATCCAAGGTCATGAAAATTTACCCCTATGTTTTCTTCTAAGAGTTTCATATTTTTTGCTCTTATATTTATTTAGGTTGTTGATGCATTTTTGATTTAATTTTTGTATATGGTGTGAGGTAGGGTTCTGACGTCATTCTTTTGCATGTGGAAATTCAATTATCCCAGAACCATTTGTTGAAGAGACTCTTCCTTCCCCATTGACTAGTCTTGGCACCCTTATTGAAAATCAATTGACCATAGATGCATGGGCTTATTTCTCTGCTCTCAATTCTATTCTATTGGTCTGTATGTCTATCCTGATGCCAGTACCACACTGTTTTGATTACTGTAATTCTGTAGTAAATTTTCCAGTCAGGAAGTGTGAGCCCTCCAACTTTGTTCTTTTTCAAGATTGTTTTGGCTGTTTGGGGCCCCTTGCAATTCCAAATGAATTTGACAATCAGTTTTTCCATTTCTTCAAAAAAAGGCCATTGGAATTTTGATAGTGATTGCATTGAATCTGTAGATTGCTTTGGGTAGTATTGATATCTTAAAAATATTAAGTCTTCAATCCATAAACACAGGATGTCTTTCCATTTACTTAGGTCTTCTTTAATTTCTTTCAGCAGTGTTTTGTAGATTTCAGTGTGCAAGTCTTTCACCTGCCTTGTTAAATTTATTCCTAGATATTTTATTCTTTTGGATGCTATTGTAAATGGAATTGCTTTCTTATTTTCCTTTTTGGGTGTTTATTTCTAGTGTGTGTAGAAATACAACTGATTTTTGCATTCTACAACTTTGTTGAATTCAGTTATTAGCTCTAATAGTTTTTTTGTGGATTCTTTAGGATTTTCTCTATAAGATCATGTCATCTGTGAATATAGATAGTTTTACTTCTTCCTTTTCAATTTGGATACCTTTTATTTCTCTTTCTTGCCTAATTGCTCTGGCTAGAACTTCCAAAACAGAAGTGGCAAAAGTGGACATCTCTGTCTTATTCCTGATCTTAGGGAGAAGGCTTTCAGTCTTTCACCATTGAGTATGATGTTACTTGTGGGTTTTTCGTAAATGCCCTTCTATTCTTTGTTTAAGTATTTTTATCATAAGGGTGTTGGATTGTTTCAGATGTTTTTGTCTGCATCAATTGAGATGATCATGTTGTTTTCCCTCCTTCATTCTGTTACTGTGGTGATTACATCGATTGATTTTTGTATGTTAAACCACCCTTGCGTTCCTGGGATAAATCCCACTTGATCATGGTGTATAATCCTTTTAATATGCTACTGGGTGCAGTTTGTAATGCGTTTAGCCTTATATAGTCACATATAATTAGTCCTTTGAGAATGAGATGAATGCTGTGGGCCCTCTCCGCAGAAAAAATGAAATATATGCATACATGCAAAGTTTGCCTGACATTTCATGGATTTCAGCATCTTCAAAAGTCCACATTTAAGGATGCAAGGACTTGAAGCTAAGAAGGGCTTATTTAAGGTTATAAAGCAAGATTTCTCCTAACCATAAAAGAGAATATTGTGGTTCATCCATTTGCCTCTTTTCAATCTTAACTTTTAAGGGACTTTATTGTTTTGTCTTATTTAGTATTATGTTTATTTCAGTTTAAACTAGTTAAAAAACTATCAGCCATGCTCTACATTAGATGGTACACTTACTGGCAGTTTAGGAAAGCTCACTTCTTTATATCACACTAAGCTTCGAAATCATGGTCCACAGAGAGGCTTAGCATAAGGATGTTGCCTTACTAATGACCCTTCCAACCTCGACTGGGTCTGGTTTCTGGGAAACTCTTGCCCTCCTGGTAGGAGGTAAGTGTCTGCTTCCTGACTTCCCAGAACTTCTCCTCTGCTTTTATTTATTATGATATAAGAAACATTTTCTGCCTATTAATAGACTGCAACTTGCCCCCTTATAATCCTTTACACTATGACAGACCAGTGACTGGCTTGAAAATTCCATTGTTGATTCACTTTTAGTGAGACTTTCGTATGGACATTTATTTTACTTTATTTTTCTATACTGGTTTATAACTTGTTAATAGCCGAGGTGCCAAAGCATTATGAAGATAAAACCTTAATAGAAACTGCTGTCCTAGCCCACATGGACAGTAGGGCATGTTGTACTTAATTGTTTTTCCAGTAGGAGGGATGGCTTTGTGCTGAACTGATGTTTAGAATCAGTGACATGATAACCATGTGGGGTTATCAGTGAAGTTTGTGGTCACAGAACAGTGTCTATGAAGGACTTTTGACTTCCCTGAGTATCATGCTTTAAGCAACTGTGCTTATTGAAAATGGCAACTTATAGAACTGAGAAATTCAATAGAAAAACTCCTGATCTAATCTTCAAGGGATGACTGTGAGGAGAAGCACTTCTAAATAGTAGAGTAAGGATCTCCAAAAGACTGCTTCTCTAAAAAGCAATGAGAACACTGGAGAAAATTTTCAGAATCAACTTTTTCAGAATTCTGGAAATCAATCAGAGGCTTTCAAGTACAAGAGGAGCATTTAGTCAAGAAACAAATTGAATCTCAATTAGAACAGCAGACTTTAGTTTTGTGGTGTTTTATCTTGCCTTATTTCTATCCCCCCTCCCCAGCTCCACAGTAGCTTTGAAAACCAACAGCCTTGTGACCGTGGTAGGTGAGAAAACCAACAGCTTAACAGCTACTAACAGGGGCGGAATGGATTTCTAGCTCCCCCAAAAGCCTCATCCCTAGAGAATTGTCACTACTTGACATGTCTGGCAGCTCTCTGGGGAAGCCCCATTCACAGGACTTCTTTTTATTTGACCTGACTCAGAGCTTACTCACTGCAAACAGCCCTATCTCCAGGATACTTGTCAAAAACAATCGGTGGCAGCTGTTTAACATCACAGCTGCCTGAGGTGATGATACCACTTGGGGCACACAAAAGGCTGACCAAATAATGTGAAAGGATATATGGAGAATGAGATGTCCATAGTGGGCTTTGAAAAACTTTGATATATTCCCAGGCATCTAGAAGGCCACACATTTATGCAGGGCTGTGTTATGCCCTGGAAGAACGTGAAAAGGCCCTCATTTCTCTTATCTGGCCAACCGTGAGGCTCTTTGCAAGCAGGGAGTGAAGACTAAGGCAGAATTGTCAACTGCTAGAGTGTTGAAAGTGTGATCCATCATACACACAGAGCCTGTTAGCGAAGGCTGGGAGGCTTATTGGTTCAAGGCATTTAAGGAAATCTTTGTTCAACTGTTATCTGACCACTAAGCTAACCAAGCATAGACTTCAGTGACCACACATGACAACTGTTTCACCCACATAAACTTCTAATAAATAGGGGCATTTTCTTATACAAATACAATGACTTTATTACACTTAATACAATAATCAAGAGTTATCCAATATTAAAATTGCACTGTTTCTCAAAAATCAGTTGATTTGCTTAAAATAAAATCCAGCAAACTTATTTATTATGTCACTTTTAATATAGTGTCGTGCCTCCAACCTTCACTTTTTTAAATTGGAGAATAATATACATACCGAAAAATAATCAGAAGTTTACAGCTTGATTAATTTTCTGAAAGTGAACACATTTGTAGTAACAGTGCTCAGATCAAGAAACAAAACATTTCCAGCACTCTGGAGGTCCTCCCCTGCCTTTCCCAGTCACATCCCTTCTTAAAGGCAACCCTTGTCCTGACTTCTAACACCATACATTAGTCATGCCTCTTATATTGTTTTTGCTGAGAACGAGCACATATTTTGGAAAGTCCTTAAGGTGCCTTAATCTTAAATATACAGTATGATGAATTTTTACATATGTACACACTCTTGTAGCTACCACCTTGATTGAGATATAAAACATTCTCATCACCCCAGAAGTCCTCCTTGTGTTCACTTCCAGGCACAATCTCCCTAAGGGTTGACTTCTAAACTATAGACTAGTTTTGCCTCTTTTGTACTGTAAAAAATAATAGTATATTATTTTTTGTCAGGTTCCTTTCACTGTCTTCTCTCCTTTTTATTTTTCTCAGTGACACTGACAACTCTATCAGTTATCCTGTAGAATGGCCCATATTCTGGATTTGGTTTTTGCTTCCTGGTAGTAGCTTTTAACTTGTTCCACTATCCTCCATATTTCTTATAAATTTGAGATTAACACAAGGTCTTTTTTTTTTTTTAATTTTTTGTTTATTGCAGTAACATTGGTTTATAACATTGTATAAGTTTCAGGTGTACATCATTATACTTCTATTTCTGCATAGATTACATCATGTTCACCACCCAAATACTAACTACGATCCATCACCACACACTTGTGCCGAATTATCCCTTTCGCCCTCCTCCCTCCCCCCTTTCCCTCTGGTAACCACCAATCCAATCTGTGTCTCTATGTGTTTGTTTGTTGTTGTTATTATCTACTACTTAATGAGAGAAATCATACGGTATTTGACTTTCTCCCTCTGACTTATTTCACTTTGCATAATACCTTCAATGTCCATCCATGTTGTCACAAATGGCTGGATTTCATCGTTTCTTATGGCTGAGTAGTATTCCATTGTGTATATATACCACTATGGAAAACAGCATGGAGATTCCTCAAAAAATTAAGGATAGAACTACATATGATCCAGCTGTTCCACTGCTGGGTATTTATCCAAAGAACACAAGGTCTTGGTTAGGATCAGTTTCATTTTTTTTCCCCCAGAGATGTGTCATTGATGGTTCTGGTTACATCACAACATTTTTTGTGATGTTGATTGATCCATGGGTTCAGATTGTGACAGCCTAATGTCCTCATTGTAGAGTTTCCCATTAATTTTTCAGGTAATGTTTTCAATTATGTTATTTTCTTAGGTGTTGAAAAATTGTAAATTTTCTAATTCTTTCATTCCTTCTGCATTTATTTCCTGGAATTCTTGTGTAAAAAGCACTTTGCCTCATCAGCTATGACTCTTCAGTTACTCTGAAATACAATTTATACTGAAAAGACAAGGTAAACACTTAATTATTTAATTTTCATTGACAATTTATTTTCAGAATACATGAGCATTGGTGGCCTAGTTATTGCCACTTGTGACCAAAGAGGTTTGCTTCCTTTTGGTGAGTGGCTATGTATACTTTAATATTGTTATTAAGTCATGTGTTTCAAAAAAATTTATGTGTTTTAATGAGTTGCAGATTTTTTTTTAGTACTCCAATTGTACCATTTGGGCCAATGGAAAAACTATATAAGAAAGTGTGTTTAAGAGCAGTTTTATATTTTAACCTTGATATCTTCACCCTGAACCCTCATTCTCTTTATAGGTAACCATTTGTGGTGGCTTCTTTATCATCTCCATGTTTTTTCCATAAATAAAAGCAAATTGTATGTGTGCGTGTGCGGGTAGCACTCTATATCACTGTATATACTATTTTGACTCTATACAATGGGAGTTAAAGTGACTTGGCCAAAATGACAAAAAGATGACATGGCAGGATCTAGATTTAAACCCAGCAATCTGACTGCTGAGCTTGGGCTCTTAACTGCTCTGCTATACTTACAGCTGTCTCATTGCCACACAACCCAAAAAAAGGCCAAAGAGGAGGCATCTGTGACTTTGTTACTCTCAGAGTAACGAATGGAAAAGTAATCTGAACACAGAAGTAGCCGTGAAACCCGGTTTTCAAAAAATTGTAAAAGTGCTGTTGAGAATGCATCAGAGTAAACTTATTGCAAGAAAATATACTTCTTAGTTTTCTTTCCTTTCTTCTCTTTTATATTTTGTTTGGTCTACATTTTCTACTTTTAATATAGCGATATTGATTTAATCTGTTGTCAAGAAATGGGGAGAAAAGCTTATTTTAAGCCCTTTCAGATATAACAGTTGTTATTGCATGATCAATTTGTAAAATGGAAGCTTTGCCTCATTTGTGCATTATTTATTCTGAGGCCATTTCAGGAAAATCTACACCAAGATAATTCTTAGCACCTTAGATCAAGACTATAATTCTTCCAAGTAGATAACCTTAAGCACATAAAGAATTACAGTGCCCATAATATAATTTACCTCAGATTATATTTGAGACTCTCCTTCTCTCTCTTCAGGATTCTGAGAATTTACTCATTGGTTTATTGCTACACGTCCAAGCTGCTTTTCCTTGGCACTAACTAGTGTGTAGCTTCAACTAACTTGGTTTCCATTTAATTTAGGGAGTAATGTTATTAAAACTTCCTTGCCCTGTTTATGAAATTCAAGCATCTTCAAAGTATAGTTTTTATAGTTTGTAACTCTTTTCTGTTTTTTTTCCCTAAAGAATGAAAAACTATTTTAATTTATGTTTTGTTATCAGATTCTTCTTTTTTACTTGTCAGTATAATGAGATTATTTAGATGTGGCTTTGTGTCTGTTCCATTCTTAGCATCTCTTCAAATTTTTGTTCTCACCATTACTCCTAAATATGTAAACCTGGAGACCAGTAAGTTATGAAGTGCTTCACATTTATGATGTTTAAGGTGAAGTTTCAGGGAAATAAAAACCAAGCTAGAGAATCAGTTCTTATTCATTTAATCAATACCATGTATTGGACGTTTCCCAGCATTGGATAATTGTCAGGAATATGAAGATTAATAAAATACCTTCTATGTTCTTATCTGAGACCATAGACTGATAGAGGAGATTGGATATGACAGTGTATCCAAGTGGACCAGATTTTCATTGCTGTAAGGGGACAAGACTGAAAAAAGAGCATATATGAAAGTACTTTGCACAGTAGCTGATACATAATGGACATATGAGTTTTAAAAAATATCTTGATGAAAAAGTAAAAAATTGTTTTTCTAGTAGAATTTATTCAAGTTTCTTTAAAGAGAAACTGGAAATGATATCTGTGGTCATGAATGTTTACAATGGTTGATTGTACTGTGGTTTTTCTGTGTGTGTGTGTGTGCGCGCGCGCGCGCCTCTGTTTCCTGTAGGAGTTAGAGAGGCCCTGAAAGAGCCTGGGACTCTGATCTTTTGATAATTATGTTTGATTTAAATTGATGTCATAATTCCATTTGGAGCAGGTCTCTTTGGGTTGATGACTATTGAGTACTTGAAGTTTTAACCTCAATCAGATTCAGACTAGTTTTCATGTGACATCTTTTGCTTCAAAGTTTTTTCACTGCTCCCTTTCCAGATGTATCCTGAATCTGTGTTTTGTCCCCTAGAGGTGCCCTTATGATGGATGATACTTTTGTTTTTTAGTATCTTGAGACATGGGTTATTCATAATATGTGGTTAGCTACAAGGTCACTTTTTTCAGTAACTCCACTTGATAAATAAAAACTCCTTTTGAATGAGTACTTCATAAATCCACAATATAAGTAATATTTTTAAATGTCAGAATAGCTGATGATTAAGGATAGATTTGCAAGGGAAACAGAGGATATAGAAAGGTAGGAAAGAGATACCAAACTTTTTTTTCTGTGCTACTGTTTCTGTATTTCTCCATCACACTGAGATAAATTGAAGCCTCTCTTTTCTGATTAGTAAAGTAATGCAAGTTCATTATAGACAAGTTGGAAAATATGGAAGAATATAAAGAACACTTAAGTCTTCTTGCCAAGCAATAATTACTATGAACATTTTGGCATACTCCTTTTACAATTTTATTTTTGTAAATATTTTACTATGTATTTTTAAACTCAATTGAGCTCTTGTTTTACATATAACTCTGCAGTATATTTTTCCACTTATATCATGAACATTTCCCATGTCATTAAAAATTATTTGGGAACATCGTGTGATGGCTACATAATATCCTATAATATGGCTGTACCATAATTTACCTATTCATTTTTTTGGACACTTATATAGTTTCTAATTATTACAGATCATGACACAATGACCACTGAATTTATATAATCTTTGGTGGCACATATTTCTTGAACAATGCATCTTATTTTGCTTATTAAGCCATGACAGATAATTTTTTCTCGTATGTCAAATAATCCTCACTTTTCTGGTGTTTCTGTTTTTTTCGCCTTGTACCATTATCCTTTACTGAAGGAAGTTTTTAAATTTAAAAAACAATAGCTTTTTTTAAGTTTGATGGAGATGTTTATAAATAAACTCTAAGACAGATTAGAAGGTAAAATGACAAATTCTGATGAAGGCAGTTTATAATGGAAATGCTCGCAGACCCTTAAATATAGCATGGTGGGGAAGGGCGGAGGGAATCAAGTTGTTACAGTTTGTTCCAGGAAAGGCATTTTGGATGAACGCCATCCACTTTTACAAAGATGTCTTGTGAGTTTAGTTTTATCTACTCCACTTAACCTTTCCTGAAGTGATTACTGAAACAAATGTCTGTAGTATCGGCAAAGGAGTTAACATAATTATAATTCCTGGCGTTAAAGGCAATTCTTTTTCTCCAAAGATGTTACCTGAATTTCAATAAAAGTACTGAATTTGAGCCCGGTTTCATCATGTCAGATAACCTAGATTGAGATGACTCCAGAGGTCTGTTCCTCTAACCAGCTGTCTTCCTGGGGGGCTGTTACTCCATTTAGTGTGAGTATTTGTCACAGAAAGAAAATTCTAAAAACTTCTCCAGAGATTTCAGTGATTTGGAGTCTTCTCTGCTGAGAATAATGACACCACTGATGTCTGCGAGTTGACTTAACCATGAGTAAATACTCTGCACTAGGCCCTGTCTGCTTGATGCATGTAGCTTTACAATCCTCTCGCAGGTGTACTGGGTATGCCTTCTTATTGTCCCCATTTTATAGATGAGGAGACTAAAATTCAGGAAGGGTAATCATTTGGCCAAAGTCACACAGCTAATAGATGTCCATTTTGGCTGCAGAACAGTGCTATTCTGTACTGCCTACAAGCGGTCGGAGAGTTCTTAGTCATACAAAATGAAAAAATGTTTTACACTGGATTTAAAAATGTTAAGAAAACATAATGAAAAATTTAGGGTATGACATACCTTTTACGCATCACAGAACAAAGTTGGATATTTAAAGGTTGACTTTATTCTTTCTTAAAAAGAAGAGATTATTTAGAGAAAAAAGTCCTTATCTTTCATTCTTCCTGGCTAGAGATCTTGACAGCTAGGAGTACAGTTGCTATTATAGTGACTTGGTCTGCTGTGTGTACAGATTCATGCTCCCAGGTTCAGCATCCTGCACCTTTTATAAACACCATGTTTAACTTGGAAGGGGACAAATTATTCTTGGCAATACTTGTAGAGCAGGAGTAGCGACTGCAGGAGGTCACCAAGGGATATACTGACCTGAGCAGGAATTGTAGCAATATATCTAGAATTTAACTTTAATACTCTTTAGGATGCAAATCTTCAATAAGGGAGAGAATTATTATTCAGAGCTTACTAGGAGGCATGAAAACTGCAAAACGAGATCTGTGTCCCGTGTACTTATGCCCAGAATAATTTATCGATACTTTTTGCTTCTTACTATTGCCACATATCATGAAAACCATTAGGTAGCTGATAGGGACCCAACACTAAGATGACCAAGGCCATTAAAAGACCTGCTTTTTGAGAACAGCCTGAAACAATAGTTTCATGTCAGCAGAGATTCACACATAGAGTATCTATATCTTAAAGTGATCAAGTTCATCGCTGAATCATCAAATATTAAAACTCAAGGGTCTCTTTGCAAGTTGAAAGATACACATTTATAATTAGTGAAACAAGTGTTGCTTTATGCTGTTGAAAGTAAAATTTTAGGAAATTTTACTAAAATGTTCTTAGAAGTAGTACAAGCTAAGAAAAAGTTGGTCAATTCACAAAAAACACGGAGTAGTGTATTGCCGACAGATTCCGAGTTAGTTATTATGAGAAGTTAAGGATGTTCGTTCAGACATTCAATAAATCCTTTCTGGCCCCTAAACTTTTGAGATGACGTCACAGATCCTGGGCTGGGAGGCTCACTGGACTGACCAATATGGCTGGATCCTTCTGTCTAGAGTCTACCAATGCTTCTCAGATTACTTATGGTCATTCAGTTCCATCACAGACACTTTTTGTAATACAGTCAACTATTAGAAGTCAACTATTAGAAGTCAACTATTAGAAGAATGAAATGGAATAAAACAGATCTACAAAATATAAGCCCACATTTTTATTACTAGATTAAACAGACTTAAAATGACTCGGACAGATTTCTGTAAACGTTTCTAAAGGCTTATGCTCAATTTCTGTACTTATCTTAGATCACTAACAGCTGGCTCATGGCCCAGCGCTGGCCCATTGCCCATATTTTGGGGAGCAGTGTTGGAAACTTGAATACAGATGAAATTTTTTTCTCATTTTAGTGTCCCTTCCTGTCTTCATCTTCCCTGCACTTGCTTGTCTTCCTACTATACTCTTTTTTTCTTCGTTTAAAATGGATTGGACGTAATCACCATGAGAATTGTTAGGGTAGGGGACACTGCAAAGGTACAAAGATGCATGTCTTTTTTTTTTTTGCTGAGGAAGATTTGCCCTGAGGTAACATCTGTGCCAATCCTCCTCTACTTTGTACATGGGTCACTGCCACAGCCTGGCCACCAATGAGTGGTGTAGGTCCTCACCCAGGAGCCAAACCCAGGCTGCCGAAGCAGAGAGTGCTGAACTTAACCACTAGGCCATGGGGCCGGCCCCTGCATGTCCTTTTTTAAGTTTTCTAATAAAACATATTCGCAAAATCAAATGTGACATTTATATATACATGTACATTAATGTACGGTCTATTAGATTTTGAGACTCTAGAGCAGTGTCTCTTAAAGTGTGGTTCAAGCACCATCTATATCAGAATTAGCTGGGGTACTTGTTTAAAAATGTAGACTTCTAAGACCCATCCTACGCCTACTGAATCATAATTTCTGGGGTTTGTCTATGGAGTCTGAATTTTAAACATGAGTCCCAAATGATTCTGCTACACAATAAAATTTGAGAACTATTCTTTCTGGGTTTGGGAATCTATGTGATTATTTAATTCTGCATCATACATGATGGTGGTAAATTATAAGTGCCAATTCTGAAAATGTTCCATGATGTGAATGTAATGGAGTCTCTACGTATGTGCTTTCAGCAGAGAATCTCCAGGATATATTACTGAGTTTGTTGCTATCTCAGCCATAAGCAAAGCATATTGGAAAAAGGTAGTGTTCTCACAGAAATAAAGAACACACATACACAAATAAAATAATTTTATATCCTTCTCTATTGGTTTCATTTTATTTGCAGAGTTTTGCATGCCTAAAATCTATTCTTAAATTCACCCTGCTTTACAGTAATGTAATTTTATTGGAATAATAAATAGCATAGCTTCAGAACCCATTAACCTTGCAATTAAACACTTGTTATGCATTGAACGAGGGAGGTGAGATTGTATATAAACTGCCTTAATAATTCATTTAAAAACACTTGTCTTTACATTAACGTAGGATTAATACAAAGTTCATCAGTAAGGAATAATATAATATTCTTAGGTATGAATACAGAATTCACCCATAAGGAAAAATATATCCTTAGAGCTTCAAGATACGTCTCAGTCAAATAAAGGAGACACCACTGTAGCTGGGTCTTTAATTCTGTAGTGGAAATTACTGAAAGGAAAAGAACCACATTTGTTCTTATTTGTGTATGCCTTTCAGAGTTTTGGACACATTACCTCTGCTTATGTGTATCTGTCTGTTAGAAATAGAAGGGTGAGGGTCATTTCTTCTTTATGAAAGCAATGGATAGCAATCCTGATACTTTTACTTGAATGGACGTTGATAAAGGGATTTTCTTATCCACTTAAGATGAGAAAACCCTTTGATTTGGATGAGAAGTCCTTTGGGGACTGTACTTCCAAAGCATAATGATAATTTCCCAGATCAAATTGCAAAACCCTAAGAAAGTATGCCCATACTTACTTTTACTGAACTCAGAGTGCCACAAAAATGTTGCTGTCGTGAAATTGTGCAGGCTCCTGGGAAATCTTCCTCTGCACCTTTCAGCCTTGGGATTGTGTGCCCTCGATCACGTTACTGGACCTCTGCAAGCTCAGTTTCCTCCTCTTGGGGATAGTAGCGCCTCTCAGAATTGCTGTGAGAATTCTATCAGTTAATGAGTCTGAAATAGCGAGCACAGTCCTTGGCATGTGATGGATGGTGGTTAGTCATTGTTGGGGGACATTGTGTTACAGTGGGAAATGTGTGGATAAGCTTTGACGTCATCAGACCCTAGCTTTGAAGTTCAGCTGGTTTCTTGCTGTGTGATCTTCTATGAGCAAGTTATTCAATCTCTCTATCCCTCAGTTTTCTTATTTTGTGAAATGGGGATTGTAATGACTATCCCAGAGGTTAAACGAGGGAGTGTGTATACACACATATAGTGCCTGTCACATAGTAAGTTCTTAATCTTATGTATTGAATTTGATTATCTACCACGTTCTAAGCTAAATTTTAAAAACGACATATTTCATGTGAATGTGTCAACCCGGGTTTAGATTTGAGATCCTATTCTTGATCTTTTGGCAGCTGTCTCATTTTTTAACATATTTTCAAAAAGTTTTCTGACTTATACACAAACTGATGTGTATTTCCATTGGAAGATTTTAGGAATCTGAAAACAGAGTGATGATGAGACAAGCATTCATCTAGCTGCTTTATGAACACAATGTTAGAAGAAAAAACCTCCAATAAAAATTGCAGCAGATAGGCAGACACTTGCTGCAAGACTTAAATAATGCGTTGGAGTGATGTCAGACTCAGAGGCACGCAAAATGCATCAACACAAAGGAAATTCATAATGGGCTTTTCAGGAAAAGGGTTCTTCCTTCCTGACGTGCTAACCTTGATTCTGTTTTGTGTTTTTGGTGCCAGCTTAAAGATAGATGGGGGAGATACTGCTGAATTTTTCCATTGTCAATTTGTGTTGTAATCTAAGAATTGTGTCTTTGCTCTTCTCTCCTTTACTCTTAATAAATATTCTGTGAGCTTTTGGGAATAAGCTACTTTAGTTAAGTGATGTCTTTCATTTTCTATGATTAATCCGTTCAGGATCCACAAATCACAGTTCTACCCATGAGCATTCTTGCTAGATCAATAACTTTGAATGTTGACAACTGTGATAACCAGTTGGCTTTCAGAAAGACATCTTACGGAGATGGGGAAGAGGCACAATTTCCGTTCCCTTATTCTTAAGCTTCCCTTTCTCTCCCTATACACTGATGCTTAAAATTTCTTGTCTTTTCTCCTTCACCAGCCTCCTCTCTCCCTTACCCTCTATGTTCTAGTCACACTGGTCTTTATTCAGTCCTTAAAAATGCCATGCATGCTGCTTCCCACCATTGGGCCTCTCCAGAGCTCTGCTATGTGGAATGATCTCTCTTTCCTCTCCTCTCCCCACTCTACACAATTTCTAGTCATCTTTCAGAGCTTAGTTCACACACTGATTCTCTTATTCTCTGGCCCGGGTCATGTTGGCAGCTCATCCATTCCTTACAGCCTTCTCTTTTTCCTTTGTAGCATGTATCATAATCATAATTAAGGAATTCATTTTATGATTGCTATTTGATGTTTCTCTCTCTGTCTAAAACAGAAGCCCTGCAAGAAAGAGCTGGGGCTATGTTTGTGTTGTTCACAACTGTAGTAAGTGAAAACGCTACGGTGTTAGATGGATGCGAAACTGGTATTAATGTGCTTCCCCGTTTTATTTGTTGTTGTTGATTTTTGGGGGTCTTTCTTCACACAGGGATGTGGTTTGGAGAAAGGAATAGCATTTGTAAATTTGAAGTCTGCCACTGTGCTCCTCTGGCTGTACCTTCTCAATACAGTAGTTTACTGTGATTGAAGAGGTACTGGCTGAACTCCCTGTATGTAAGAAATACCATCTCCATGGTGTGTGATGGCTTTAAGTCTAAGCTCCAACATTCGTTTAACCTCCCTTTCTCTACTCTATAGGTTTCTTTCTTGATCAACTTGGAAATCTAGTTCCATTATGACAGTGGCTTGTGCTGTGGAAGTAGGTTTCCTTTACGTAAGAAAATAGCCTGTTTGTCTCATGTGGACATTGGTGACACATGAGTGGACCAGAACCTAGAGTTCAGCTAAATTGGTGTATTTGGCAAATGTTACAATATTTGGAAGGCAAAGGATCATGGCTTGGAGGGCAGCGTGGTGGGAGCACCAGGTGGGGTCCAGAGGCCCGGGCGTGGGTGGCGGTAAGATTTGCACCTTGATCACAGCACGTGAGCCTCTCATCAACCACATGGAGAATCGATTGGTCCATAACTAGGAAGTAGTCAAAAGTTCAAGATTATACACTCCCTTTGACTAGGATGAAAACAGAGACGCTATCATTGTCGAGAAACCTGTTGTTCATAGGATGTACTCACCTTTGATGCCAATAAGAGGAAATGAAGTCATCCTTTCTAGATTTATTTTGCCTAATCTCCTAATGGTGACTGAGTCTGCTGTGGACCCATTGGCCACCTGCGAACTAGTGAGGTGGCTGCCATTTTCAAGAGTGTCATTTGAGAGAGGCAGTGTATTGTAAAAGAGCTTGGGCTTGGGTGTCATTCAGATCCGACTTTAAATCCTGGCTGTTGTCACTTCTTCTCTGTGAGCCTCAGTTTCCTCATCTGTAACATGAGTCTAATAACACTATTGACCTCAGCCTTAGAGCACAGTGGCATTCATCAGAGACTATTTTTAAAGCCTCTATGATGTGTCCCTGGTAGATAGTAAGCATTCTGTACATGCTTGGTATTATTGCTATTTGCTGGGACAGACCTGAAAATCCACAGCGATTTGTTCTAAGTCTGGGCTGGGTTTTTGTATCCAGAAAAGGTGTGGACACAGTGGTGGTAATTCTGGAGTGCCAGGCTTGCTGTATCCACTCAGTCTATTCAAGAATCAGCCCAAAGCTCTGTGACCCCCTGAAGCTTCATGGCAAAGTATGTCTGGATTAAGGGAATGGTAGGGAGGAAATTGCAGTCACCAAATGTGGTGTGGAGCTTAAATCCAGTCAGCCTCATTTCACAGCAAAAGTGCATCACAAATGAGGACATTTCATCTTGCTTTCCTGGAAGTTTGCTGGAAAGAGATATCTTGCCACCTTTGATTGCGTTCACCCATTCAACCAGCGCTTAATAACTGCAGCTGCTGCCATGTGTGGCCAAGACCTTCAGGAGGCCCCTTTCTCCATTAAAGAACAATGCATCTGGGCCGGCCCCGTGGCTTGGTGGTTAAGTGAGCGCGCTCCACTGCTGGCGACCCGAGTTCGGATCCCGGGCTCCCACCGGCGCGCTGCTTCTCCGGCCATGCTGAGGCCGTGTCCCACATACAGCAACTAGAAGAATGTGCAGCTATGACACACAACTATCTACTGGGGCTTTGGGGGGAAAAAATAAATAAATAAAATCTTTAAAAAAAAAAAAAAAAAAAAGAACAATGCATCTGACCTGTGGATGCCTCCCACCCAACTCTTCCTGGCATAAGACAAGAGCACAGCTAGATTGATGATTGTATCCATTGTTGCATTAAAAGTGACGTCTGAAAATAACTTCTGGATTGATGACCACACTTTTGGATTTTCATTAAAGCTATATGCTGTTTGAAAAATTTTAGTCCTTGTTTACAGCTGAAATCGCAAGTCCACAAATTCCATTCTGGATTAGTTAGGGTATGGTAAGCCTATTTAGTAACCTAAATGAATGCTCTGTCTGAGTAATGGTAATAGTAAATTAGAGTGCCCGGATAGTGGTGACTATTCTGGGTAAATCAGACAGAAGGCTCCCCTCTCTGTGATAACAATCAGCTTGTTGACATCAGCCCGCTCTGTATAAGTGTATGTGTGTGTGTGTGTGTGCATGCGTGCGTGTGTGTGTGTGTGTGTGTGTACACGTAACTCATTCTTTGGAATTCTCCCATGGAAAAGCAGAGGAAGGAAGCTGAGGGGAGGATGGGGCGATTGCATCCTGTACCCTTTACAGGGGTGTGGCCACAGCTGCCTCAGCCAAAGGGACACTAACGCGTTGTGTTTTTTCACTTAGGATGCCTGAACAGTGATAAATCTTGATGAAAGGCTGAGTGGCTCTCAGTGTTGTTCTTAGCTGGACGGGAGCCTCCTGGTAGAGGCCTCCTCAAATCCCTCTTAGTATTTCGTTTCTAGAACTTTTAGGGAAGAGGAAGAGAAGCAGGCACATCACTGAAGTGGACCTGCGGAGCTCTCAAAGCCACTGTAGCACTCCAGACCCGCCTTGACTTCAGTTCTGGCCACTCCTATGAGTGAAATTGCCAAGTGGGTAGGCCAGGTGCATGATTTTAAGGAGAATGAAACATGTTTCTTCTTGCTGCTTCCTAAATCTGATTTGAAATGATGGATTCTACCCTGGCAAAGGCAGAGGGAAACTCTTTGGGATTATATGAGGTAAGGTATTAGAAAGTTCTGTGAAATGAATTAGACTCTCACCGGATTTCTGTGTCCAGCTGTTTGAGATTTATAGTTCTCTCTGCCTTTCTCTATGGAAAGTTCTTAAATGCAGTCGCTTCCCAACTTGGTTAGGTCCAACTATTGACAAACTTTGTGATGTGTTTATCACATTTAGTCACTTGATAACTCGACATAGGAGATCAATTCTGGGATTAAAGCATGTAAAACTTTTACAAATAAATATGCAGCCCCCTCCCTGTAAATTTCTAGAGTCCATTGGTTTTAAATGAATTGGTTTACTTTGATGGTAAGTACTGGTTCTACCTACAAGAATGCTTTGAAATGGCATTAGATTGAATATAAATAGATTTCATGACCAGTTATCTGCCCCTGGAATAATAATGTTTTCTGATAGATTTTGCAGCTCATCTCTCATTAATGAGATGTTAAAGCAGATTTATTTGTAATGTAACATTCATGTGGACAAGTATTCACAGACATTCACATTCTAGAGACTGTTGATTTAATAACAATCTTAAACCTTTAACTCGAGAATGAAACCATGTGTTTTTTTTAAGATTTTCTTGTGGCACCTGTGACAAACTGACCCAGTTCTCTATAGGCCTTCAAAATCTGCTTTAATTGTTTAAAAACCGGGATGAATCCAGGGCAGTTCTATCCTAGTCCTGTACAAATTGATTTTTTCCTATGAAAATTTTTACTTTTTGGCTACACAATGCCAATCAGTTGTTCTCAAGGGAGGTGGGGAAGTTATTTTTTATTGTCATTTAGGGTGCAACTGGCATTTAGTGCCTGAAGCCAGGGATGCTAACGTTCCAATGCATTGGACAGACCTCACAAAGAATTATCTGCTGGAGTGCTGGTAGCACCCTCATTGAGAAACACTGATAAATGCTCAGTTTAATGAAAAGTACATCGATGATTTAGTAAACATTCCGGGGAGCGGTCTAATCTCTGGGAAAGTCATTCATCTGATCGAGCCATGTTGGGGAGGGACCCACAGGAAGCAGCCACATCTGCAAAATTATTCTTTAGGATCAGTAGCAATGAATGTTCCGGAGAGATTGCTCCCACATACTTCTCGTTAATATGTTCAGACCTAGTTTGGATTAGCTCCAACAAGTATTTGGTTCACTTCAATAAAGGTAATCTCCTTCTTTAAATACAGTTAGCTATTAACAGTGCCCGATCCTTATTGTATGAGCTCATTGAGATCAAAGGAGTAATTTACCCCTAACCAAAGGATGCTTTTGTGCTAAACATTATTTTTTATAATGGTTGTGCATTTCTCAAAGTCTTCAACTATTAGGTACAGTGAAAGTAACATCCTGAAGGATCTAGAGGTTGCTTTTAAACTTCACTTAGTATTAAAAGGAATTATCTCTGAGTGAGAGCTTAGTGTATGCATGGTATTTTTAAAAAATAATTAGAGGAAAGAAAGAAGGATGTATAATCAAAACCTCATTGTCATTCCTGGTGACTTTTTATACACATAGTGCCACGACAGAGATTCCCAAGTTACACACTGTGTTCCAACTCCCGGTTTCGTTGTGTTGGGGGATGAGGGCGCCGCCACCTGGTTCTTTATCATGCCAGCCTTAAAGCTCATTGACAGCATTTTAAGCTTTGAGTGACCTTGCATCCAAGAACTGGGCAGCACTGAGGTCCTCTGTGTGAGAATCTGTGCTGCACGTGTGGTGGCAGAACGTACTGTTACTGGATGTCTGGGCTGCACTTTTGCTGCTGGTCATTTGGCATCTATTGAGTTTCCAAAAACATATAAATAAGCATGCCTTTGTTTTAATTTATGTATATTTATAGAAATTAAAATAAAATACATTTATTTAAAAGAAATAAATTTAAAAAGTAATAACTAAGGAAATGAAGTTAAGGAATTGTGCTTTTGAGTAGTATTAAAAAAAAAATAGTTCCATTTGAAAGAAGGATGAAATGGGTTGAAAAATTTTAGAACCTCACACGTTGAGCTCCTAATATGTGCCAGGTTCCCATACTGTACTCACGTACTCCTCACAGCCTTCTGAGCTCGGTGCTGTTATCATTTTATAGAATAAAGACATGGAGTCTATGCAGTTTTAAGACTTGCCCAAGGTCTTAAATTCAGTAAATGGGAGAAATGGAATTTAACTCCAGTCCGCCGTTTCTCCAAGTTCTGGGATCTTACCGTCTCCTAGCAGCCACAGCCTGGCAGCATCCTTGTCAAGCAGTGTGTTACGTTCATTGCACCTGCAATAAATGCTGTGCACCTAAAAACATACAGCACACTTCTGTTGGTGCATAGAGCGTCCCTGTGGACTAAATGCCAGTGATCTATTAAATATGTTGCACTAAGGGTTTTATTGGGTTACTAAGTGATGGAGAATCGGAGCTTTATATTTTGACTGATTAAGGTTGAGTGTGGGAAACTTGGACTTTCAGGAGTCGTTTGAATAAAGAGAGGGAGGGGAAGAGCATGGTGAACTTAATGAAATTACAAGACGGTGTTTGGACTTGGAGAGAGCTTAGAGGTGGATGAGTCACCTCACAGGGTCGTTGTACTGAAGAGTCTGGAATTGGTTCACAGCCTTTTGTACTAAGGGTGGATATTTATAGCTGCTGCAGCTCTGTCTACACAGGAAAGATGGAGATGGGGAGAGGGTCATGTGTAGGTTATGCTGCAACGCTTGGTGCTGGGCCTGGCGTGAAGCATCGTGAGCCATCGTCTCTTGCCCTTGTGTAGTCCACTCTGCACGCAGTAGCCAGAATGATTTTGTTTAAATCTAGATCATGTCACTTCCCTGCTTTAAATCCTCCAGTGACTTCCCATCATGCTCAGAGTGGAATCCACACGCTTCGCTGTGGTCTAGATAGACGATTTGGTGTGGTGTCGAGGAGTGTGGTCTCTGGAGCAGGGCAGCCGGGGTTCACTCTGCACATACTAGTTCCGGGATCTAGGGCAACTTTCTTAACTTCTCTGTGCCTTAATTCCCCATCATTAAAAATCTGATAATAGTACCTCAAAGGATTATTTAGAGGTTTCAGTGAGTTAATAAAGGCCAAGCAGTAGAATAGTGCCTGGCACAGAGTAAGTGCTATAGTGTTATTATTATTATGTGGTCTACAAGCTGGCCCTGCCTGTTTCTCTCTTCTCATCTCTCCTACTCTCTGCCTCACTCGCTCTGTCCAGCTGTATCACTCTGTTGTTCCACGGAGCACCGTAGGCTTGTTCCTGTCTCAGGGTCTTTGCATTTTTGTTTTTTGCCTTTTCCCAAATCTCTCTGTGGAAAACCCTCTCACTTCATTCAGGTCTCTGTTCAAATGTTTTCCTAACTAACCTACATAAAACAGTACTCTTCCACAAACCTCTCTCCCCACCTCTCCTGCTGTCTCTCTTCAAGCCATGTTATCACTACCTGGCATTACTTTATATCTACTATCCCATCTGACACATACATTACGTTATTTTGTGTCTGCTTATTGATCGCTTTCCCACTGGACCAAAATCTCCACGAGGACAGGAACTTTGACTCTCTTAGTCCCCTCGGAATCCCTGTACTTAGAATATTGTCTGACAGACAGTGGATGCTCAACCAATATTTGTTGAATTAATTTTCAATAAATTTCTTTTTCCGTATCACTTCTATAATTGGTTTTCTTTCTGTCTTTAGGCCTTAACTGTTCCTTCTAACTCTCGTCAGCCTGTCATCACTGTGCCCCAAATTATGGACCTTAGAAAAAGATCATACTCTGCTCTTTCTCATGAAAGTTCATTAGCAATAGGAAGTCTTGTTCCAACCTGTCAGCCTTGGAACGTGGAATAGGATCGAGGCATTTTAGTGTCGTCGTTATAGAATCTTCCTAAAGGGCTAATATTGAATCTTGTGCAAAGGTGTTTACCAAGCTACCAAATGCTGGCCATACTTGACCCTTTAAAAGAGCCTGTGCTTATATTCTCAGTATAAAAGTGTAATTGCAAGAGGAAATAGCCATGCAAATTGTGGTGGGGAAAATTATGTGCTGACAGCAGTGTGTACTTCAAAGAGACTTTGGAAATTTTTAAGCCTCAAATTTTACAAAGAGCACCTAATTCCTGCTGATATTTTTATCATAAAATTAAGTAAAACTATCACAAATTAAATATTTTGTTTTCACAATGATATTTATTTTAAATTTTTACAACAGCCAAATAAAATATAGATTTCTTGTTTGATATAAGTCATCCTTTAGTGATTTGCCTATTTGAAGTATTATCAAAGAATATGTTTCCTATATTCTATATAGGAAAACATTCAGTTGAGGAAAGAATAAAACTTAATTTAGAAATGCTTTGAAAGTCTTTCTCAAGAAAGAACTTGTTTAAGATGCTTCAGAGGCCTTTACCTGAAACTGGCCATGTGATCTTAGGTGAGCTAGTTCATCTTTTTGTGCATTAGAGTGACCACCTGTAAGATATAAACAAAGTTGAATGTCCACTCAGCACAGCAGTGTTATTGAATTAGGTGAATTAGAAATTCTTGTTATAAAGATGGAGAGTTTAACTAAACTGATCTTGTTAAATTAGTCTAGTAAAGCTTATCATGGAATTTGCAATATTGTCCTTGTTTTTCTCTATTCTGAACAAGATGGAGATCTCTTGGAGGCTGGCCCAGTGGCATAGTGGTTAAGTTCATGTGCTCCGCTTCGGCAGCCCGGGGTTCACAGGTTTGGACCCCGGACGCAGACCTACACACGGCTCATCAAGGCATGCTGAGGTCGCATCCCACATACAAAATGGAGGAAGATTGGCACAGATGTTAGCTCAGGGCCAATCTTCCTCACCAAAAAAAAAAAAAAAAGATGGAGATCTTTTTAAAAAGGCTTTATGCATTCCTTGGTGAGATTTTATTTCTCTTTTGTATATTTAACAACATAATACTAATATTCAGTTAATGCCATATTATCATAATCAAAAGAAGATATCAAGACATCTTGCATTCAACTAAATCTGAGCACCTACTATGTGCCAGATATTGTTCTAGTCACTTGAGATACATCAGTGGACAGAATAGACAAAAGTCCTTGAACCTCTTGGAGTTTACATTCTAGAGAGAAAGACAGACAGTATATGAGAAGTATAAGTAGATTATATAGTATGTTGGATGGTGATGGGTTATGGAAAAGACATTGAGCAGAGTAAGATAATCCAGGGATGCTGGAGGAGTTGCAGTTTTAAATCAGGCAGTCAGGGTAGATTTCATTGAGAAGGTGATGTGCAAGCAAAAAAGAAAAAAATTGGAGAGGATTGAGCCATAAGGATATATGGGGGGAAAGTTCCGGACAAATGGACCCTGGGGCAGAATTCTGACCACACCTTTGAGGACATTATAGAGGACAAAAAGAAAAAACTTTTCTTCTTCCTCTTATGTTCAGATACTGGGCCTGCAACTCGGACTAACAAAGACGCATTAACAGGAGAAAAAGCACACACATTTTATTAGATATTAAACTTTTAATTTCTGTATGCATGGAAGCCTTCATGGAAATGAAATGAAGACCCAAAGAAGTGGTTAAAGTAAAGGGCTTATATACCCTTTTAATAAAGGGCAATAAATTGTGGAGAAGTAACTAGAAAAAGGAAGGGGGGTTGGCTTCTAGGGGCGGTAAATTGCGGGAAGGTAAATATATGGGCGAACTAATGGAAGATAAGGGTTATTTGGTAAGGTTTTTTATGCAGACTGAAGTCAGTTCCTTCTCCACTGATACGAGTAGTCTCCAGTGATTAAGAGACATCCTTCTCCCCAGGTTGGGATCCCGGGCGCTCACCGATGCACCGCTTGTCCGGCCATGCTGAGGCGGCATCCCACATACAGCAACTAGAGGGTTGTGCAGCTATGACATACAACTATCTACTGGGGCTTTGGGGAGAAAGGGGGAAAAAAGGAGGAGGATTGGCAATAGATGTTAGCTCAGGGCCGGTCTTCCTCAGCAAAAAGAGGAAGATTGGCATGGATGTTAGCTCAGGGCTGATCTTCCTTGCGTGCACGCGCACGCACACACATGCACACACACACACACACACACAAAAGAGACATCCTTCTCTTCCTGGTAGGGGAGGGGGTAGACACCTTTACAAATGGAAATTTGTGTCTTGCTTTTAGACATAAAGGGGAAGGGCAGAGAGCTAATTGCTTTCAGCTCAAAGTGGCATATTTTGGCATGGCATACTCTGAACGCTTCAATGTCAAGGAGTCAGTGTGGCTGGAGGGGAGCGAGGAGGGAGGGGGAGAGGTCAGGGAAAGATGAGGTCAGCGCAGTAATTTTTTGGGCAGTTGGAGAGGAGGAGGCTGCAGATCCTGTGGGGCACCGTTAGCCTTCATAAAGACTTTGAATCTTATTCTGAAAGAAACTGATCCACTAAACAGAGGTGAGACTTGTTTCAATATGTAAACATGACCTGTGTTTAAAATGACTTCTTCTATAAACCATCTCTGAACTACTCTTGTTATCTGGTATTATGGGCCAGGACTGAAACTCTGGGGAACTATTAGCTGAAATGAGTCCAAGTGTTTCTTCCCACTGGTCTGTGGGTGGCTTCCTCCCTTGTCAAAATGAGTGTTTAATTGAATAGTTTAGGATCAGGAACTTTTTTTTTTGTGTGTGTGAGGAAGATCAGTCCTGAGCTAACATCCATGCCAATCCTCCTCTTTTTGCTGAGGTAGACTGGCCCTGGGCTAACATCTGTGACCATCTTCCTCCACTTTATATGGGACGCCGCCACAGCATGACCTGACAAGTGGTGCATTGGTGTGTGCCCGGGATCCGAACCCTGGGCCGCCAGCAGCGGAGCGCACGCACTTAACCGCTACTCCATGGGGCCGGCCCCTAGGATCAGGAATTTTATACAAGGAGTTGCTCAATAGAGCCTCCTGCCTCTGCCCAGTGTGTCTGGAGGTGTGAATGTTCAGGAGGCCCTCAGGGCTGTGATTAGGACTTGGCTGTAAGTTATAAGTCACCCAGCATTGATCTAGTGAAACATTTAACATTCTTCAGATTGGGCTCCGCTGCCCCTGGTGAGGCCTTCCGTAGAGGAGACAACAGTAAAGCCTCTCTCTCATACGTGCTGGTGTGTGGCGTTGAGTCGACATGTGCGCCCCCACTCTACTCCACCCTGCCAGTACTCCCTTTGGGTCGGTGAGTGCATGCATATCCCCAAGGCCAGACCTTGCAGACTTGTCAAGGGCTCTTCTCGGCCTCTGTTGCTTTTTCTGTCCTGGAATGTGCTGGTGTCTTTTTCTCTCATCTCTGGCACATTATAATCTGTGTATCTTTCTGGTATCTATAAGAGAATTGCCATTCAACTGGCTTCAAAACCATTGTCACCAGTAGGTGCATTCTCAGCTGGTGGCATGGTATCATCATCATAATCTCGAAGCATGTCTGACACTCACTCTCTTTCTTCCATCCAGAGAGGCCTTCAATGTAAGGCATTGGGCATCTAGGGAGATTGGGTTAAAAACTAATGCCAAGTGTGCAGATTCGTGAGGAGGTTTGTTAATGAGTTCTCATAGCACCTAATAACATTGGTGCTCTGCTTGGTGCAATCAGTGGTAAAGACTCACCTCCCCTGCAATGTGGTTCAGATTTCAAAGTCATTGTCAGGGTTTTCCTCTCACATTGCGCTGGGATTCCATAATCTGCCCAGCACATGCTGGTAAATTTGCAAAGTTTTAACAGTCAAGCAGTCCCTGTGAAGATGTGTTCTTTTCTCAGGTCTAGAATGATCATTTTGATTCAAATTAAGGCTTAGTATTACTCTTCAAATCCCAAATTCCAGACAGAGCATCTAATTTCCAAGTGTAGCCAGAATAAAGCTGGCCCCTTTATGATCCAATCTCAGGACATAGTTATATTCAATTTGTATCCAAAAGGTAATTTAAAATCAATTTAGATGTTTATGCTGATTTTTCAGAAAATGTAGAGAGGGGATTACTTTAAAGCCGAAGAAAATTTGTATCATTTTTCATCTCCCTGGCACAATCTGTCACATGGCAAATTTCCCACAATGGCAAATTTCTCACAAAATTTATCATCCTTTCTCATTTCCCTTGGGTTGATTGATAGAAGAGTGAGGTCTTTGAATCCTTTTTTTGGTTCCTATTCTGTCTCCAGGACTGTGTGGAGATTTGGGAAATATTGATATAGACGTAGAAACGTTTCCAGATCCAAATTATGTTTGATATGTTTGGTCATGTCTCCTATATGTTCTCTTATTGTCATAAAAGCCTATTCGTAGGACACTTTCTGGAATCTAAAAATCATGTACAGGCAAAAATTAATTATTTAAAGGTATTTTTCACACTGATCTCTGAGTGTGAAATATTATGGGAAGAGTTTGAAAAAACTTAAAAGACTTTATGCTTACATTATTTTAGCTTTTTGTGACATTTCAAAAAAGAATTCATTTAGTTTTTTTTTTAATTACTCTTTACAAGCACATTGTAGGTTAAAATAATTAATCCTACTTTTCCCAGGAAGAAAAGAGTAATGTACTGGGTCCCAGGCAACAACAGTAACTTTTACCACTGAATTCAGCTCTAATTATGGCCACTTGTTTGTTGCTTCTGATGACCATTCATGGAACCAAAAAAATGAACCCTGGGAGGTAAAACAGTATGTCTAGGGAATGGTGCAGCAAAAGAATGGATGGGACACTTTAATGAATGTTGAACATGTAGATCTGTCAAAGGATATCTGCATGTTCATCTCCCAAAGACACTTCAAACTTGATGGATCCAGAGCCGTATTAGTTATACACAGTTGCAGGGAGCACTAAATATTCCTCCTCAATTCTCCTTTAACACTTTATAAAGTATACATACCTCTATCATAGCACTCTTTACATTGCATTGTACCTTATGTGCCAGTCTTCTCCCACTACACTGTCAGCTCCTTATGGCAGGAAATTGGTGGTCTTGATCTTCACAGTAGGCAGTCAATAAATGCCCTTCGAAGGACGGAAGGAAGAAGGAGCTAACAAATGAGAGGGACAGTAGTCAAAGAGATGTCCATGGTTCACAGCATTGCTATAATTGCTCAATTTCCCTGGAAATAACCGTGGAACAGGATTTTTCCACGTGTGGTGTTTGTAGCTCCTATATCAGAATCACGTGTTTGGGGTATTTGCTAAAATTCAGATTCCTGCATCCTGACTCAAACCTACTGAATCAAAACCTCTAGAAGACCAGCACAGGAATCAACATTTTTAAGAAGCCACTAGGATATTCATTGTGAGCAATGGAGTTTGGCAATCATTGCTCTGAAGGATCAATTAACTAAAGGAGAAGGCAGCAAATGATGATTTGTGACCTTCTGAATGTGCAGGCGATGTTGGTAAATCTGCGTATATAGAGATTTTATTTAAAACCACAAAGTGTTCTTCCTAAAAATCATGTAGTTTTAATTAAGATAAAGGGGGCTGTTTCTCACCTAATTAACTAGCTCTGAATAAATTCTCTGAGCCACTATACTCTATAGTTAATAGAAGAGAGTTGTGTGTGGTGTAATCTTATATCTCTACTCCTTTATTCCTGGATCCAAACACTATTTACTTCTTCCTTGGAGAAGCAGACTTATCAGAAGTAACTGGATTAACTGGAAAAGCCCTAAAGAATAATTTAAAAAACACTAAATGAAATCATTTTGGAAAAGTGCTATGAATTATTGAAATAAAGCAAGAGTAAAAATTTTCAAAAGTTTTCTTGATCTTGTTCCCACCATAGTCACAAAAAAAATAGGTATGAAGATTATATTGGAAGGATTTAGGGCTTTTTGTGTGTGCTGTGCTTTTCTATCTAGAGAAAATGTACTGCCAACTAGACTTGTAAGAGAACAAAGGAGATATATGGTCCCTGATGGACAGGCTTTATATAAACCCTCCCAAACAAAATTAGATTTAGAGAAGGTATTTCAGTACATGAATTAAACATTACCAACATTTCTTTTTTTGTAATTGTATTCCAGCTAGAAAGTTACCTAGGTATCTAGAATATACACTCCTAGAATGTAGACTCTATTGTAACTGGAAAACAGACACTGTAATCCTAGTATGAAGGCGAATAAGAATTAGGATGGGAAAGGGGGCAGGGAAGGTAAAGATCAGAGAGCAAAAGCAAAAGCAAACAGGAGAGTGTGGCTCATGGAAGCTGACATGTTTCCAGGTTGAGAGAAAGAAGCCAGAGATCAAGGTGAGAGAACGTGACTGATGGAGGGGATTGGATCAAAGGCACCATCATAATGGGGGGTGAACCTGGGCAGGAAGTAGGTACAGAGACAGAAGACATGGTAGGGCAGAGATGGAGACAACAAGGAGAAGAGGCTTGATGTCCTCCAGGTTTGGGATGCTCTAGGATGCATGGTACCCTGCTCCAAGTAAGAGGGTGGAAATTAGGTGGGGGATGTGAGGACAGAGGGACAGATTCGAATAGTTGTTAAGAGAAATGGGGAAGGGAAGTGGCCTAATAGAAATGGAACAATTGGTAATTGGTTTTAAAGACCAACAACATTTCTTTGATCTATCAGAAACTTTATCCAGTTAGAGGAAGGAATAGATTTATAAGTACATCTATATTAAATGTGTAGGGGATTTAGAACCCTTCCTTTGGTGTACTCAGTTATTTTATACTCAGTTATTTTTCTTATTTGGAGTGGAGGCATTTTAAAAAGACTGAATCACCTAATACAGATGTTAAATGAAGGTAAAGACAAACAACTCATGTAATCTGGGAAAAAATATCCTGTCCTCAAATATCCATGAAAAGTAGACTTGAGCAGAGAAATGCTGTCACCGAAAAGGTTTTCCTGGGCTGCACTAGCACTGAGTGCACCCTGAACCAAGGTGCTATCCTATTTAAAGAAAAAAGTTTTAATCTGAAGGACCAATTAAAATTGATCTTCTTGAGACAAAGAAAAGGCATGAGTCATTCTAGACATTCTTTAGCCTGGTGTGACCAAGGCTGGCCAGGGCTCTGCTTGCTCTCAGCAGTAGGATCAGTAGCAGTGGCGGAGGTTGTAATGCCGTATGGGAATAATTTGAACTCTGTGCCCCTAAACTGGTTTTATTTCTAGGGACTTTCTATTTTCAATTAAAGATCGCTGCCACTTAGTGGCAGAAGTGCTTGTAATCTGTCAGGGATAATGAATTATCAGAAACATAATCTTATCAGAGAAAAATTTCAATCTTGAACAACCAGAATATTAATCAACTTGAGTATCTGCTGGGTGACAGAACTGTGCTTGGTGGGAAATACGACTTTCCCCGTGAAGGTTTACAGGATGGTCTCTTGCTGTGGCATTTGGACTTTTTTTTTCCTTTTTTAATCAGAACAAACCCATCAAGCTTCTGCTCTGGGCCTGCTTGTCCTAATTCTGACCGTTTCTCATCATATATGGGATGTTTGAGTTCCAGATGAGCCTGAATACTCATAGTACATTTTCGACATTTTACGTCAAGAGGCTAGTCTTTATTTCTTTAAATATCATAAATTTAACCAAATGGAGTTGTCCACGTGGCCTATGAACCAGTGAAGGGAATTAAAGTCAGAGATATATGGTTTATCCCAACCCACATGAGCTGGTGGGTGAATTGAACGCTCAACTCCAGGTTTATTTCTGGGTAAAGGGTCTGGGAAGGAAGCACCCATCACTTGTTCTCCCTTATTTCCTACTTCTGAGACCAAGGAAGGATATTCACGTAGTACGGTATTTCACCTTGAAGTGAATGTGGCTGGCAAAGAAAGTGTGATTAGTGACCCTTCTTGGAACAAGAGATGTCGACACTGGTTCTCTGTCAAAGTTCTCTTCCAGGGACCGTGGAAGGGGCTGTGTCAACCTTCAGGCATCACTTCTGTCTGGAGCTCAGACCTCTTAAACAATAATTCTCCTCATCCCATTACCACCCTCCCATTCTGTTTCTGCTCCTCAGTGGTGCATCTTCCCAAGCTTGTTATGTCAGAAGTGTGTGCTTAGTTGGGCTTAGCTGATGGCTTGTGGAGAAAACGTTTAGTAATACCAGAAGTGCAAACCCTCTTACAGTGAGGTCACATTAACAAGTACAATTTTATTACTCTTGTTCTTTATCATCGTGATCCTAGAGCTTGCTCCTTAAAACAAGATTTGATGCTGACTTATCTTTCCTGAGGCCTCGAAAGGAAACTGCCACAACATTTTCAGAAAATTTCCCATGTGCATAGCCACATTTTTTAGAAGAGGCTTCTTGAGTAGCTGGACACCTTCTACTCCCTTTGCCTGTGTTCCGTTCCCTGCAGCGTCCAGCTTTCTGTGCCTTCCAAGTGACCAATAGCTGATGAAGTACATTTATTTGTGAAAACGTGAGAATCCCTCTTCCCATCCGGGCAGCTCTGCCCATTTAAGTCTCTCTTAGAAGGGAAGCGGCTACCTTTGTTGTCTCACCTGGAGCAGTGAGGCATCTCGAGGATTCCAGGTCAAGTCAGGCATGATGAGTCTAAGTCAGTGAGCGATTGTTAGGATGGTGAGTAGGTCTGTTAGGAATTGTGTGCAGCTGCAAGTCACAGAAACCCAACCACAAGGGCTTAACCAAGTAGGAATTTATTTTTGCCTTGGTAGTAAGGAGCCTGAAGGTCATTCAGCTTCATCGTGGTTGCTTCTAGCTTCTTTCTCTGCCATCTTTAGCATGTGGCTCTCATCTAAGAAGAGAGGAGAGGGAAGAGTAAAAGGATTACTGAGTCTGCCCTTTTATTAATGATAAAAGTAATAGCTTTCCCAGAAGTCCCATCAAGTAGACTTTCACTTATATCTCACTTGCCAGAACTAGGCCACATGCCACCCTTAGTGGCGAGGGATTCTGGAGAGGTAAGAATTTTTAACTTATGGGCACATTGCTGCCTTGGACAGAATTGGGGTTTGGTTGGCAAGGAAGAAGCTCAGTGGAAAGGCAGTGAGCAGGATCTGCCCGGAGGAGCCACATGACACCTTTCAAATCCAGTATTCAGCGATTGCCTGAATGCCTTCTAGATACCGGCGTTGTGATTATGTTTCTGTGATGGAGTGGAGTGGTTTCCTTGCATTGTCTGTCAAGGAGTGGCGGTGATGCCATGAGTGGGTTAGGCCTTTCCATTCTTGCAAAGAACAGTGGCTGCTTCTTGGCCTTTCACAATAAACGACTTTTGACTTATGATGTGCTGAATGCCAGTAGCATGAAAGGACCATTCCTCCCGAAGTTCTTTGGCGTATCGCTGTGATGAAGCCAGTGGGCGCCAAGGACAGCCACGGACAGAAATCCCTCAGAGCTGGATTATCCGACCCCTCGCTTTAGCCCACTTTGTGTTTCCTTTATGCTCAAAAGGAGTGAGATTTTTCTTCTTGGGATTATTCCTTGGGCCTGGGACCTTTTCTCCATCTTTCCTTTTTTCAGTATAGCTCTTACTTCACCCTGTCTGGTTTATTCCAGCAATCAGTTCATCTTACCTCCTGGGAAAGGGATTTGGGGAAACCAATGAGGAACACTTGACTTTAAGAACCAGTGTCCCTGCACACATCTTCCTGTTCCTATAAAACTCTGAATGGTCTCCTTTTCATGTTTGTAGTTTCATTTCCTATTCCAGGGCCTGGGACAGAGCTTCAAACTAGCGTGATGTGAGCAAGTAACGGGACATGAATCCCTTCAGCCTTCAGGGTGGTGGGGCGGAGCCTGGGGCAGCCAGAGCATCCTGCCTGTCATCTTCAGGTGTAAGATCTCTTCTGTTTACCCCAGTCAACCTACAAATATCACCATTTGCTGTGTGCCCTGAGGTCGGAAAGCTTGCAAAATGCTGCTTTCAGGCCTATTCTCTGGATCTGTCCTTTCTATCCTTCTTCCATACAAAAGCCTAAACGCTGTCTCTTTCCTTTTTTTGTATTGGCTCGAGGTCTACTGCCTTTGGCCTTTTGTAAAAGATTGTCCTAGCAGACCTGGTGGCTTGGTTGGTGTTTCCTGAACACCGTTCATGGCAAACCTGTGCAGTGTCTTGACAGTTTCATGGCTTAATGTCCCTTGTTTTCATCCTATCTTGAGTTCTGTTATATTCTCCCAGCTCTTCCTTTCCTTTTTATAAAGGATTTTATAGATGGGAGCTCACCCAACCCCTTTCTTATATATCAGTTCATCGCTGAAGCTTCACCAATTGTACCTTTTGTTCTTTGCAGTTTTCTCTTTTGGCAACATTGATCAACCTGGCCAAGCCTAGGGGCACCATCTTCTTTCCACCGCCCCCCCCCACACACCCCCATTCTCCCATATAAATGCAAGTATAGAAATTCAGGGTGATTATCTGCTGGGAGGTAGTCATTAATAATAGGGTTCATTAATATTTCCCCCTTTATCTTTTTTCCATTTATTTTAGAACTTGTATTAGTCTTTGAGCTAAGGAAGGACAAAGAAGTTATAATTAAGCTGAAAAGTGTTTCTTTGGTTTTTTCAGACGAGAATTCTCCAGCCAACTTCTGGGATTCTAAAAACAGGGGTGTGACCGGAACACAAAAAGGACAAATTGTATGGAGAATTGAGCCTGGGCCCTACTTTATGGAACGTAAGTAACTAAATGTGGAATGTAAGTTTGTTATTAAACGTTGCATAAATATGCAGAAATCTTTTCTGAATGTTATTTTAAAAGTTTTTGGTCCTGATTTACATGTTTATGCCATGTAGCCCCAAACTGGAAAGTACATTTTTTTAGAAAATTCTCATTAGAGAATGTTCACATATTTTGAAAAAAGTGTGTGTGTATATATGTGTGTGTGTGTTTATGTATACATGTATGTATATACATATATGTATATATTACCTATACCTTATGAATGTATGGTATATAGATTATGTATGGCTATTTTAATACTTTACACTTCCCTTTTTTTTTTTTTGGTGAGGAAGATTGGCCCTGAGCTAACACTTGTTGCCAATCTTCCTCTTTTTGCTTGAGGAAGAGTGGCCCTGAACTAACATCTGTGTCCATCTTCCTCTATTTTGTATGTGGGTCACTGCCACAGCATGGCTTGACAAGTGGTGTACATCTGCGCCTAGGATCCAAACCTGTGAACCTGGGCCGCTGAAGCAGAGCATGCTGAACTTAACCACTACACCACTGGACCGGCCCCGCTTTAGACATTTTTATATAGCTTTGTATCTATGTTTGTAATTAATATTTAATTATATTAATTTTAGGGAGCAGAAAGAATAATTCAAGATTTAAGTTAAATTTAAGAATTTAACAATTTAAGAATTTTATTTGCTAACTTTGCTATTATCTTTCCCAGCAGCAGAATAACTTTTGCATTTGGGTCCTGGTCTTTACCAGTGTAGATAAGATAGTCTGGGGCACGCTGCCATAGAGGACAATTTACTGGGAGTTGGAAATTGGCTGCAGATAACTCAACCGTTACCCAGTTGATCTGATGTTATATTTATTTGTAAATACAAATTCTTATATATAATACATGGTATACAGAAATATTTTATCTCTTTTTATTTGGGGTGAAGGGGAGTATTTATATTTGCCACTAATATTATTTAGAACATAGTAAATAAATCTTTGTGAAATAGATAGAAGCATGAATGAATAAATGATTTACTGGTTGGTCCAGGTTCATGTCTACATTTACAGAATTTTTCTTTAGTGTAGGAAAAAATGGGCTCTTTATAAAATTTTCTGAGTTGTTTAGCTCTGTGTAAGAATTAAGCTTTCTATATGCGAGGGATTTAATATAAGAGAGAGAGTGTGTGGATACTCATACGTAAGGATGGTACTTACTAAACCTTAAAATATGAAGTAAGGTTTGACTAGGGCCGGCCCCGTGGCTTAGCGGTTGAGTGCATGCGCTCTGCTGCTGGCGGCCCGGGTTCGGATCCCGGTCGCGCACCAACGCACCGCTTCTCCCGCCATGCTGAGGCCGCGTCCCACATACAGCAGCTAGAAGGATGTGCAGCTATGACATACAACTATCTACTGGGGCTTTGGGGGAAAAAATAAATTAATTAATTAAAAAAAAATATGAAGTAAGGTTTGACTAAATGGAAACCTGCCATAAACATATCTTTATTGAAGCATATAAAACTTCTGTAATGTAAAAAGTTATTTTAAAAGATCAACATCTATTACTTTGAATTGCCATTAAAAGGCATCAGATAATTTCTTCCACATCCATACTGATAGGTCAGCATTCCAGAGCTTTCTCTAATCCTGTTTCTGCCGCCTAAGGAATGTCCTCTTTTTATAGTTCAATTTCTGGCTAGATTCTCTCTTTAAACCTTAAATGGAGTGTAGTTTTTAAGGGAAAATGCTCATGATATATCAATAAGCGATGAGAAAAAAGCAGATACATGCAGCATAATCCTAGTTAATATCATAGCATGTCGGAAAAAGTCTGGAAGGAGATTTGCCAAAATATGAACAAGAGTTGTTCCTGGGAGGTGAGATTACAGGTAATTTGTTTTTCTTGCCTGTTTCTGCTTTTCTTTATGCTCCAGCATTGGCCCAGCTGGCATTACTATCAAAGTAATGAGAAAAATAATTGATAAAATAATGTGGGAAAAAATGGAATGGGAAATAGCCAGATTTACTTTCAATGTGGTTCCTCCCTTGAAAGAATCCCAGGGTTTGAGAGGCTGATCTAGGTGAGAAATATTGCCAACTGAACTTCAGGGGAAAAGGTAAAATAATCTTCCTCTTCTTGCCAAAATACTGAAGACTGCCAGGAATGATTGCCTCCTGATGGGGCGGGCAGATTCAGATTATGGGGCTCATGTGAACACCTGGGAAGAAGTCAGTATCACATGCTCCTATAATTGGAACATTATGTGTGAAAAAACCCATTTACGGGGTATCCCATTTGCCATGATTGATTTCCCTTCTCCTCTCAAAAGTGTTAGAGATGTGTAATATCCTGGCTGATGAGGGTTTAGTAAATGTTTTTCTTGACCCCTCACTCTAGTATTTGGTAGAAATGGGCTTGATACTGAAGCTAGGAATTGGAAATTAAGAAAGTAATAGGCTTTCTTTTTCTTTTCTCCTCTAATTTAGCATTTCTACCAATGTTAGCATTTCTACCTTAATTCTTCACACACAAAATTGGAGGTATTGTGTAGCATGATTGTAAAACTGGAAATACTCAGTAAAGTATTGTTTAAGGACTGAGAAAAGTCATATAAGTTAATGTCCTGGCTAGTGAATAGGAATTACAGAAAGATTTGGCTTTATAATAAGTGTATCTTCATTAATCAGAATGAGGCCTCCCCCAACACACATCCTTATCCTTTCAATATCCATTCAGTGTAAAAACCTCAGGTGATATTTCTATCGGTGCTTAGAAGTGTAGTCCATGTCTTTTATTTTTTGGTGAAGAAGATTGGCCCTGAGCTAACATCCATGCCAATCTTCCTCTATTTTGTGTATGGGACGCTGCCACAGCATGGCTTAACTATCAGTGTGTAGGCCCACGCCCAGGATCTGAACCTACAAACCCCGGGCTGCTGAAGCAGAGTGTGTGAACTTAACCACTACACCACCGGGCCAGCCCCTAGTCCGTGTCTCTTAGACGTCATTTTTTACCCTGTGTCTGACTAGAGCAGACCTAGGGGGACTTCATAGCATAATGGACTTTTGCTTGAATCTCTGGAGCTGATGGCATGGAACTTAAAAAAAAATCGAGATGGGAGCTGGTGGTTAGGCAGCTTCTATATTTTCAACCTCTGATCTTGAAAACTTACATTTAAAAACTTTTGCTTTTATCTTCAGAAAAAAAAAATTTATCTTTAGCTCATCAAAAGTCCAGGCAAAGTAAAATTCTCTGAAAATTGACCTAAGTTCATGGGCAGACCTGGATTTGAGCACTATCTAAGCTGTTTCTGAAGGTAAAGATGGCTTCAGTTTGTCTGGATAAACCCCCAGAGGAGGCGGGTGGCCCAGACTTATGTTATTACAGGGCCTCCTTGAATGAATTTGAAGGACAAAGCTTTAATTGTGGGGAGATGACCTTCGCAGGCGTTGGAGAGGGGTGTCAGCTTCATCTGTGCTTACTTGTCATGAGACTGACAAACATTCCTTGAAGGAGCTGATGCTCCCAGAAGCTGAATGGGTCATCTGTGCAGTGTATGTCTTGAGTTTTGATATGTAAGAGCTTTCAAAAGTTGTCTTGGCGTGCAAGGATGTCTATTTTATTCTGTATAGTCTTTTATAGATCATGGTTATTCATTGGTTCGTTCATTCAGACCTGCTTTTTCTCCTTCTTTCATTCCTTCTGTTCATCTGTCTGTCTGTCTCCCCAGTCATCAGGAAGTATTTAGCCAAATACCAACTTTGTGCCAAGCACTATTCAAGGACTCGCTAAACCCTGGATCAGTGAATGAGCTTGGAAATAGTAAACTTCATTGCTGTGCACTGAACTGCTTTGTGATCATTAGGGGTAATAACAGAACATTGATGTTTGTGTAAATTATACAGTGCTTTCACGTATCTTACCTGTCTCAGCCCTGGAAAGTGGACAGGATTAGGAAATTGAGCATCAGAGATGTAAGTGGCTTGTGTAAGTGACAGCCTCATCTGATTGGCTCTCAGGTTAGTGTGCTTTCCAAGATGCCGTGCCTTGCCAAAACAGAACCTTTATGGATGGCTTTTTATTGGAGGAGGGGCTGGCAAGCCTCTTATTTTTACTGTCAGAGCCCCTACTCTAACTTTCTTCATTCCCAAGCTCCTTCCCACTGACATCAGAAGGGCCTTTTTGCCCCTTGGATGGAGATTTGGTGCTTTCCATTCTCCACCCTCAGACTTTATGTTTGAGGGGTCCAGTTAGTTCTCTGATCCTATTAGGTTTCTGCCACGTCTACACTGATATTGTCTGTCTTTGATTTTCTTGATTGTTTTCCTGAGCTTTCGTGGAGGAGGGCCTGGCCATTCCAAGTTCCATTGGCCCTTATTAAAGAGAAGACAACTTGCAGTGACATATAAATGATAAGTGAGCATGTCACTGGAAATGTGGGCAAATTTCTCCAAAGCCTGAGGATTAAAATGTGTTTATTCTTTCCCAATTTTTGGCCTCTCAATAAAAGAGCCTATGGATAGGAATCATAATATTAAGAGTATAATAGAAGCACATAGGACAATGCTTAAAACCTATTTTAGAATAAATTGCAGTTAGCTTGGTTTTTTTAGATAATTCTATTTTAATGAAATAGAAATGATTACAAGAAGACAGACATTCTCATTCCATCTATCTTTATGGTTCAAAATATTCAACTTCTAGAAAGTTGAGGAAAGTCCAGACTTTCTAAATAGGAACAAGCTATTAACTACAGCCCAAGTGAATCTGGTAGCTATTTAAGGTGATGGACAAGATCCCAGTCTGTGAAACAAAACAATTTCTTGCAGGGAGTGGCCTGTAGAGCCTTTTTTCAGAGAGGGCTTGAAATGGAATCTTATACTAATGCATAGAGTTAATGTAGCTGAGTTGAGATTACTTTTAAAACATAATTTCTGAATAGATAATATATGAAAAAAGTATAGTGTTAAAAAGACAAAAAGTGAAAGTAAATATCTCCCCAACTTCATGCCCCAGTCACCAATTTCCCCTCCCTGAAGGCAACCACTTTTACCAGTTTCATGTGATCTGTCTGGAAATATTTTATTCGTATACAAACCCAGAAATATATTCTTCATTTAAACAGATGGCAGCATGATTGCTTTAAAAATGCAATGTCAGAATCACACAATTACAGAAACCCCTTTACTTAGGAACAGGTTTAATTTCCTAAACACTGTTCAAGGTCCCTTCTACCCTCCAACCCCCACAACAAGTACAAAGTGCCATCTTTGGACAGTGATCACCTCCCATCTGGGGTGGAGATGGAGTTGGCATGCTGTTGCTCTGGGGAACGTCTTCATTTGTATTTCTGGAACTTAGTAAGTTAAAAATTTGAAAATAAAGGGGCTCTGTGTCTCATCAGCACTTAAATAGAGGCTGCCAAATCTGTATTTTAGTAACTTTCTAAACAAAAGTGTCCTGAAGATTATTGAAAGGGGTCAAAATATATTTCCATGATTCATGACTGCCTTCAGCCATTCAGAAGGGACTTCAGAGAAAGGAAGATGCCACTGGGGCGATGCTCTCTTCCTTCCGAGGCTGGGGCTGGCCCAGCTGACTGAGGTCCTGAGAAGTTAATGTGGGAGCCTCACCCTTCTCCTGGCTCCCTGCCCTTGGAGGCAACATGCTTGTTATAAGTGGGTTTTTTGGAAAATATACTCTTCCTTTTTATAGTCCAAAGCAATAGCTATATATGTATGTATTATAATGACTATATATTATGGAGGGGAATATACATATATATATATATTTTTCCCCTCCACAATTTGAGGCCAGTAGGAGGAGATGTTGGCTGCCACCTCGGGCTGTGGAGAAACCATTCTTGGGTAGATGGAGGGATTCATTGCTCCTTAGTGCATGTCCTCCATCTCTCCTGCCTGTGCACAGGGCTCCCCCTGTGGGCAGTGGGCTCCTCCCTTCTCTGAAGCTTGGCCATCGTGCCTGTGTTTGCTTTCACCTGTCCTTGTATGTGTTTTTAGGAATAGCTTTTTCTTTTCCTCTTGCAGTTAGGGATTAAAATTGTAACTAAAATAGAAGCATGAACACCAACATCCCTTTTCTACCCCTTTGAATATGCTTCTCAGTTACTAAAATATTCAGGAACATTAATCAAAATGCTGCTCTCTCTTCTCTCTCTTACTCAGAGGGGATGTTGTTTAGTTACACCATTTTTTTTTTTTTATCATGAGTGACTGCCCAAAACAGTAAATAATATTTGAAGATGAAAACTCCCACTCAGCATGGAGCATTCCTGTATTTTAGGGGCAGGAGTCTTCACTGGTGTCCCACTAAAGGGGCTGGCTACTTTTACCCAGGTGCAAACAACTAGTTCTGTCCGGTCCTGTGTTTTTCTCTCTGGTGCCCAGCCTGTGTGTGTGGTTTTGTGATGAGTGCTCTGTGTGAACCCCCTCAGCTTTGCCCGGAGCCTTAAAGCCTTATGAAGCTGTCAGCTCTGTGGCATTTTTGTTGATCATGTCCACAAAATCTGCTTTGTGCAATTCAGAGTAAGTTATTTTATAGCTTCAGGGATTCTGATTTGTCACTGGGGTTGGAGATTTTTGTTATAGTAAGAAATAAAATAGCCCCCAAATGGGTCAGCTAGCAGAGCTGGCCTGGCTATCAACATCCTGCAAATAAAAATAAGCAGTCGCATTTTTTTGGTCTCATAATCTGTTACCCAGCTGACTTTAAAACCTTAGAAAAGAGGAGATGGCATCCTGATTTGAGAGGGAGTTTGGGGAAGATGTCTTATAAAAATACACTTCTGCTTGTTGAAAAGTGAGCTGCTCTCTCACTAGCCGTTGATTTGATCTGGGAGGTGCCGCTGCCGGCAGAGCCACAGCCTGCCGGGCCCCAGCACTTGGATGTGATCGCGAGCTCCTGCTACAGAACTCAGTCCTCATGCACGTCCCCGCGCTTGTTCTGCGTTGACAGGCCTTGTGCGTGTTGCTTAGCTTTATTCTTGCAGAATACGGTCTTGGAAGAAAGCAAGTGGGAGAGTAAAGTTTGCTCAGATCTATACAGCTATTACTGTTTCAGTAATAACCAAAAGCCGTGTTAGTGTTCAAGGACGGTCGTTTGTGGACAGTGCCCAGGGAGGGGAAGTAATGGTAAAGCTGGAATCCCTGCGCCGGTCGTCGTGCTGGTCCGCGAACCCAGCATGCTCATTCCCACCTAATGCTCTGTCGCTCCTCCTCCTAACCCGCTCTGTGCCCCTTTACTCACCTGTAGGTTGGAGTCCTGACCCACTTATTCCATGAGGCCTTTCCGACTCTGCCGTGTCCCCACTCCTCTTCTCTCTGGTCGCCACACTTTTCTTCCCAGCGCTCTTCCTTTTGAGAGCTTGTCTTCTGTATTTGGTCATGCCTGCGATTGTCGCGTCAACAGCTACGCTGTAAATCACCTGCTAGGCCGGAAACCTTTCTGTGATTCCCTCGCACTGTCTGGCTTAGTACTGGGCATGTGTTGTGATGGGGACATGGTAAAAATCTTTTGCTGACCATACTGACTACATTGTGAATCTCTGCATGGTGATTAACATGCGTAATGGAAAGACTCAATGTGTTACCCCATGACAGACCTTTCTTTTTTGATTTAGTGTTTCATCATTGATAGGGAAAATGTAACAATATAAATTCCTAAAAGAGGGTTTTTTTAAATCATTATATTGTTCTCTTAAAATAAGCAAACCAAATAGTCTGGAGAAGGCCATTTGGTGCAGTCAGGAGAGTCAGTGGAAGATTAACTTCCTTGGGGAAATACATCAACTGGCCCCACTTTGATAATCTGGGTGACTCAGTTGAGAGAGGAATTCCACTCCTGTAGGCTAGGACTCTCCCCTGGGGCCTGCCCTTCAGCATCATTGCCTGTATTGAACAACACCTTAGGAAAAGGCATCTCTCGTGACACTTCAGTGACTCACACGCTCTGTATACAGAGAAATTCCGGTGACTGTGGGTTTTACCTTTGACACATTTTGGCTTCGTGGTCTTTGAAACTGTAGTTATTTTCCAAAATCAGTAATTGGCATTTCTATTGCTTTTTATCAAGTTCAAATTATACACGCACGTGCACACACACACACATATATACGTATATACACATACATGTGGAGATTATATCTATATCTAGCTGTCTACATGCTGGTATTTGTATATACCTGTCATTCCTAAATTTGATCCCTGTCAAGTGGCTGCATTTAAGTCACTTGGAAAATTAAAATAGATTCCCAGCCCCTATGACTGCAGAGTGTATTGCAGTATTCTTTCATATTTTGTTAGACTGCTGCTTTTCTATTTCCACTGACAGCTGAAGGCTGTCTATATCGTGGAGGTTAGGGATGAAGCCTTTGGAATCGGATTTTTGAGGCCTGACTCTGTCATTTCCTGTTTGTATGTCCTTCGGCAAACCTCAACACTTCATCCGTAATATAGGGGCAGGAAGTTCTGCCTCCCGTGGCTGAGGTGAGGATTTGATAACAATGTGAGCAGAGACATAGCACATACAGTAGAGGAGCACCTCAATAAATGACAGCCAGTCTGATTCTTATCTCTACACTATATATATTTTGGCGTGCTGTTTTTGTGCATTATTTTTCTAATATATTTGGGGTGTTAGAAAATTTCAGAGAAGCATATAAAGTCAGACAGGAATTGGCATACTCTGTTGCCTCTGATTGGAAGAGCAGGGATCACTCAAAGAGTCATGAGTAGGGTTTTCTGAGAGGCGATGTGGCAGATTGCTTCAGCTGATTCCTAAATGACTTGTTTCAGTGTTTAAAATATTGTTTTTCTCCAATCGATTTGCAGCGGAGATAAAAATCTGTTTTAAATACTACCACGGCATTAGTGGAGCCCTGAGAGCCACGACCCCCTGCATCACGGTGAAGAACCCCGCTGTGCTGGTGAGTGCCCCCCACTGCCGGCTTCCTCAGGACGTCCGGCCGGGATTTCTATTTTTTCTATTTTTGCCGGTGCAGCTCCGGCAGGGCTGTGGGGAACAATGAAAAAGGAAAAGCAGAGCAGTGAGGGCGCCGTTTTAGGAAAGGAGGTCACTTACAAGGCTGGCATACCTGAATCCATAGCACAAAGCAGTGGAAAATTATGACTTGATTTGTAGCCATTCTGTATATAGCGAGGGAACCCACTCATGAAGCAAATTAGCGAGTGCCCTGTCATGGAAAGTGTTTTAAACTTAGTCTGTGTGACTGGTTGGTAGGAAACAGTGGTGTTGCATCTTACATGAATTTAATTTTCATGAGTTCAGTGAGTAAAAGAGAGAAAAATAACAATTTAAACAGTGTATGATTCTACCTGACAGTCAACTGAAGGAGCTTTCACCCCAAGGAGTATGAGATGAGGATCAGAAATGTTCTGTGCTCTCAGGAGATCTGAGTGCTGGGTCCCTCTCGAGGCTGAGTTGGGGTCTAGTGTTTAAAGATACCGCACATATTTTTGGTATAACATGGCCACTCAGTGGAAGCCAGCTTCTTCACCAGGTCCTCAACTGAAGAGAGATCTAATTTAGCTTTGGAGGAAACTGGTTGTGTTAGACTTTTGAAGGAAACTATGTCTGTTTCCAGCATGGTGCTTTCCTAAGGATTACTTTTCACAATTTTGTGATTTTTTCACTCCATCGACTAACTTTAGAATCTAACAGCTTTGCAAGATTATTGTACATGGGTGGTTGGACTCAGACAGTTTTGGGAGATTCTTGGAGTCTAAGATATGTAATTAATTGCAATGTTTATTAGTTATTAATAAAAATCAGGTCATGAAAGTGTAAAAGAAAAGTTTTGACTCCTATAACAGAATCTTCATAATATTGTGTATGTGTGTGTGTGTATGTATGTGTGATTAGTGTGTGTATACACGTTTACAGATACATGCATCTTTGGAAATAGGCCAGTGGCCAAGTTGACTTCCTGAAATTCAGAAAGTAGTCTCTGCAGGTGGCATTTTGAAATTGTCCCAACCCACCAGTGCTGTATCAAGCAGTCTTTCCCTTTCTTTTATTCATTCAGACAAATATTTATTGAGTGCCTGCCAAGTGCCAGGTATTGCAGCCATCACTAGGGATGAAGTGATAAACAAAAACACAGTCCTTGCTCTCATTGGTGCAATGGGGGAGAGAGATGTCAATTAAATTAAATTGTATTTATTTGAGTGATAATTGCTATGAGAGGGAGTGAAATGGAGCTATGAGACTACATGCTGGTAGTATTTATCCTGATCATGAAGGTCTTGGAAGTCTTCCCTGAAGAAGACCTGTTTGTGGGACAATCTGAAGGATGAGTAGAAGTTATATAAGTGAAGGCGGGAGAGAAGAGCATTTCAGGCAGAGGGAACAGTATGTGCAAAATCTTCAACATCTGGGGCTGGCCCTGTGGCATAGTGGTTAAGTGCGCATGCTCTGCTGCTGGCGGCCTGGGTTCATATCCTGGGTGTGCACCAACGCACCGCTTGTCAGGCCATGCTGTGGCGGCGTCCCATGTAAAAGTGGAGGAAGATAGGTGCAGATGTTAGCCCAGGGCCAGTCTTCTTCACCAAAAAGAGGAGGATTGGCATGGATCTTAGCTCAGGGCTGATCTTCCTCACACACACACACAAAAAAATCTTCAACATCTAAGTACTCTGTTCACATTTGAATTATATTTGAGTTCCCATTGTAGTAAACGTGGTATAGAATATAAAGGAATAACTCGTGTTTACTATATAAGACTCTGAATGTCACAAGGAGAACAACGATTGTTAACTTCAAAACTGCCGTGTCACATAGTAAGCAGTGGACTATGCTTTAATTAATATTCTAAAAAGAAAAATTACAAAACTAGAAATGTGGGGCTGTTTATAATAAAACCTTTGAAAAATTAACTGTGTATGAAATTAGACGGTAGCTTCTAAACACAATTTTCTGGATTCAGATTTCTTAGACTTGAGCAATTTCAATGAACAGGTACTGAACGCAGCAGGAGTTTGACCTGGTGAACATTGACCTCATCCCATTGATTTTGCTTGCGATCACTCTGTCAAAGCCTGTGGATAGTTTGAAGATAATTAATTTACTTCACACAGGTTTTAGAACACCTTTAAAGCTTCATAGATACAGCACTGGCGATCAGAATAGAATATTTTGGTTCAAAGGCTGACTAATGGAATTGGTGGTCAATAGATTTCTGACCAAGCTTAAGACAGTTGGGTCTGTATCCAAAATTGAGAGGCTGTGCCATATGGACACCTCATTGTGGGGATGACTGCTGTGTTCCTATCACAGCATGATGGTCACCTGGGTATGTGATATGTGTTAAGTCATTGTGACTGATTAACAACATTGATATTCACAAAGCCATTTGGTATGATTATTCCACGACCAGTTGCAAAGAATAGACCTGGAAGAAGTTACTAAGGAACTCTATAGGGAAGGAAATGAGCTGCCATTCTAATCGTATGGGCTCCTTTTTCACATATCCTTTTGCAATGAATCAAGGATAAAAAAAAATTGTGTCTTCTCTGTCATTTGCACTTTGACATAATTGTCATTCATCAATGTGCACAGTGAGACGTCTCAGAACTTGGAACAGGAAATCCTTCGGCTTCAGAGACAGATAAAAGCTACCATCACTCACGACCATGTATTGTTTCAATGCTTGGTTGACAGTGTTGTTGCTGGGTTTTCCTGGAGTGAATCTAGGGAGTGAGTTTATTCAAAAACCTCTCTCTAAACATCGAGTGCAGATGTGTTTATTATCGGTGATGTCCCTGTATCTAGAGGTAATGTTTGGTCTTTCCTGGCTTTATTGTAATGAATGATAAAATTGAATTCCTTAAGTGTTATTTCAGAAGAGCGTTTTGCCACAGTTGTTTATCTGCGAATTCTGTGAGAATTATTTCACGTTAGCCTTTTGCCAGACAGTGAATTACATTTAAAAAAGGAGAATTTGAAGGCATTTTCTTTTGTTTCTATAATTTCCTATAATATTTTAAATAGATTTTAAATGAAGACTGGCTGGGAATCTTTTTGGTCTCGTTTAACTCACTTAGCATGAGTATCCCTTAGCGGGAAGAGAGGTCATGTCTTTGGGGTGGTACATCTCTCTGGCCAGTATGATCCATCTGAGAGGAGGCCACAGTTTATCAGATGTCGGGCTGTGCTCAGGGCGTGGGAGAGGCAGGTTGCGGAGTGTCCTGGTTATAGTCTGCACTACCTCACTACTCACCACTCTGTATCCCAGGGGTGGGGTGTGTGTGGTGAAAGCAGGACGAGATGGTTGCAGCGATCAGTTTTCTGGCCAGTTTGCTGCTGTCTCTGCTCCCGTTAACCTGGGGATGATGAGTCAGAGGGGTACAATACAATATAATAAACCATACGTACTTGTTGAGAGCCAACCCAATGCTATTAAAGAGTTGGTTTTATGGATGGAGTGAAATCAAGATACCTGGATGGTACCCTAATATATTGCAAATGACACGTGAAACAATCAGGAAGCAGTTAGTGTCACGTACAATTGTCTTGACTAAAGTACAGGAAGGAGAGGAGGAAGTAGAAATTTATATTTCAAAATTTGAATAGAATTTATTTTGAAATTTCTCAACTTTGCTTGGAATAGTGAAAGTGTTATCTCCTGGTGGTGTATGATTTTTACAGGAGTATGGGAGTGCCCCAAAGATAAGATGGAAGGGTTTAATCTACACGTTAGAATTAAAATGTGGTTTCTATTTCCCAACCCTTCAAAATGTATTCTGCCTTCAATTCTGCCTCTTACAGTATTGTGGACTTCTTTTTTAGAGAACCATGAAACTTTTTCTTCATAGTCCACCATAAGTTGAGCAATAATTGTACATAAATTGAGAGAAAGGCCTAAATCTGCCATGCAGTCTATAAATGACTGGTTTTAAGTGAGATATAATTTACTTGAAAGCTTTTAGGAAAAGCTTTACAATACAATAATCAGTACAATAGCATTATAAATTCTTATTATTGCTAATTATAATAACCTGTGCCATGTTCCTGCAGCACTATAAAACAGGAGCTTACAAGGGTGATGGGACACCCATGTGTCGCTCAGAAATATTTGGCAAGAGAAGATAATTCTACATATGTATAGATGAATCTGATATAAATCAACTGTTTAGTTTATTCTAGGTTTTCCTAATAGATCTTTAGGAATTTGATGTTTCATTTTCAACTTAGGGAATTGTTTTAAGATAGCGATAGTAACGTAAGTACATTTACTACATTTCAACTATATTCTTAACAAAGGAGTAAAAGGACATAAAGTAGGTTGATTCATATCCTAGGAATTTAGAAGCTCATGTTTGTTTGATTTGGGGTAAAGATTAAATTTCGGTATGACCCTTTCTCTTGTCTCAGAGAATCTGCATCTGTCTCAATTCCAAGATTTGTAGCATATGAAAAGACATCTACTACAATACATGTTTGATACAAAAATCATCATGTTTGCATACATTGTGGGTCCCTAGAGAGGCTAAGTTGGCATCATACTCCTATGAAACTTCAGATACGTGTTTTTTTCCTGCAGATGGGGGCAGAAGGCATGGAAGGAGGTGCTTCAGGGAATCAGCATTCCCGGAAACTCGTTAGCTTTACATTGTCAGGTAAGGATGTCGTTAAATGTGATGTCCAGTTTGCAAGTATGTAATTTCAAGGGCATGAATAATCATTTTTTTCTACAGACTCTCATATGTGATATGTGAACTAGTTATTTATTTTTTTGGTAATACTTCTAGAAATTCAAGTATATCTCTTACAATGATAAAATTAGATTATTGATATAAACTCAGAAATTATTTATTCTACCAAGTTTTCTGGTGATAAAAAGAACATAACTGTGTATAGTTACTTAAAAAAAAAAACTGTAATGTAACGTGTGCTAATCCCATCGTAGAGCTTTGATTATTGAAAGCAAGTTGAGCTTACCTCATCTAGAGAAGGGAAAAATTTGAAGACTAGGAGAAAAAAGCCAAGGGGTACTTCTCTTTCTGTGGAAGAATACACATAAAAATTGGAGAATGGATAATAAGACAGTTTTTTTGTTTGTTTTCTGGTTAGTAAAATATTCTAATTGCTTGTGTGTTTATCATACAACTAAAGCCCTGCTTTTCAGCTTGTGAGTTGGAACTCATTTGTGGTTTGAAAGATTAATTTAGTTGAAACCAACAATTAAAAAAAAGAATAGAAAAAAAATCAGAGTTTACCACCAAAGGGAAATATCTTTCATAGAACATCAGTTTATACAAACCAAAAATTTTCACATAGAAAAATGCACACACCTATGTATGTGTATACTGATTTTCAGTGTAAAATATATTTCATACATAGGTCACTGTCAAAAAAGCTTGAAAGCCACTGATTTAAAAAAATTAATTGGGAGTCATAAAGCCAAGGATACCCTAAGAAAATCAGTGTTTGAAATGCACTTTTAAAACAGACAACTGTGATTCAATACTGACAAAATAAAGTCTAACAGACGTCTGTCACTGTAAGATGTTTTCTTTTTGTTTTTCCATAGGTGTAGTGCTTCTGAAATTTAAATTAGATTCACTCTTCTTGGCAGCAAAAAAATGTTGTGAATGAAAACAGACATTCTCAAGAGTGAGAGTTAGACTGCTGATCTTGAAAGCAGACACGTCCATGATGCATAATTATCACATGTGCAAAAGTGTGCACCTTAGTTCACTGCTGGTCCGTGGCCTTCCGAGGATCTGTGTCTCTTCTAGCATGTTCCTTCTTCCCACTTGAGGTTATTTACTATGAAAGCCTTTTTTGTTTTGGTTCCCTGGTGAATCTCAGAGGTCGTAAACTGGTGGCTTATGGTTCAAATTTGACCAATAAGTGTGTTTTGTTTGGAACCCTCAGGGTTTAAAGAAGATCTAGGTTTTTAGGAGGGCACCTAGACGTACCCCTGCATGTGGTACTGCCCCTCCACTCCCTTATCTGTCTGTGTCCTGGAAACGTTTCAGTTGGCTACCTGTGCTTTAGACCTTCACAGTCCTGAAGGGCGGCAGGTACAGAAATCCTTCATTTGTAGGTAGGGAACCATTAACCAACCTCCATAGCTCAGAAAATTTAGAGTTTGACCATACCAAGGTTTTCTTAGTTTAGAGTCATTGCCCTATGCTTTCAAGTGATCAATATCATTCTAAACGTGACACACACATATTGATTTTGACTCCAGAGGGGATGTTAATTAACTCACCATGGGAGAACGACCATCTGAAGATTGAAAACTCCAAGACATTTTCCTAAAAAAGTAGGAAATAAGCTTTGGGGCACAGCCAAATGCTTCTTCTTTAAATACAACTTCCAACATGTCACTTCTGTACACATGGTGGCTGGCTACCTAAAATCTGTTTTATTTCCTACCATAGAGTCAGATATTGCAGATGGTGTACAGAAATGGTTAAAAATTATAGAAGATAAAAGCAGTTCTATAATGGCAATTCTAAAAAATTAATCTGGTTGTAGTACGTTGACAGTAGATGGTACTATTTATCCGAGAGCATTGCAGCAATGTGGAATGGCTGACTGCAAATCTTCCACTCTTGATTATTGTGGATAAGTAGGGGCACCAATAATTGAACTCTACGACTAAAACATAAACTGTGTTCTGATTGATATCTTACACCTCTTCTCCAAATAAACCTTTAAAGAATGATGTTTAAAATGTCTTACTTTTGTGACTTTGAATCCTTATTAAGTGGTGTAGATATTTATGAGCAATAAAATATATTAAAGACAAAAGAGAGAAAAGCAAGAGCAGAAATGAGATGGATAAAGGGAACTGAATAATCAGACTACAAATAATTGGTAGTTTATTGTATTTATTAGTGAAGATTTATTTGTACAGTGTCCCTTGTGGAAGAAGTTTGGTTTCAGGGTTATTTAACAGTGACGTCGTTCATGACGGTGACTTAATCTTCTGGTAGAATGTTTTTTGTTCAAAGGAATGTTTTGCATAAATAATTTAGTTCTGTCAGACGTCATGGCAGCCATTTCTGTACATGTTACTCCTCATTTACTGCAAAGAAATCCCTTGTTTGAAAGTAAATTCAATATCTAAAGAACATCATTCTTCTGTCTTTGAGTCCAAGGTGAGAATAATAGAGAAAGGCAAGAAAATAAATATGTAAATTGCATTTTTCTCTCAAAGCTATTTTATGCTAAATAAAGCCGAGTGAAAACATGTAGCATTATTAAATTGATAGTAAAATGCAAATGCTGTATTAATAATGACTACATAGTTTGTGAAGTGCCAGGAATGGGGACTATAAGGCTAATGAGATTACAGCAGCTTCTCTGAAGTGCCTGTCTAGTTCTTTACTCATATTTCCCATCTCCTACTGCTTTTCAGATCAAAGATCTTACTATATTTCATGCAGTGTTTTTAACATAAGGTCCTCTTCGTTGAATTTTTTCATCTTTGCCAACGTATTAGACTGCCTCCGTCTACTGCCGGTTATGTGTCATTAGACAGTCCTGGTCTGTTTTTGTTGCACGTATCGAGGCCACTAGTTCTTGTTGGCCATTGGTGAGCCTCCTCTGGGGAGTGCTCCCTAGAGATATGGTTCTATGGGCAACCCTAGGCCAATTCTGTCCTTCTGAGAAAGACTTGATGTTTCAGGAATGGGCTTGCATGGGATGACCCTGGTGACCTCTTATAATTTAGGGTCACTATACAGGGTCTGTTCCCTGGCCAATCTGGGAACCCAAAGGTCTTTGAAGGTTCTGAGGCTACCTGCAGAATTTCTATCTGAACCAGTGGTCAGGGCCTCCCTAGGCTGATCATGACTGCATAAAATTACCCAGAAACAGTCTATTCTTCCAGAAGCTTTCAAGTTCACTTAGCTCTCAGGCCAACGTTATTCAAACTGATATTTGCAGAAAAGCGTTGGGGACTCAGTGAAGCGAGCTTTATTTCCTGACATTTTTGTATCCCTTGGCCTGACCATTTTTAAAAGTGTCAGTCTCTTCACTAACCAGACTTTAGCCAGAACTTTTAGCAGCTCACATAGTGTGAAACAACAATGGGTGAATCTAGGATGAGTTACAAGATATTCACAAAATATTTAAGTTACCTAAAAGTTATTGAAAAATTAACCTCACAATTATTTAAAATAGCAGATGGCATTCAAATTTTAGAAATATTTCTGATCTCCTTTTTTCCCCTAACATTTATTACATTTATGGAATATATGTGACATTTTAAATGTGATGCAACCAAATGTGTGCTCCGAAGTTTCATCCCCAATTAATTAATTAAACTTAGGTCAATGCACTTCATACATGTATGTAGAAGATTAATTTTTCTCTCATGAAGGAGCATATTGGTGTTTTTTGTTTTTTGTTTGGTGAGGAAGATTAGCTTTGAGCTAACATCCGTTGCCAATCCTCCTCTTTTTGCTGAGGAAGATTGGCCCTGGGCTGGCATCCGTGCCCGTCTTCCTCTACTTTATATGTGGGATGCTGCCACAGCATGGCTTGATAAGCTGTGCATAGGTCCACGCCTGGGATCCGAACCTGTGAACCCCAGGCTGCCAGAGCAGAGTGCGAACTTAACCACTATACCACCAGTCTGGCCCCGGTGTTCTTTTTTTAACGAACTGTTTACTAAGGATTTCTCTCAAGACATTGTCTGAAATGCTGGTTACCAAATTACCTAGGAAAAGGTGGTGAAGATGCGCATGTTAGAATCAAGATGGTTCCCAGGAAGAGTCAGTTTAGGTGTGTAAGGTGGTGGTAAAAGTTTGGCTTCATTTTTGCAGCCTATTAGGAGACCCTCTGCTGGAATTAGGCATAACCCACTTGTCCTCACTTATCTAAGCAATCATAGTGGGAATAACTTTGTTATTGATTTACTGAATGGTTTCTGTTTAGAGCTTCCTGTGTGAATATTTAAGAACAAATTGTCATTGAGTTGCTTGTTCTAATCAGGATATATGAATCTTTCCTCTTTCTATCCCTTTTCCTCTCCCTTTCTCATTCCCTGCCTCCTTCCTCTTCTCTTTCTTTTTCTTCAAAGATCTTAGAGCAGTTGGGCTAAAGAAAGGGATGTTCTTCAATCCTGACCCTTACCTTAAGATGTCCATTCAGCCAGGGAAGAAGAGCAGTTTCCCCACCTGTGCCCACCATGGGCAGGAGAGAAGGTCCACCATCATCAGTAACACCACTAATCCGATTTGGCACCGAGAGGTAAGATGGTCTTCAAAGGGTCTTCTACGTGACAGTTAGGACGTTGGCCAACTCTGTCCCTTGCCTCTGGACTCTGCACCGTTGAGCTGTTACGGGTGTGGGCAGGATGGTTGGGGTGTCTAGGGGATCTGTCAGAAAGAAGGTACAATGAGATTGAGATATCCCTTTCTAGCCAGGGCCGGGTCTAGGATAAGGCATGTGAAGCACTCACTTCGGACACACGACTTAAAGGATGCCAAAAAACCCATCATCAAAATAAATATTTTCGTGCAACATTTTTTAAAAAAATCAAAATCGGTGCAAAAAATTCCTGATGAGAAAAATGTCAAAATTTTCATTCGGGACAGGATCAGTAACAGCACCTTACAGAGCCATTTGGAGCCCGAAGCAGGAGGAAAATCAGTAATACTGAGCCTGTGTTTATTTAAAATTTTGATATTTTGTTCTAGCATATATTCAGTACAAATTAAAGGAATTGCTCTCCCTACAGGCTTTGGCAAATGTTTTTTGGATTTCTAGGTTTCAGTTAAGTAAATGAGCCTTTCAGAGAGTTGTCATCGGGAGTGAAGCCGACTATGTTGATGGTACTTGAGACTTCCTCACAGCTCCCTCATGCTTCCAGTTATCTTAGTGTGCCAATTGGTGAAAGCAGGCAAAGAATTTTCTCATTAGAACCCTAGCGAGTCAAAGAATGAACAGAGACACCGTTTCTCACGTACTGAGCAAAGCATGAGTCTCCTGCCATTTCTCAGGGATGCGAGGCACATCCTAGTGTAGAGTGGCCTTAGAGTTACACAGTTAATTAGATCATTCCCTAAATGTTTAATGGCAATATGTTCCAACAATCCAACAATGTTGTAGAAATATTTCATTGGAGAAGGAGATAATTCAGGGGATCTAAAACCAACTGGAGAAAAGGTGTGGCTGTTTGAGACTGGCCAGCACAGCAGGGTGTTCCTCCTGGGCAGTTCTTATCGTTATTTAAATGGATAAATATTGCATGTATTCTTCTACGTGGTTTAAAAAACTACTTATGATCTCCCAATAGTAAATAACTCTTAAAGACATGCCTGTTAATTTAACACATTAGAAGCCTAGAAGACATAAAATTTATCTCAGTATGAGCTCTAGAAGGCACATACTGGATATAGTAATGATACTAGCAATAACTTTATTTTCCTAACATTTTATATTTACAAAGTTCTTACCCGTGTTACCAGTGCAAACCTGATAAGGGGGTGAAGGCATGAGATTATCATCTCTCCATTTTGGTGATTAAAAAGCTGAAGCTTAAAGTGTTTATGTAACTAGCTATTCAGAGGCAGAAATAATGGTTAAACTCAGCTCTCTTATTCTAAGCAAGTGCTTTTTCCATTAAGCAGATTAGTAAACTGCATGGCCCTTTGGAGAACTTTAATTGTTATGACTAAATAAACTTAGTGGCGCCTAAGTGTCAAGCTGGCTAGCACCATTCACATCACTGTGGTTGCATGGATGCTGTCAGGGAAGGAGTGAAATGATTCAGGTTAGATCCCTGGCTCCATCACTTAACTTTTCCTGAGATCCTCATCATTAAAAAGAAAATTTTATCCTTGTAAAGATAAAATGAAGGTAATATACGTGAAAGTCTTTGTAAATGAGTAAAGCTCTTTCTGTGTATTTTATATCCTTATTAATGCCCAATCTGATTTTCTCCACTGGCATTCTTAAACAAAACAACAAAGCTTATCTTAACTTCATATTTTTATTTTTCTGTCCCAGAAGAAATGATTGTGTGCCTTTTAAATTAAGTAATTTCCATTTAAACATTGTTGTACTTTAATATTGACCAGGGAAACCACAGTATGCTGTAGATTTTCCTCCTTTAACCACTAAGTGAAGGAGTATTTTAACCTATGCTGTGCAACTTCAGAATGACATGGGATCAGGAATTAAAACTGTCATTAATCAAGTAAATACATTGGTTAATTCTAAACCATCCTATAACAGGATGTTAAATTTCAAAGAATTAAGACACAATAAATGTAGTGAGTACTAAAATCGTATTGTGAATAATTTAATATTAGATAACATCTCCTAAAATCTGAACTAGGAAGGGCTGGATGATTGAAGGGACTTCCTTTGTCATGCAGATCCTTAAATGTTGCTTTTTAATCGTTGTGAATGTTAATGATTCTGAGTGAATAAAGGATTGACAATAGCTGCATATATTTCTAGCAGTGTGGACTCTGTATGTCCTTAGGATTTAAAAGATACCATTTTCTGTAATAAGAAAATGATATAATTTCATGTTCGTCTTTCTTTTGAATCAACATGTTGTATGCTTTTGTTTTCAGAAATACTCCTTTTTTGCACTTCTTACCGATGTCTTAGAAATTGAAATTAAAGACAAATTTGCCAAGAGCCGTCCTATCATCAAGCGTTTTCTGGGGAAACTCACCATCCCAGTGCAGAGGCTGCTGGAGCGGCAGGCCATCGGGTAATCAGCCTTCGCTTGTGGGGATCTTGTTGAGATTGGTTTGTATAGATGCAACTGAAATGATACTTTGTAGTCCTAGGACTTTTCTTACTGGTAAGAAGTGGTAACATAATTCTTTTAAAAATAAAAGTACTTGTATATTCATTAAAATGTGCAGGACTAAAAGTACTTTGTTTTGATTACATACCTTTTTTTCCCTTGGTATCTATCTTTCCCAAGACGTACCTACCATTAGCACTTCAGCGTCAGGTGTCCGAGTCCTCCATTGTTTTCCAGTGTGTTGAAACCTGCTGTGAAAGCCTCTCCCCAGAGCAGGATCCTAGTGTCAGGTTGACATCTCCCTCATCCTGATTAATCCCACCCAGAGAACTTGTGATTCCTGAAAAACAAAAGCACCTTGTTTGGGGGCCATTTAAAACAAGACCTAGACTCTGAGGAGGTGTGATAGTAGAGCTCCTAGACATATGCATTCATCCAGGCAACTAAAATTTACTCATTGAGAGGATTTTAAAATGTGATTCGATGTCTGTTTTCTTTCTGTGAGCGTTTTGTAAGTTGTGAATAAAGTAGTTAAGAAATCGTCACATGCCTCCATCCCTTATCAGGAATGGTGTATGTATTTTTACATGGTAAGTACCAGCAAACCCAGTAACACTCGTGCTCTGAGGCAGCACTGGGGGCAGCTTTTTTGTATCTTTTTCATTGTAGTAGAACATTATGAACATATGGCAATAGTAGTCATACTAGTAGTAATAAGAGTATTGGTAGTGGGAGTACAAGCAGCAGCATTAACAGTAGTAGTAGCAGCAGAAGTAGTAACAGTAGTAGTAGTAACAGTAGAAGTGGTGGTAGCAATAGTAGTGGTGGTAGCAGTAGTAGTGGTGGTAGCAGTAGTAGTAGTAGTAACAGTAGTAGTAGTAGTAACAGTAGTAGTGGTGGTAGCAGTAGTAGTGGTGGTAGCAGTAGTAGTAGTAGTAACAGTGGTAGTAGTAGTAACAGTAGTAGTGGTGGTAGCAGTAGTAGTAGTAGTAACAGTAGTAGTAGTAGTAACAGTAGTAGTGGTGGTAGCAGTAGTAGTGGTGGTAGCAGTAGTAGTAGTAGTAACAGTAGTAGTAGTAGTAACAGTAGTAGTGGTGGTAGCAGTAGTAGTGGTGGTAGCAGTAGTAGTAGTAGTAACAGTAGTAGTAGTAGTAACAGTAGTAGTGGTGGTAGCAGTAGTAGTAGTAGTAACAGTAGTAGTAGTAGTAACAGTAGTAGTGGTGGTAGCAGTAGTAGTAAAAACAAAAGTCAACAAAAAAGATGCTGAGCTTACTCTCTGTCAGGAGTTAGTATGTCACACTCATTAGCTGATGTTATCTTCTCAGCAACTCTGGGAGGTAAAGAATGGGATTATCCCCATTTCAGAGATGAGGAATCTGAGGCTAGCAGGCAGGTGGTGGAGCTGGGATTTGAGTTCAGACCAGCCTGCTCCAGAACCCTGACTTCTCTGCAACACTTGAAGGACTGGCAGTCATACATCGTAACTCTAGCTCACTGAGGAAGGTGGATCGTTCATATTCACTCTGCAGCTCATTAGTTGTTCTATCTTGGGAGTCACAGTTTCCTTGGGTGTTAGTTTCCTCATTAGAAACATAAAGTGTTTAGACCAGATGATCTCTAAGGCCCCTTCAAAATCTGAAACCAAGAGATTTTAATGGGTTGTAATTCTCTGGTCATCAGAGGCAATGGAATTGTGGTTGAGCCAGCCTACATGAAGCAGAAATATTATACTGAAATCTAGCAGCCTAGTTTATCTGTTAAAAGCTGGGAAATCACAATTATTTTTAAGGATAACAATTATTGCTTCTAGTAGAGATAGTATACTTTGGGAAGTTTTTAAAAATTATTTTTAGGATTTATAGAAAGTGAAAGATTATAAAGAGTGAGAATTAACCTTAGGAAATATAACATATCTATCATTTAATTTATATAATTATAATCATGTAATTTACATAATTTCTGTGACATTTGGTAAAAGTGTCAGTTTCTCTATGCCAGTGAGAATGATCAAGGGAAAATAAAACCTTGCCAGTGCTTGAAACTGTTGTTGGTTGCTGGCTTTTCATTTAGTGTTTTAAAGAACTGGACACCCAGAGAAATGCTGGTCATGGATTCCATGTATACTGGAAGGAAGTCCAGCATGAACCTGTAAAATTTGGAGTTATGATATGTTTCTATATAAGTACGTTAAAAGCACTGCCTGATACTGATACTTAGGGATTTGCTTTATTAAATAAGAATGATACTATATATTAGTATATCAGCTATTAGCATCTAAATATATATTTCTGATCTAATGATTGCTTTTCATCAAGTAACTGATACATCTTGAAAAAGTCTGGGTTTTCATTACTTATGTGTTTGGTAGACTGCAACTCTCTGAAGTATTTGAAGTTTTACAGGGTTCGGTTTTATAGGGTGAGCTAGAACTCCTTACTAATTACTGTTTTGAGAGCATTTGTTTGTGACATTTTTCAGAGTGGCCTGCATTCTGTCCAAAAATCACATCACTTTCCCCTGCTTTGTCAATTGCTCTGATTACATTAGTGAGAAAATATCCCAGCCTGGTAGTGAGAGTTCTTTGGCACTTGTTCTTTATAATTACGTATCATAATCATATATAATATATTGTTCACAATAATATATCATAGCAAGAGGCGAGATGACTCAGATGAGACTGGTCAGAACAAGAAAGCAGGTGACTCCCTGACAGGCACTCGGCAAAGGACGAAACCCTTGACTCGGAATCTCTGAATAGTGAGGATTTCCTGTGTTTAAAGGTTGAATGGTTGAATTGAGTATCCTGTCAGTATGGCTAATAAACAGCACTAACACCTGTTAACATTCTTTCTTCCAAGTAAAGAGTCTCATTTGTTAACTAATTTGTTCAACAAATATATGTGCGTGTATGCATGTATATGTATGTAATGTCTCCTAGATGTTAAGGTCTGTGTTGTATGGGGAGTGTGATAGTGAGCAGAACAGATGGATGCAGTCCTCTCCTTACAATTCCTACTAAACATTTATTTCCTAGCTTTTATAAATCTTTATCATCAACACCAACACTTTACTTTTATTGGCCAAAGAGAAAGGGAGGAGGGTCAATTTATTTTTTACAAAGAAATGAAGCTTTTATTATTCCAGGACTGAATGTCCAAAGAGATGGGTGAGGAACCACAATGTTGAGAGCAGGTCCATGCAGTTTGCTGCTGGCTTCCTGCATTAGTGGACAAAGATGGAGCACCTCTGTGTGTCAGGCTCTGTCTAAATGCTGGGCGGACAGTGGTAAGAGGAAGAAAAAGCCACCCCTGCTGTTATGCAGATTACAGCCATTCTGTAATGTTATTTGAACACTCTTAATGTAAAAGCATTTAACGTACCTGTAAGGCCTAATAGTTACAAATGCCTATATATCCCTTTACAGAAAATTTTTTTAAAATGCCAGTTTAAGTAGAAAAAGCATTGTGATAGCAGTTGCCTTGAGGTGAGCCATGAGGAAATGTCATTAAAATGCATGCTACTGAAAGCAGCCTAGAATCATTAAGAATATACCTAAAATGAGATAGCGGTATGGTGACTGCGGGGCACGGGCTTCTGTGTCAGATGAATCTGTGTTCTAATCCTGGTTCTGTCACTAAACAGGTGTCTGACCTTGGGTGAGGTACTTAGCTTCCCTATGCCTTAGTTTTCTCCTCTAAAAAACAGGGCCACCACCCACCTCTGGGGTTGCTAGGAGGATTAAAAGAGATGATGCACGCAGAGCCCTTCTCAGAGTGTACGTGGCACACAGTGAGCACTCAGTTTGGGGAAACAAAGCATTTTAAATTATAAATAAAAAAAAATTATTACCACGTTTCTAGGGAAGAAAAAAAGGTAAAGGAAATAATCTTATTGTTTTAAGAAATTCTTACTATGAATTCAAAGAAATTCATAAGAGCTGAACTGGGATTTTACATTAGCATGTGTTCTTTTAAACGGAATTGTGCTGAGGAGGTAGAGAAGAACAAACAGAATAGTTACCCAGATTAATAATAACTAGCTGACTAGAGGCTCTAAAATGTACAGTGGTGCAAATATTAGGTAGAGGCATTGTTCTCCTTCTGAAGTTGCCATTAGAGGGCAGTGTGAGAGCAGAAATGGTGTGATTTTGTACTATCCCCTTGATTATTTTCCTTAATTAAGAATAGTTCAGATTCAGAATGGAAGTTGCTTGCATACAAGGAAATGATGTAATTACATTTGACTTTGATACATAAGCACGGAATTGAAAAAGATGGACACCTCTATCCTTGAGGGGGCTGGTAGCCTGAGCCTGGGGCCAGGGAGGGGCAGAAACTGCGCAGGCTCAGTTGTGGTCCCGTTTAGCAGCCTCCAAGTGTGGCAACAAGACCCCGCCACAGGGTGCATCTAGCTTCTCCAGCCATCCCATCAGTACTGCTCACAAGCCACCCTGAGAATCAGTGAGAGCTGGGCTCCCCGCAGGGAGGGCCAACAGCTCCAGCCCCTGCCTTTCCAGGTGAGGAAGGAGAGGGTCAGCGCCGCTGCCCCTCACGCAGCTGGAGCCGCTGTCAGGGTACAGCCTGTTCTCATGCTGCTCTCCCCTGACTCCCAGCTCCTGTTCTTGGGAAGACAGCAGCACAGTGCCCTCCATGCCGTCGTGTGACAATCCTTACCTGCGTGTGTCCTTTTAGAACCAGCTTCCATTCATGCTCAGTGTTAAGGAACCAGGCCCTCTATACTTCTACACCTGAATCAGAAAACACCTAAAATTTTAGGCCTTTCACAGCTCCTTGATGACTTTCAAAATGCCCTTCCCCTGGTCACCCTTAGTGGTGACAGAGCAAATCAGTGCTCTTTTAAAAAATCATATAATAATACTGTATTGCATTTTCTGTGTTTACTAATAATTTTCCTTATGACAAGGTTTCCTTTTATCCCTGGGTTTGTAAGTATTCGTTTGTGCAAATGAATAGTATTACATTGGACTCTAAACATGCCTTTAAGCCTTTTATTTTCTTATAAGTCTGGCAGTTTTAAGAGGAATATGTGGGATTTGGGGGGGTGGCCCACGGGAAGGAGGAGAAGGCTGACCCCAGTGTCCTGAGGATGAAAGAGCCGTTTCTCCTCTTGCAGTGACCAGATGCTCAGCTACAACCTTGGCCGAAGGCTCCCAGCCGACCACGTGAGTGGGTACCTCCAGTTTAAAGTGGAGGTTACCTCATCTGTGCATGAAGGTGAGATATCTGTACAAATACATCACTGTAGGAAAAACTTGTTCAATCTTACTCAGTTGCAGTTTGCATTTGAATAGAATTGATTTGTGTCCTGTTCTGAAAATAAAATAGCTATCAAATGATTACCTGCTGAAGTTTTCCAAGTAGCTATGAAAGCCTGTTTATCAAAAAATATCTCTTAGGTTTATGCCTGCATTTGGAAACTGGGCTGTAGAATTTCCAGCAGTAGTGAACATATATACCTCACATGTCAAACTGACCAGCAATAGACTCATTTAGTAACCAGCAGTGAACCTTAGCAAGTCAGTCGTACTGTTGGGGCCTCAGTGTGATGACCGAATTCTTTGAACTGATTGGTGGCAAAGGAATAGGACATTAAAAGTTCTTCCGTTATTACTACTTCATTTTTATAAATGCTGTTTTCTCCTTCAGATGCTTCTCCAGAAGCTGTGGGCACAATACTTGGAGTCGGTACTGTGAACGGAGACCTAGGAAGCCCTTCTGATGAGGAGGACCTGCCCGGGGGCCATCATGATGGCCCGGTTTGTTCTAATGGACCAGTTTCTGAGGAGAGTGCCGATGGGACCCCCAAGCATTCTTTCAGGACTAGCTCTACTCTGGAAATAGACACAGAGGAATTAACCTCCACTTCTTCAAGGGCCTCCCCTCCCAGAGGACGTCAGGATTCACTCAATGATTATTTAGATGCTATTGAACAAAATGGCCATGCTAGGCCAGGCACAGCTACCTGCTCGGAGAGGTCCATGGGAGCCTCACCGAAACTAAGGAGTAGTTTTCCCACTGACACAAGACTCAATGCGATGCTTCATATCGACTCAGATGAAGAAGACCACGAGTTCCAGCAAGACCTGGGTTATCCATCTTCCTTGGAGGAGGAAGGAGGGTTAATAATGTTTAGCAGGGCTTCCAGAAGTGATGATGGGAGCCTGACATCTCAGACAAAGCCGGAAGACAACCCAGTGGAGATTGAGGAAGCCTCCATACATGAAGCTGCCTCCTTCCAGGATAAGCCAGAAAATCTTCCAGAGCTTGCAGAGAGCTCCTTACCCTCAGGCCCAGTCCCAGATGAAAGTGAAAATGGGCTGGAGTCTCAACCAAGTGCTGAGCAGGGCAGCACCGAATTGTGTGGCTCTCAGGAGGTAGATCAGCCCACAAGTGGGGCGGACACGGGGACTTCCGACACATCGGGAGGAAGCCGCAGAGCCATCAGCGAGACCGAGTCCCTTGATCAGGGGTCTGAGCCATCCCAGGTGTCCTCTGAGACAGAACCCAGTGACCCTGCCAGGACAGAGAGTGTGAGCGAGGCCAGCACCAGGCCCGAGGGAGAGAGTGACCTGGAAGGCGCGGACAGCTCCTGCAACGAGAGCGTTACCACGCAGCTGTCCTCGGTGGAGACTCGGTGCTCATCTCTTGAGAGTGCACGGTTTCCCGAAACCCCGGCCTTTTCTTCTCAGGAGGAGGAAGATGGAGCCTCTGCAGCAGAGCCCACCAGCAGTGGCCCTGCCAATGGGTCCCAGGATTCCATACGTACTCCTGGTCCTTTACCTGTGCTGCAGGAGCCCAGTGGAGAGGAGGAGGGGCCAGGGGCAGAATCAGCCACTTTACCTGAGCAGGAGGAGGTGGGGGAGGTCTGGCAGCGGAGGGGGAGCCTGGAGGGAGCTGTTGCTGCTGCTGAGAGCCAGCCCCAAGAAGAGGGTGATGCTGGGGATGCCCAAGGGGCCTGTGAAGGGGCCACTGCCCAGGAAGAGGGCGCTACTGGAGGTAGGATGTAGAAGACAGCTCTTGGCTCTTGGCTCGAGCATACCTGCTCAAAGAGACGTCTTGTGGTTTTGTCCCTCAATATAAATTATACTCAGGTCGAAGATTATCTGAATTCTTCACCTTGGGGTTTAACAATTAGCTTTTTTTTTCCCCAATGGATCTTCTATTGCTGAAATAAGAGGGCTGTCAAATAATAGTCTTCAGACTTAAATAATGAATCTGTAGGCTCCGCATCAGGAGTGCAGTGTGGGGACCTGCCCTGCCCAGGAAGGTGGCCTGGTGGGCGGGGTGGCCCCTGTCCACACAGGCCTGAAGGCAGGTGCCCAGGAGTGAACTGCACATGTGCGTGCTGCACAGCAAGGCATCCTGGGCTCCAGTGCCCAGTCCCCTTGACTGGGGCAGTGCTAGAGACACACACTTAAATAATGAATCTCTAGTGGGACCTGGGTTTGTAGATACAAAACCAAGCAGGTCAGCAGCTTCTGCATTAGTGTAAGCTGCAGAGGTTTTCAGGAACTTCTGAAGTCACTTCTTGTATAGAACCTTCAAAACAGAAGGTTAATATGTGCTTTGCATCAAATGTGATATTTTTGCCTTCTGTAGTATAAGAAATGTCGACTGAAAAAAAGAAATGTCGACTAAGTTAGGTGATGCATTCTGACACTTGAGGAGAGCTGCTTGAGTGTGTGAGGACGCGAATTTACACATAAAATTTGTACTATGTCTCAGTGAATGTGGCTTGGTAGAAGGACTCTTTTAAAGTGTTCTATTATAGATGCGTCAGAAAATCTAAAGATAATTTCATATGCCTAAATAGCATAGACTCAAATGGGAATGATTTTCTTATTCTATAGTTTATATTTCTATGTCAAGTATCCCCCTCTTTTCTTTGTCCTCCTTTTTTTGTTTTGTTTTTGTTTCCTTCATTGTTTTGCATCCATTATGTGACTGTAAAGCATTAGTGCATGACCAGGACAGAGACCAGGTGGGAAAAGGGGGGTGGCAGTGGTGTGCAGATGGATCTCTCTCTCGCTCTGCTTCTCACTAAGCGTTCTCCTCCCCATCTCTTCTTTAGTTTCTGGTTCCTCAGATGGGAAATGAGACTAAAGAGAGATAAGACACTAGTCCCAGAATTATGTTAAATGTTTTTTCACAAAGGCTGTTTTGACATTGAAAGGGAAAACAATACCCAGGTAACTTTTTACCTTTAATCCTAGGTTCTCAAGCCAACGGCCACCAGCCATTGCGATCGCTGCCTTCAGTGCGCCAGGATGTTAGCCGGTACCAGAGGGTGGACGAGGCTCTCCCACCAAGTGAGGACTTGTTAACTAAAGGGCTCGCCTTGATCAAAGGGTGCAGGGGGAGCAGGACCCAGGGGACCTAAAAGATGGATGCCCAGTCCCCGAGATGAAGGGATCTGGAGATAGCAGATGTAGTCGGGAAAGTGCTAAGCTGATGACTCCTCTCTGGCACTGTTTCCTTGAATGAAAGGGCAGCTGGGGGAAGAGTAAATACTGTAATGCCATGGAGTAAATACTGTAGTCAGGAAACTAGATCTAGATATTTTGGACACTTGGGTGTATAATAGAATTTTTTAAAATTCTGCCTAACGGTGGCATGAATTTTCAGTTAGTAGACAAATTGGTACAATCTCTTAGAAAAGCCTCCCTTTATGTAATAAACTGCTTTTGATTCACTTACAACATTTTAAATCATTAACTACAGGCTCTTGATTTTTTTTCTTAGGGGTCTTCAGAGAAGTGTTATGAATTTCAGAAATTAGTCTACCATTTATCTGGAGCATGACACTTATCTGGGGATTTGAAAGATAATTCATTTCTTTCACTTTCAGGAAACACATAGCACTTAAAGGGGAGATGGATGAGGATTAGGGGTGCTGGGAAATAGTTATGCAACCTGAATTCAAAGGTCAGAGTGATACCCATGGCCAGTCATAATCCTGACATAATTTAAATTCTATATAAATTTCTAGAATCCCTTAAAGCAGTATTGCTCTGTGAGAGCAAAGCTTGTTGATGAATAATAATAGAGCTCAGTAAACATGGCTTTTAAGAAACACTGGAAATACGTCTTTCTGCCTTATTGCTTTCTCTTCTCATCCACTCTCTACTCACCCTTCTTGTATGTGATCATGGCGGGAGGCTGAGGCCTTTGGCCCTCAGGGTTTTAAAAATGGTGGGACATAAAAGGAGAGCGTATGCATTTAAAGGGCTAAAATGGCAAGTGGTTATTTTTGGTAAGTGCTGACAGAAAACTGAGTGATACTGTGTATGATTCGTCAAAATATTGGCTTGGTCCTTTGGAAATTCTGTTGTGCGCAGATCCTTCTCTTGTTCATGTATTTGGGTAACTGAGGATGGTTTCTCATAGGAAACATGTATTTTAAACAGTTTTAAAAAATAGACCAAGAGATTAATTAACCATTGCGTCATCTTAAGCAGATAGAGGAAAAAAAACTCCCTTATTGTTTACCCTTGGAGAAAAAATTAGAGGCAGAAAAGAAAAATATCCCTGGGAAATATTTAGATATAATTGGAGAAAAATGAATTAGGAGCACCAGGAGAGAATTCTGGGAGAGCTTCCTTTATAGGGGTATGTGGATTCATAGTAAGTCATTAGAGTTTCAGGAGCCTGGACAGGAGGCACAGCACTGCACCATGTGTGGATAAATGGCATCCTCCTGGCCACATCCAATTGCTGTGAATTTTGTTGGACCATAATATAGGTCTCTAGATTGTATTTAATAAAGACATGTACTTTCCTGCTGAAATTATGACCAAGATTTGTGATATTTCTTTTTTTTTGTGAGGAAGATCAGCCCTGAGCTAACATCCATGCCAATCCTCCACTTGTTGCCAAGGAAGACCGGCCCTGAGCTAACGTCTATTGCCAATCCTCCTCCTTTTTTTCCCTTTTTCTCCCCAAAGCCCCAGTAGATAGTTGTATGTCATAGTTGCACATCCTTCTAGTTGCTGTATGTGGAACACGGCCTCAGCATGGCCTGACAAGCTGTGCGTCGGTGCGCACCCGGGATCCGAACCCGGGCCGCCAGTAGCGGAGCGCGCGCACTTAACCGCTAGGCCATGGGGCCGGCCCTATTTGTGATATTTCAGTGCATTTGTTTAAACACTGATATTTGCATTACACAGAATACATCTTAGAATTTTTTAAAATAAACAATTGGCAGTTCATTTTAATAAGTTGATAAATCCAAAAGTAAAAAAGCAGTTGAATAGTATATCCAATTTAATGAGTGACTGATGAACAGGAGGAAAGTTCTTAAGTCTTCCCTCTTATGCAACTTGCAGATTTGGGGATTTATATTATCGTAGATAGGTTACAGATTATGGTCTGAGCATACCTAACAACTGTTCAACTCTGTCCCCACACTGCTTTGCCCCCTCCTATTCCCAGCCTGTCTCATCCTTCCGACAGTCTGTTTAATCACTTTGCTGCCCCTGCTAGTTGTCTGTCTCCACCGTAGCCAGTTCTCTGCCTTCCTTTCCTCACTGGGCAACTCTGCTACTCTCTCTGGCCATGCCTATGCCTTAGAGCTGTGACATTCTGCATTCCACCTTGTCTGTGCCTTCTGCCTTCACACAGCATCTCCTGGGAGGCTCAGCTAAGGGGCTTCTAGTTGGAGTGTGCAGATTGATCCATCTCTTAAATGAAGGCTAAGAGTTATACTTTTAACACTATTAATTTTAATACCTCAAACTTGTATGGTGTTTTACAGTTCACAAAGCACTTTTACATGCTTAATTTTTTTTTATTCTTTGTAACAATTTTGTGAGGTGGGCCAAGCTGGTCTTATCTGTAACTTATCGATCTATGGGTAGAAACCAGCTAATCTGATTAGCTGATTCTTTCATTTTATAGATGGAGAAACTGAAGCCTGGATAAATTAAGTAACTAGTTTAAGATCGCATACTAGTAAAAGTTGAGACAGAGGCTTAAACATTCCTTCTCCTCTATTAGGTCTTCTGATCTAAGATTAGAAGGGACAGGACGATTGTGTGGGTAGGGAATGCAAATTCTGAAAGTCTGGGTTGCTGGCAGTGGTGGCTCTTATTGTGGTATGTTATCTCTTAGGTGCACACAACCCTCAAATCAAAGGATTTAGGGGTTTCACTGAAACTTTATTATATTGTAGTGTTTTGAGGTCAGACTTAGGAAACCTCAAAAAGTGCTCAGCTTTCTTCTTCTTCCCCCTGGGAGGCCCCTCAAGTATAAGAGAAGTGGTCACAGTGATTGTGTGAGCTACTGTCTCGTGGCCCAGACCCCAGATAGGTTTGCTCTGTCAAGCGTCTGTATCAGGCTCCAAATTGTCTTTTCCTCTCTGGAGAGTGTGCAGGTCATTGTCCCCAGAGCTGCAGGACAGGCCACTGAAGCATCGTGCCTTGGCTTTTGATGCCCCCCATTCTTGATTCTTTCTTTTCTTTTTCCTTATTATTGTTGTTGTTATTTTAGCTTATTTTCACCTTAAAAATACTTGTGTACTAACATATCGTGAGGAAACCATCCAGCAAGAGTATGCTTCTCTCTGAAGATTTGCGGACTCAATTAGGGGGACTCAGTGGTGCCCTTGCTATGCCGCTTCCCTCCTACAGCTGTCCCGTGGCAGTCTGCGTGTCAGTATTATGACTTAGTCTCTGAACATCGAGTTGATCTCTTTTTCTGTGAGCAGTTTTCCTTGTTTGTTTGCTTCTTCTTCCACTCTTATTCCTCTTGTCTCAGGATTGGGGAACAGACTTGGACTTAGTACAAAGACTGCTCAGCTGTGATGATGATCTACCAATTGGTTCTCAAAATCGTACTCATGGACCCTGTGCCCTGACCTCGCGGGCTGTGTAACTCCAACCACTGGTTGAGAGACCTTCTAATGATCCATACAAAATAAGAAAGCTCCAGGTCTCGAGGGCGGCGTGGCACTGTTGAGAGCCTTCCAGGGAGCAGCTTGAACTTGAATATGCACTGAGTGTCTTAAGAATGTGCTGCGTCTTCCTCTGAGGTGATTGATGGCGCTGGCAGCTGCAGGCAGCTCAGTGCTGAAGCCCACTGGAAGGTCATCAGCATGACAAATTTTGGTCTTTTTAGCATTAAGATAAGTGAAAAATGAATGGCCAGCTCAGCCCCTTCTGAAAAACTATTTTATTTTTCTCTTATTGGCTCCATTGTAATTGTGACTTAACCCATGACTGCACTGGAGGCAAAAGAGAACTGTTAAGTGTTTTTTCCCCAAAAGGGGAGGAATAGGAGCAGATTCAGGATGAACAGTTTGGATTAGTGGACTCATAGGATCCCAGGATTGTTGCCGTATTGTTAGGACTAATGTGTTACTTATGTGGTGGTTTCAAACGGGTAGGTCTGGAAAAACACAGGGAGATGTTTATCATTTTTGTGGTCGTGCACCTTCGTTATTAAAGCGTCCTTTGAAATGAAGGTTTAGAAGAAGGCAGTGAATGTGAAAAGTATAATTAATCTTAACTTAGAGTTTCTACTATGTTTAAAGCTAGGGGCTCTTATTCTCTAGAGCTTAACAGTTAGTTTTGAGAAAAGAATCGATACTTTTAATCTAAAAAGCTACTTTCTTAAAAGTTGAATATTCAGGTCTAAAATATGCAGCTCTTTGAGATTTTTTTTAAACTTTTTATTCAAATACAATATACACACAGAAAAGAGCACATTCTCCCAAAATGAGTGCACCTGTGCAACCAGCACCACATTACTGGCACCTGGAAGTCCCTTTGTGCCCCTTTTAATCACTAACCCCCACTTCTGAAGGGGAAGGAGACCTACTATCCTGACTCCCAAAATCATAGATAAGTTTAACTTACTTTTGTACTGTATACAAATGGTATCATACTTCTTTGAGTGTTAAAATAAGAAAAAAATAATCTTTTAAACACTGCTGTCTAGCATCTATCACAAAGCTTAATTTTTTCCTTAAAGTACCTGTAGTTCATTATAACTTCATCATGCCATTTTGGTGAAGATACCATGTTTATTATAATTTTTTTATAGTGGGCTTATAATAAATTTGCTTCACAACGTTCAGGTACTTCATGTGTCTAAATCCAGTTAGAACCAGTTCAAGCCCCCACTCATACTCCTCTCACCCTCTGCTTCACGTAGACAATACTGGCTTCCCCTGATATGTAGTTCATTCTGTCTAGACACTGACGTTCTCCCCAGTCTCAGCATTCACTGAGATGTGTTCACATCTTCATCTGATCCCCTGGATGGTGCAGTGAAGACCAAGGAGTAGTTTGAAGTGAGTGAGAAAGAAGAGAGATGACATGAAGGGGAATCATAGGGACAACCCCTGCCCCCTTCCCCAACATGTTTGTTCTCAAAGTTGAAAATGTCTAAGACCTCACCTGCTCTGCCTGCCTCTGGTGTCTGCCTAGGGATTGATGCTATGACAGTGGCCTTGCATAGTTTTTCATGCTTTCTAACTCTCCAACTTCCCCTTATTGTCCAGCTGGTTAAGGGGACTATTATATTTGAGTCTCAGGGCATCTAAGCCTCCACTTGCTCCTGGATTTCAGTTTGGGCTATTCAGGCTGAAGGTTAGTTTCTTGTGAGCCTGCAATTCATGACCTCTGAGAAATCGAGCATTAGCTCCATGGGTTTGTCCAGTAAATTAGCTGCTGTTTTAAGTTCTTATTAGTTTATGTCAGTGTTACTCAAATTTTAGTGTGTCTAGAAATAACCTGGGAAGGTTATTAAAAATGTAGATAACCGAGCCCTAGCTTCAGATAGTCTGGTTCTGAAGACCTGAGGTGTGTCCTGGGAATCTGCATTTTCATTGCTCCTCAAGTGATTCTGACACATGCTGTCAGAGTCCCACACCTTGAAAAACAGTTCTCTAGATAATAGTTTTCAAACTTTATTAGTGCCATGGCTCTTAATGCAAATGAAATCTTATGTGGAAGACCAATATACACGACAGATACTATTGAGCTGCAGTGGCTAAAATGAGGCTGGCAGGTGGTGCCAGAGCCCAACCCCTCAGGACCCCAAAGCCCCTGGCTCTATAAGGCTTAATTAATTAGAGTTTAGTTTGGAAATTCTGGCCTAGACATAAGATGTTGCTAGGTTCTTACTGAGCCTAATGTAGTAAAATGGGTGTGATTTTGCAGCTCATATAATTTTAGAACTGAAACGGACCTTAGAAATGTTTAATTCTGTCCTCTAATTTTTCAGGTAAAGAAACATAGTCCATTGAGGTAAAGTAATTTGTTGAAGGTCATGTAGCAAAGGCATAACAAAGCCATGGCCGGAAACCAGGCCTTCTACTTCCCAATTTAGTGCACCACACACACATACCCCAAGACACTGTTCTCAGGCCCACTGCACACTGATTATATACCTTGTTTCACAGTGTGACAAGACAAGGAAGTAAATGCTAAGATCCCAGTCGTCTCAGCCTGCTGTCTTATTTTAGCATTGTCTGTGAAAGAAGACTTGGATGAGGTCTCATATGCTTTCTTATACCAAGAACAAACTATGCCCAATATAAAAACTTCTAAGATGTTAAAGCGTACCCCTGTCTCCACCCCACAAAGTAACTTCGATAGATACAATAGAGAGCTGACTTTCCTACAGCCTCCTCCACTGTCTTTGACTGGGTGGAACGGTATTGACCACTTGAGGAAGAGTGGATATGTAGTTCGTGAATAAGTCAACAGCATTAACAGTCTTTCCCTATCCAATGCCAAGTGTCCACTTGAAACCAGAAATATAGCATTTCCCTTTATGGGGACTCAGGTGACAAACTCGATTTAAAGCTATGATATTTGATAGGGATAGTCTTAATGTGGATCCAACATTAGATCCACATTAGTTCTTAGAAAGCAAATTTTCAGACCTTATTTTCTTATTCTCCCCATTGCACATAGAAATGCCTCTACTGAAATACAAATTAAGGTTATTACTGGCCTTTGTGGAAAGTGAATACAAGAATCATTCTTTTTTATGGCTTTATGTTTAAATTATTTGTTCATTCATTACATGCTATGTGCACGGCACAGTGGTGAATACGTTTGGAGATCCCCCACCCACATATGGCCCCCATCCAGACCACAGTTCATGAGCCAAATTTTTATTTAGTTTGTTCAAGGAAAAAGTTCCATCTTTGAAGATAATTTTTTTACTTTCTTTTGTCAGAAAATGGAAAGTATGCAACAATGTGTTTTCTTTTCTGCCTTGGCTGCCAGAAAACTTAAGAGCCAAATTTTAGTTATCACCTTATCTTGGGAGCTTGGCAGCATGTCTCTTTCTGCTTCCTTTAGTTGGTTTCTGTTCTGTTTTTATCCCTAATTGACCTGTTCTACATTTTTTCAAATTGGAAGCTACTGTAAACATTCTTGGGGAAAGAAATGGCCATTTGTTTTCATGTGCATTTGATTTGACATATCATATGTGCTTGAATGATCCTGGCTCTAATGAGAAAGGAATCTCAAAGTCTTTGAGATGGGAAAGTACCAAGGAGCAGAGCAAAACACTGGAATAGATCAAAGGGGGTTTTGGAAAACTTCCTGAAAATGGTTGTTTGTCAGCATATGGCAGGCTGAGCATGAGGTCTTTTGGAAATGTCCTGCTGATGAGACCATAGCTGTGCCCAAAGAACTCAGATTTGGCAGGCTGGTTCGCTGTGAGTCTAGATTACCGTGGAGGGTGAGTGACATTGAATTGTTTGGTGTCTGTATGGTGCTTTTCCTCAGCCCAATTTTTCTTTCTTTTGCCATTTGTCATAAATTACCATGTACTTAGATCAACAACAAAAAAATCTTTCCAATCCCCACTGAGGCAGCCCTCAGCAATCCAGTGATTGCCTGGAGCTGCCTGGGATCTTCCGTGCAGGTCTTTCCAACCCTAAGGACTTTGTTGGAATCCTTGCTCCGTTCACCTCCAGAGCAAATGCCACAGGTGGTCAGGAGCAAACATGCCTTCCTCCTGGCCTCCAGGATTAGACCATGGTGTCTGTTGATAAGCTATGTGATCATGTGGAGAGCTTTGAAATAATCGAGCTGCTCAGGAGAAAATGGATAAAGAACTTTCCTGGTTAAGGTATAGATCTCTGCTGTTTCATATGTTCCTATATAAATTACCCTTCCCAACTTCAATCAGTTTCAAAATTCTGCCTTTTGAAAAGATCAGCCCATGCTCTGCGTATTTTAATAGGGGAGTGGCCTTTTAGAGAGTCACAGAGATGGGACAGCTGGCTCTGAAGACCAGTCTGCTTGCTGTTTTTACTGAACATGCAGTTACATATTTGTTTACAAAGATTAACACGCTTAATCAATGAGATTGCTTAAACATAAAATTAAATAATCTTTTAAAACATATTTATTTGAGGTTGGAGGCAAATAATTACCCATGCTCTGAAAATGTATTCATCTTTGGGAAAGTGCAAATGGAAGTTTGTAGATAATAATACTGTTTGACCACTAGGCTAGCATTATTTTCTTCTGAAGACTACATTTATTAAAATTTTATGTAAATATGCACGTGGAAGTTTCCAGCTGTTAGTCTTTCATCTAAGTAGGAAAAAACAGAGAAAAATCCATTTTTGGTGAAAACAAACATCGATACCAGTTTTGATGTGAATATCTAAAGTATTATGATACCAACTACTTGTATTTTTAAAACGCTGGCAGTCATATACGAAAGATGGGCATTGTGGGCAGATCTGGAAGATTCTCTACATTCAGAGATTCTTTAAGGGGCTGGTATTATACACACAGGGTGTATTTACTAACCGGCCACAACAGATTCTGGAGTGGACAGGGGGGAAGTGCCGGATTATGCAGTGAGGGATGTGTTATTAGCCCCAAATTATAGCACGTCAGAGAGAGAGCACATGTGCTGAAACACATTAATGGCTGGGCTCCTCCTCCTCACCCCTCTCATTGCTGTTGCTGCCGTTTAGACTGGGAGGCGCGCATCGACAGCCACGGCAGGATCTTCTACGTGGATCACGTCAACAGAACCACCACGTGGCAGCGGCCCACGGCGCCCCCCGCCCCGCAGGTGCTGCAGCGCTCGAACTCCATACAGCAGATGGAGCAGCTGAACCGGCGGTGAGGACGGGCGGTCTCGCTCTGACTCTTCTGTCTTGTGGTTGGGCTAATTTTTACGTGGTGCAAAGTAGAGAGCACGGCTGTCTCTTTCATCTTTGTGTGTCCTGTCATTAAGGTGTAGCTGTTACCCGTTTTGATTCATAGACTTCACTGATCTTCTCTTGGTTAAAAAAAATAATAACCACACATACACAGCTTGTGGAGAAACTAGAGAGGAAATAAGGAATGATGGCCCTTTTGGTCAACCCAAGACATTGATTTTTAGTAAAACAGAGCATATACATTTATGATTTGAAGACAAATAGCTTTTTAGATATCTAGAATCTTCATTCATGATGCATCTTTATTATCAACCTAAGCCTTCTATTTTTATTTTTTTTGACATTTTTTTTTTGTGAGGAAGATCAGCCCTGAGCTAACATCCATGCTAATCCTCCTCTTTTTTTTTTTTTTTTGCTGAGGAAGACCGGCTCTGAGCTAACATCCATTGCCAATCCCCCTCCTTTTTCTCCCCAAAGCCCCAGTAGATAGTTGTACGTCATAGTTGCACATGCTTCTAGTTGCTGTATGTGGGACTCGGCCTCAGCATGGCCGGACAAGCGGTGCGTTGGTGCGCGACCAGGATCTGAAACCCGGCTGCCAGTATCGGAGTGCGTGCACTTAACCACTAAGCCACGGGGCCGGCCCCCCTAAGCCTTTTAAATGTCGTTCTTTTTCAAAAACTAATTGCTGTGGAATAAAAAGTTGTTCTTTTCTTTAACAGTATAGGAATTTCGTTTTCTTTGGTTAAGGGCCACAATTTTTTTAAAAAGTTTTATTAGTTTATTGGGAAATGTTCCACAAACCATGGACAGAAGAAATTCAATGCAATGAATTTACTTAACAGATGGCCGAGAAAGCCGGGGAATGGGGGTTTGGGGAGGAGACAGAAATGGTTGAGGCTGAGAAGACAGTGAAAACCTCTGGGCTCGGGGAGCGGTGGAGTTGCATGTTTTAGAGGCCGCTGTGATGTAACTCGAGGCTCATGACTTTAGATATCAGAGTATCCGCAGAACCATGACTAACGAGAGGCCGGAGGAAAATGCCAACGCTGTCGATGGGGCAGGGGAGGAGGCTGACTTTCACCAAGCCAGTGCGGGTAAGAGCCTTTGGGTTTGTTTGTTTTGTAATCTCACAAAAGTAGAGCACAAATAAATTAAGGCTTTCCAAGAACTGAGGCCTTTCTTTTAGAGAACTTTTGATCTTCATTAAGATCTGGTAATCCAACTCAAAAAGTCGAATTCACCAGAGACCTCTTCTAATCCTTGACTTTTTATTAGTACTAAGAATCACAAAACCAAACAAAATATAAATTACTGTAATCTCTGGATCTGTGAAATAGTGGAAAAAGATTAAATCCAATCACTTAAAAAATCTAAGGATGCATTAAAATGTTAATAGTAACTAGAAATTTTATTCATTTCCATTTTAGTGTAATTAAGAACAGTCAGGTTTTATGTATGAATTTACATCAAAGAAAAAAGTATTTGGGTGATTAAAATAATAGCAAATGATATAGATTTTCTTTGGTTCTTTTAAAATATAGATGGGAGTGAATAGATATGTGTTTCCACTTCATGGAAGAATTTCCCTGAAAGCCTTTGTGGTCTCCCCATCTAGATTTCCGACGGGAGAGCGTCCTGCCCCACTCTACCTCCAGATCCAGGCTCACGTTGCTGTTACAGTCTCCCCCTGTGAAGTTCCTCATCAGCCCAGAGTTCTTCACCGTGCTGCATTCTAACCCTGTGAGTGTCAAATCTGAAAGTATGGGATGGAAAAAGCAACAGGCCAAAGGAAATGATCTTCATTTGTGTAATAAGAGTAAGAATGATCATAGCTAATGTTTACTGAGCTCTACATGTGTTCCAGGCTCTGTATTAAGCATTATATATGTTAAGCCAAAACTTCTTTGTGTGAAGAAAAAAATTAGAGTGTGATAGAAAGCATTTCTTTGTGATGTGAATCGTAAGTTGTGTCACAGAATAAATAATGGACACTGGCTAGTAAAAACAGTAGGAAGGCCTTCCAGGTGGAGGATATGCATGAGCAAAGATGAAAGTGAAAAATGTGTCCTATATGCATAATGAGTTATTTCATTCATCCAAAAAATAGGACTGAAAACATGATTTATGCTAGAAATTATGGTAGGTGCTTCAGACACAGTGGCCAATAAGATCAAGTTCCCACCCTGGAGTGGACAGAGAATAAGGGCCACTTTAGAAAGATGGTTATAGAATGCCTCTCGGAAGAAATAGTTGTGAGTTGAAAGCTGAAGGATGAGAAATCATCAACCATGGGAAAAGCCAGGGGAAGCTCATTTCAAGCAATTGAAACAGCAAGTGCAGGGACCTGAGGCTCAGAAAAGAGAGCAGAGGGGCTGCTGTGTTGTGATTGAAACAGGGAGGGGTGTGGTGTTAGGTGGAAAGTCAGCAAGATCCAGATCATGAATCTGGCTGTGGGACATGGCAAGGAATTAGGACTTTATTCTGAGATCAGTGGGAAGCCGTCATGCACTTCAAGAGTGACAGCTCCAATCTGGAAACTGGAGAAAGGCAAAAGTGGAAGCAGAGTGATGACAGTGAAGGCTCTTCCATGGTCCAGGGGAGAGACAAGGATGACTGGAGCCATGATATTGGCATGGAGCTGGAGAGAAGTGCGTGGATTCAAGAGACATTTTGAAAATAGAATCAATACAAGTTGGTGAAAAATTGGTTGTTAGGGATGAGAAAAAGAGAAGAAACGAAATCCTTTTAGGCTTAGGTTTGACAAACGAGTTAACTTGTTGGGTCAGTGGTGCTAATGTGGGAGTAAGCAGCTCTAAATTTGACTAGGTATGAGGAAGACACAAGGAAAGAGCTTTGTGTATCTGTAAGGTGTTTGGGTGTAACACGGTGGGCAAAGGGTATTACTCCGCAAGTCTCCGAGCGCTGAGGGAGTGGCCTGCTGAAGATAGTGGTTAGAGGAAGGTTGTCTTAGCTACACATGGAGTGACTTAGAGTGAGGGAAACACTGGCCATAGAAGTCCAGCTGTATATAATCCATTCATCACGACATGAGTGGATAAGAGCCTGGACTACGAAGTAAAGAAATAGAGAAGAAGGATCCAGCGTGAGAGGAATCACAGGCAGAGAGTTGGCAAGGTTTGGAGGGTAAATAGAAAGAATAGAAACAAGAAGATGACCCTGAGGGTTAATAATAATACATGAATAATAAACAATAATGAATAATAAGGGGAGAGTTAGAATTAGAGGCTTGTTAAGGGAATAAAAGAACATATTGAATTTAACAAAACAGATTATGTGCCTTAGGAAAAATAGAGTAGACTGGAGGGAAAAGTAGAAGTCAGCATGGTCCAGTCACCAGGCATTGTGGTGAGGCTGTTCATGTGTACATGTTTATTGACGTTAGTATATTTCTGTCTTATTTCATTAGCTTTGTTTTATAAGTATAAGCATCTGCCTGGCTTTACTGATATTATCTCCTGGTTTACAGCTGTAGCTTGGAACAGAGAAGACTTGGGAGGAGGGTGAGCAATGAATAGCATGCTAGCTGTCCTTGGATTTCATGCAAGAGGGAATAGACTTCAATAAATTGTGCATTCAATTTAGCACAGTTTGTTGATTTCCTGTATGTACTAAGCACTGTGTTAAGTCCCAGAGATACAAAGATGGCAGCAACTGTGGGACCTGGCATCTCAGACTGGCAAACACACTCCAATGCAATGACCAGAATTACGAGTGCAATAATCAAGGCTGTAGAAGCTCTAGAAGATACTCTGCTGGAGTGAGTGACTAACTCCAGGGGAGGCACATGGAAGGAGCCCTAGGTGGGTTTGCATTTGAGATAGGTTTTAAAGCTGAGTAGGAACTTGCCCTAGAAACAAGATGGGCCAAAGCAACGTTCGTAAAACAAGAGATTCATGAAGTTGCAGGGCTGTGTTGATGATTACTGCAGAAGTACTGAAACTGAGCTAGTAGTACAGCAGTTTAGTGTTGCTGGTGTGTTGAGAGCAGAGGACACTAGTGAGAGTCAGATCTGAGCCTGGAGAGGTAGGCAGAAGCCGGGTTGCAGGAACCTAAGCATGTATGGCACAGTTCTGGGAGACGGTAGGCTTTCATACAAGGAAGAACAGGCTAACATTGAGAGCTGTTACTCTAAAACAGAAAGTATCATGCTGTGGTGGGAGGAGCTTTGGACTTTGAGTCAGAGAGCACAAGTTTTCCTTTGTTCATTTGTTCATCATTCATTCAAGCAATATTTATTAAATGTCTATGATTTGCCTGGTACATTCTAGACTCTGGGGATAGAGTGGTAAACAAGACAGACAAAGTGAACTACAGATAACAAACTAGTGAACAAGAAAAGATAATTTAGATAGCACAGTGTGGCAGGAGCCAACTGAAACAGTGCCCTGGGCTAGGGTGACTTGGGAACAAGTGCCTGGACGCACTGCTTTAGATCGGGTGGACAGGAAGGCCTCTCTGAGAGAGCCACATTCAAGCTGTTGTGAAATGTTAAGAAGCCAGTAAGGTAAAGATCTGGGAGCAGAACCTACCTTGCCAAGGAAGAGCAAAGGCTCGAGGACAGGTGTAAGTTTGATGTGGTACGTAATAAGGTCAGAGAGGTGAGCAGGGCTTCAGAATATTGGACTCGTATGATCTGGCAAGGAGTTTGGGTTTTATTCCAAGAGGATTTATTCTAAAGGGATTTCCTATGGGGTGTAGTTTAGATTTTTAAAAGTTCCTTCTATCTACTATGCTGAGAATGGGTTTTAGAGGGCAAGATTGGCATCAGGGAGACAAGTGAAAAGGCCCTGTGGTGAGACGTGGAAGGGGCTTGGACTGGTGCAGTAGCAGTAGAGATTGTGACAAGTGGATGAATATAGGACGTATTTTGGAGGGAGAGCTGACATTCTTGCTAATCGATTAGAATGTGGGGATAAGAGAAAGAAAGGCTTCAAGAAAGAGCAACTGATTGGATGGTAGTATTCAGAGATTTACTGTAACGACTGGCTCTCTGGGAAAAAAGTGTGTGTATGTAGCTTACATATACATTTATCGTAAATTTTACTGATGTGTAAAGGATATGTAGCACACAATTTACAAATAATAATAAAATAGACACAGAAAGCTTCTTTTGATTTTTGCCGAACTCTTACATCAGTAGCCAGCCTGCAGTTGTAATTGATGAACAAGTATAGTTCCAACATGACCGTTTTTGTTAATGGTAACAAGTAAGACAACAGGGAAACGAGGGAGACGCGTGTTGGAACTTCACACTCCTGTGTTGGTGAGGTCAGCACCTTCTCTGTTGAGCCGGATAATGGTTGTTGAGTACTGGATTTATATTTCTTTATTTGTGTGTGTGTGTGCGCTATTTGCAATGTAACAAACGGCACAATGTGAAGTTTAATCTGTATTATTAGCATTTTATTTTCTCCACTAACTTCTTAAGTCGAGACCTTATTTCTAGGAAAGGGCAGCAAACTTTTTCTGTAGAGGACCAGAGAGTAAATATTTTCAGCTTGTGGGCCAAGGACAACAAACAAACGAATAGAGGTGGCTGTATTCCAATAAAACTTTGCAAACACAGCCAGCCAGCCCATGGGTCCATAGTTTGCCCACTCCTAGTCTAGACAGCCCACAAAACAATAAATCAAGACCTGATTTGCATTTCCCGATTTCTGCAGTGTTAATACTCCTACAATGGCCAATTTCAAGCTACCAATACTACCTCCCTAAGCACAGAGTTCTAACTTCCCTGTGGGCTGCCTTCTTTGGTACAAGCTTCTCATCACTAATATAAGAGTTTCAGGCAGAGGCTGGATTACCGGGCATCGGCTTGTGGGATAGGGCTGCAGTTTGTAAACTTGGTAGACTTTTATAAATAAATGCGTATTCTTGGTTCCCAAACCTTAGAGATTCTGGTCACTAGGTGTGGCGTGGGTCCCAGGAGTCTGTATCTCTTTTTTTTTCAGGCCCCTTCAGTGATTCTGTTGCAGTTGGTCTGTGACCTATAATCTGGGAATTCATAGTGTAAAGAGATGTTGTATAAATTGACCTGCCTGCCTTTGTCACAACCGTAACTCATCTGGACTTTCGACAGCTAGCTTATTTTGACAGTGTGAAAATACTCAGCAGCCTACAGATTTTTTATTCATTTTGCTTTTGTGTTGTTGTTTTTCTCTTTTTTTATCTTAGGCATGATTTTAAAACTTCTTTTGCTGGGCAGCCCGTTTCGATTTTAAAGTATTCTTGCTAAAGCATTTTAATTTTTTTCTTCCTCCCATCTGAACTGCATTCATTACTGGCTAAAAGGATGATCCATGCTTTGCATCTTTGCATTTCTATAAGATTTAAATCCTCTTGGGTTTAGGAAGTCTTCTTTCCCTGATTAAAGTAGCTGGATTGTTCTTGCTAACGGTCTCAAGGTGTGAATTTATGGGGCTAAGTCAGGCAATTTTTTTGTAAAGGGCATTACTTGCTGGAATTTCTTCTTTTTCCTAGCTTAGCAGAAAATGTTACAAAACAAACTTTTATTCGGTTTTTGTATTTTAAGATTTATGATCTAGTCTTTTGCTTGAAATGTTTATGATCTATAACTGTTTCAGTAGATTCTCAGTTTACATTATTGAAAATGTTCAACATGCAACAGGAGTATATTAATTTAAAAGCTTTCCTAATTCTCTTTTTTATGATTTGAAGATATTAGTTTATGTTGAAAGATAGTCATAGAAAATAGATTTCATGTGGCAGTAATTTACCTGATCATCTTTATTGGAAAGGAGAAAATTAAGTAGATATATGGTTGTCATAACTTTAAAGGAAAACTTGAAAAATACTGGCTTTTTTTCTTTTTTGCATTGTGATTGCTTTAAGATACATTCTACTGCCCTCTGCTGGTTGTGAGCAGATTTCTTGCAAAATGGTCTTGTTAAACCACATCTCCTGATAACTCAAGATTTGGTTATTAGTGTCATGTCTCTCATAGTTGGTATGCCTGTATCTGTCTAACTAATGTCATTAATAAATACATTTCATTATATGTAGCTGAATAATGTTTCCAACATACATGCCAGATAACTATTACTCTGGCTTTTCATGAGCTCTAGAAATATATTAGTTCCATCATCTACACTTCCTAGTACTTAATGAAGAAAAGTATTGTTCCAAAATACATAAGTATATTCTTATAAGTCAGGAGTTCCTGATGTTGCAAAACAGATGAATTGATGGTTTATAGTAAGTTATATTTTCCCTCTATTTTACTCTTAGCTAGATGAAAACATTGTAAAACCCTTTATGATTAAAAATATTGTAAAGGGACTGGCCCAGTGGCACAGTGGCTAAGTGCACGTGCTCTGCTATGGTGGCCTGGGGTTCACAGGTTTGGATCCCAGGCGCACACCGACGCACCACTTGTCAAACCATGCTGTGGCAGCATGCCATATAAAGTAGAGGAGCATGGGCACAGGTGTTAGCCCAGGGCCAATCTTCCTCAGCAAAAAGAGAGGAGGATTGGCGTCGGATGTTAGCTCAGGGCTGATCTTCCTCCCATAAAAAAATTTAAAAAAATAAAATAAAAATATTGTAAAGACAGACTGGGTAAGACAGGTCTGTTTCCGTATCCCAACATACATCTAATGGGAACAGTGTTTCTTGGTTTTGTTTATAATAAATTTTGTTTAGCAGATAATAGATACAGATGTTCACATCTGCTCCCTTGTGAGATGAGAGACATTTTCTATAGATGCAGTGATGTTATTTTCCAAGGCCGAATTCAGAATAGCTGTTCTTGATGAAAGATTTCTGAAATGTGAAAGATAGGTTTTATTTAGCAGTGATGTACTCACCTGTGTTATTGAAAGAACAGAATTAGGTGAAATTGAGAGTGGAGTAGATAATCCAGGACATATGGTCACCATAAACTAAAAATAAACCTGCCAAAAAAAGGAAAAAGGATTGATTATTATTTGCATTGTGATTGATTGATAAGAACTAGTGTTTACATATAATTTTCTTATTCTGCTGCCAAACGGCTGTAACATTCCCCTCAACGCCTGTCAATACTTTTCACTTCTAACACCTCAAGCACTTAACCAAACAAAACACATTAAGCTCTAAGGAGAGTTATTTTAACAAAATTCCACTAAAGAAATTCAGTTGATCATGCATTCAACCGTCAAGTGTTTGTTTCTTGCTAGGAAGACAAGAAACAACCAAGAGGAAAGTTGGGAAAGGGAGTTTTGGAATAGAGAAGGAGTAACTAAAAAAGATATTTTAAATCATGTCAAAGGAAAAGGAAACTTTGCGCCCTTTAGAGATCACTTAAAGGAGCTCTGTCTATTACTAACTACTGCCAACTTGCCTCCCTGCTTCTGAGTCCACACACAGCAGCTTCCCAGGTCAGTCATTCTGTGCATCATCATGAGACGGCCATGCAGTGGGGCCCATGTGCCCTTCGCTAATCTACTTTTGTTTCAGGTAGAAGATCAGATCCCTTTACTGCATCTTTTTCTATAAGCCCAAAACAAAACAACAAGCCAAACACAGAACAGGATCCTTACCCCGTTAGACCCTCTAAACCCCAGAGGGAGAATAAAGATGCCTCTGCTCTCTTAGCCCACAGCTTTGTCCTTGTCAGCGTCCGTGGAGATTAAGCTCTTTCAGTCTACTCCCACCGGTTTACAGTCTCTCGCCTCTTTGGACCACTCATTCTTAGCTCTGGTCCCATCAGTGTGTTTCTGTATTTTCACTGCAGCTGTGGCCTTTGTTTTCCAGACTCTGTTTTCTGCCTCCAGTGAGCCTCTTCCTCTCACCTCCTCCTGTAATTTTCCTTCCTCAATCTTGTGAGTGATCAGGCCATGCTCATCTCTGTATCCTTGGGGTTTAGCACAGCGCTTAGCACATAATTAATGAAAGGTTATGAGACTCTTCCTCAGTTAATAAAAAGTGGGATACTGGCCCAAGATCTTCAAAGACTAAAAGTAGAAAACAATTTTACTACATCGTTCATCTGTTATAGCATAGGTATGGTAGGCATAATCCCTGATATATTCTTTTACTTACTTCTACTCTGTATTTTTATAGTAATTTTTGCCTCTTCAAAGCACTTTTACATCCTTTGTTCTATAGGATTTGACTCTCACAAGCCTATGAAGACAACAGGGTTATTATTATCCCATCTCACATTTGAACAGTTGAGATTCAATGACTTTCTTTGTCACTGTTCGTGAGTGACAGAGCTGTTTGAATCCTCACTGTAGCTTTGTATGAACTGGAGTATAAATTTCCTTTATGTACAATATACATACATATGTATATATTCAAAAACAGTATATATATTGAATAAACATGTATAAAATATATATTTAAAAACAGAATAGGGGCTGGTCCGGTGGCGTAGCCGTTAAGTTCGTGCTTTCTGCTTTGGCGGCCCGGGGTTCACAGGTTCAGATCCTGGGTGCGGACCTACTCACTGCTTATCAAGCCATGCTGAGGCAGTGTCCCGGATAGAAGAACTGTCAGGACCTACGACTAGGATGTACAACTTTGTACTGGGGCTTTGGGAAGAAAAAAGAAAAAGAGGAAGATTGGCAACAGATGTTAGCTCAGGGCCAATCTTCCTCAAAAAAAAAAAGTCACAAGCATAAAAACACACAGCAGCCGTGGAAAGTTTTCAAGAAGGAAGTAATGTCATCACAACAGCTTGATCGTTGATTAGGGCCAGGGACTGGCAGAGTGGCAAAGGAGACAGGCTCTCAACAACCTGAGAAGGCGTGGGTTTGGGCGTTGGAGCTGCCATCTGATTATCTGTGCTGCCTTGGGCTGTGCAGCTTCCTCTGTAAACAAAAAAACAAAAAAACAGAATAAACATATAGTGTTATATAAACATATATGTAACATACATGTGTAGGTATGTGTTACATAAGCACATGTGTAAATAAACATATATGTAAATAAACATATGTGTGTCGTTTCTTTATTAAAATGTAGCAGCCTGGGGGGACGTTCCTGTTTGCCTTAAGGGTTTTATATAGACCCTAATAGTCGTGTACATATTGTTTAGACTTGAAAAAGCTATGGTTCTGAAGGTCGTTTGCTAGTTACTAATGAGAGAAATCTTTCTTGCACTTAATTTTCTTTGGGAGATGCTTTTTGCAAGGATCAGTCGAACTTGGTACTATGTTACATGTCTCATTGAGTGGTGAGGAGGAGGATGAAAGGGCATAATTAATTATAAGACCTGTCTTCAGACTCCTGTGCTTAAAGAGCTGTCCAACCCCAGGGAGTTACTTCAAGCCTGAGGCTGCGGTGGGTTCCTTCACCTAATTGCCACTACTTCTTCCCTAATGAAGTGCTGCTGCTTTTCTTTAGCAGAGTGAGGAGCATTTCTGGTGCTCCAGATAAAAAATCAGGATGTAGCCTATTCACTTATTTTAAGGGGAGGAGGGAGGTGTGTGGGGACCAAGAGATACACCTATTTAGAGCAGCAGTTAATGTAGTGATTTATCTGACAGAATGATCTCACAATAATTCATCCCCAGAGAGGCTTACTAGGAAGTATGCCTTGAAAGCACATTACTGTCTCCCCCACACAAGCTCGTGTGGTGTCAGGCCTCTGAGCTTGCAACAGCTTCTGTGAAAATGTATCAGCAGCACGGAGCAAATGCAGAAAACAGATGCCTTGCTGATTGTACATAAAGCTCCAAGGCAGGGTCAGCCACAGGCTGAACTATTCGTTAGCTAATGTTTGCCCCTGACAACCTCCAACTTCTTTTATTAGTCTCCTTCTCTGCTTTCATGGTATCCCTTTCTTACTCTCTCATGCTCCCTAATCGCCCGGAGCGCCTGCATAGGCCTGCCTGCTTTGGCAGTACTCTGCGCTCTGAACTTCACAATTTCTCACAGCCATCAAAACCTCCTCTCATTTAGACTGTCAGGTTGAAATATGACCGCAAAACATTTTATGCTCAGGTGTACTGAGGAACTAGTACGCTGATGTTTGAGGACAGTTCAGTGTGGTCTTCCTCCTTCCTTCCTTTCATCTGTCCATCCTTCCTTCCTTCCTACCTTCCTTCCTTCTTTCCTTTTTTCCTTCCATTTGTTCATCCTTCCTTCTTTCCTTCTGCTTTGATAGGGGAAGGATATTTTAATGCAAAGCAAAAAGTATATAATGATAATGAATCAATCAGAATAACTATACAAAAGTTATTTTATATAGTTCAGGTTATATGTCAATAATGTTGTCCAACAAATCTCAGTGACTTAAGCTAACAAAGGTTTGTTTCTCCTTCCAAATTGGGTTGTCAGGGTTCTCTGATTGCTGTAGTCGCTCAGGGACCCAGGGACCCAGACTGAGGAGCAGCCACCATTTCAAACATTGCCAGTTGCTGTGCTTACTGTGCCAAAGGGAAGAAAGTTCTAGAGGCTCACATTGGCAATAAATGCTTTGACTGGACATGACGCATCTTAAAGGACCCTGGAAAGATGGGAGCAATGTTGACTGTCCTCATACTCATTCATCTTTTATCTTCAATAACTAGCACAGTACTGGGAACAGCAAAGGCAGTAAATGTTTATTAAAATGAAATGATTTCCAGGGATTCTGGTTTCTTTTGGGTTTGCCTTGGTCTTGGACCAAAATAAATAACAGGACCCATGAAGTAAAGATTCAGTCTAGTATCCTTGGAATACCAAAGGTAGAGGAATCCAAAGCCTTTTGAATCTATCTAGGAAGAATAGAATTCCAGGGTAGATCATTCATGGCCTGGTCTATTTAATGAATATCATATTCCTTCTGATAATTCATGGAAATAGCTCCATACAGTTATTCCTTTTCTACTGCTTGGCACATGGTTTTATGCAGTGACTATTTGTTGAGTAACCCATATGAGGACAGCCTATGGCATATAGTCAATTTTTGGAATCTTCTTTAAGCATCATAAAGGTGAAGACTATAGAGTTTTTGACAAAATAATCACTTTTTTGTGTGGTGGTATAATGGAGCTTTATTAAATGCATTTCAATCATATAAGTTCAACCATATATATACACAAGAAAAAAAGAGAAAAAAAATGATGAGGTATACAGTCCAGACAGTTCTACCTGACATTCTGTTCACTGAGCTTATGCCTCTAAGAAGGTATGAGATGAAAAACCTTAGTCTATTGTGGTCTCAGTTGCACATGACTCAACTGTGAGAGCTGCTCAGCCCACTGCATGTGCTTCTCATATTCAGATATATGGCCAAGCATTTTTCCCTACAGCTTGACTCCTAAATGTATGCCAGCTGCGTCATCTGGCACCCACCCCAAAACCAGTGATCAATTCCAATGCTGGAGGAAAAACTGGCTGTGTGGGAGCTCACTGTGACGTGTATATCTGTCCCCAGCATGGTGTGATTTTGACTCTATGTTTTTTGCCTAAAACCAACTTTAGGACCTAACATCCCCTATAGAATGAGACTCTACAGCATTCTTCAGTTTAGAAAACTAGACATTATCAGTGGAGACCACCTTACTTTCTGTAGTCTTTCTATTTTATTTTGATCAAAATATTTTGCTCTGTTGTTTGCATGTGTAGGTCCAGAGTTATGTGGAAGCCTATGTATGTACCACCAGAAAGATAGATATACCCATGTGCAGCGTATATGTTGTGCTACATGTCACAAGCAGCTTAACATTGATTGCTTCTCGATCCTTTTGTCCAGAGTGCCTACCGCATGTTTACAAACAACACGTGTTTGAAGCACATGATCACCAAAGTCCGGAGGGATACCCACCACTTTGAACGCTACCAGCATAACCGGGACCTTGTGGGATTCCTCAACATGTTCGCGAACAAACAGCTGGAGCTGCCGAGGGGCTGGGAGATGAAGCACGATCACCAGGGCAAGGTAACAGGCGGGAGCTGCCATGGGGAGCCCAGCCTGCCTGTGGGCTGCTGTGGCTTTGGCACTTGACTCTGCTCTTCCAGTGAGGGCTCACAGCCCTGTGTGAGGTGAAACGTGCCACATCCTGGTTCAGGTGAAACGTGGACAGCGGGTTGTCTGTTGCAGCACTATTCTGAAGTGGTGTATGCAGTGGATGGGGTGAGGGCACTTGTTAAGGGGACTACTCAGTTTTGCTTGGATGTTCTTCTACCTACGATTCTCACCATCTTCTGCCGATTGGAGAGAAGGTCTCTTAGGCAATGACTCTTCCTCCTCCCTCGGCATACAGCCTGTGTTATAGGTAGTTGAATTAAAGTTGTGGTATTGTTTGGAGAAGGTGGCTGAGAGGTTGCTAAGCAATGGCACAAGGCGTGTCTTTGTGACACTGTCTGGGTTTGGGCCTCAGTCTTGTTGGTTCCAAACCCTGATTTTGTTAGCACATTAAACAAGACTCACAGACTGATTAATTTATGATGAGAAATGTGTAACTGTGTCACATAGGCCAGAGTCATCACGTCTATACTTCCCTTCTAGACAGATGAACCAGAAAGCTGGGTTATAATCAGGAGATTGTTGTAGGAGTAAGAAATCAGAATGAGAAAGTAATTTTTATAAGGTGTTCTTCAGCTGACATTTTATTTACATAACTCTTGTTTCACGCCACCTGTGAGCCGTGAACTGTTTGAGCTCTTTATACGGTTAAGCTCCTCACAACAGCTCCGTCAGGGAGTACTGTTATTACTATTGCCATTTACAGATGAGGAGCCCCAGGTTCAGAACCATCCGGTGACTTGCCCAGTGTCACCGAGTGGGCAGTGACTGAGCTGTGCTCTTACCCAGGCAGTCTAGTTGAAGGGTCACGCTCTTCACGCGGACGGGATGCTCTCCAAGTATTTAGGAACCAACCTCAGTTTTCCTGTCTCTAAAAAGACTTGAAATACGTGACTTGTAGGGTGGGGAGGATTAAAATGACATGATATTTAAAGTAACTATGTTTGGCTCATTCGCTCAACAAATATTTATTGAACACCTATGCAAAACAGATAAGCCAGCCAGTTCTCAGAACTGCCATTGCCATGGATAGAGACAGGCAATAGACAGATTAGTAGGTCACAGCATGCCAAGAGCTGATGAATGCCATGATGCAAAAGAAAGCAGGGGACGGGGTCTAGAGAAAGACAGGGATGGAGAGTTGTCTTACACAGAGTGGCCGGGGAAGCCCTCGCAGATAAAGCTGTACAGATAGAGAGACCTGAACGAAGTGAGGCATAAACCAGCTCCGGTGAAGAGCATTCAAGGCCAATGGAACACGTGAAAGACTCAGTAAAATCCCTTCTTCCCCAGACTACCTTCTAGCAGTAAGACCTCAGTAGCATCTTATTCATCCTGCACTCAGCTTCAGCAGCCTCATCTGAGAACCCATAGGCAAGCAAAATAGATGTTACAAAGTGTAGGTATTTTAACCATGGGAGGAGCCGTCAGGCTCTCATTGAAACTATTGACTTGATTTCTGTGGATCTTTTTAATAAACCTTTAATCCCCAGCCCAGAGAAGATAGGTGGCAAGCCTGAAGTTTAGACTAGATGAAAGAGAATGGATTTGTGATTATGTCCCTGGAGCCCAGGTAAAATGGCCTTGTATCAGAGTCAGGCGGGCCTGGCAGGGAAGGCTTTCCAGGACACTGGGAAGCTGGAGGCAGGACACGGCGCTTCCTGTGCCCTCCCCTGCCAGACGAGCATGTCGTGTTGCTGGTGCCGAGTTTGGTTCAACAGCCTGAGCGCCCAGTGTTTGTAAACATTCTACTGAATGGAAGGGCGCAGATGGTCCAAGTAAGGACTTGGGAAGACGCTGATGGTGTCATACCTGGGTACGAAAGAGTGGACGCGTACCAAGGAGTCAGCTCTGGTCTCCACTCGGACCAGATTTCACCTGGCGGCCTGAGTAGCTGTACTCGTCAGAGAACTCCGAGTCCAGGGGGAACCCAAGTTGAGAGAACACTGCGTGTGTTTCTGCTCCGTGTAGAGACTTGCTGAGTCACTTTGTGTCCTTAGATACAGGGGGTCAGGAACTTACCGTGCACACGTGGAGGGGGTGGTCCCTTTTTGCCAGTCATAACTTGCCAGACACGCTTCAGAAGAGAGCTTCTCATTAATGACGGCTGGACCTTGAGAAAAGTTTAAGTTGCATTTAGAATACTATTTAGGATGAGTTACGATGTATTCTTAAGAACAAGTTCTGCCTCATAGCTTTTATAAAAGTTTCGATGGTTACACAGCGTTAAGTATTATCTCGGCTATGTGGGTAACACAGCTATCCACTTTATTCCCTGAGGGTTTTGGACTCATTTAGGGGTTTCAACCTAAAGTTGTAGGCCTTGTAAAGAACCCTGAATGTGGGCTGGTAGGTACCTGACCTCACAGTCTGCTGATGGCTTTGCATTTGAACGCTGCTTGTCGTGGAAGACAGAGAAAGGCCTCCTGCCTGTGGACAAAATGGATTATCAGACAGGCCTGAAAGCTTATCACTTCCAGCCTTGTCTCTCTGCTTCGTGCATTAGGACTGTAATAAGATTTTTAGCTAAGCTGGATGCCCTAACTAAAGTGGGTGTATCTCCCTGTGATTCCCCCATCCTTCCTTTACAAATGACTGGCGTCCAGTGAACTAAAATCACTAAAGGAACATTGGGAGAGGCTCGTGCTATGCCTGTATTTGGCTGCGCTACTTTTCACTGCACCTTAGAAGTCAGAGCTCCCATCCACTGGGCAGTTAATCGGTTTTCTTCCAGCTCTGAAATCTTGCCCCCCTCCCCTTTTAAATGAATTGCTTTGCTTCCAGTACATTTAAAGGGAGTGAACTTTTTTCCGTCTAATATAAATCAAAGCCATTAAATACTACAAAGTTGTTTTCCCACAGTGATGGCTGATTTCTAGAATTGACATGGAATAAGATGTCGAAATCCTCATCTACGTGAAAGGAAATTATTCTTAAGGGGAATGGTCTCAAATTTAGCTCTTCGGGCTTGTGAAATTTGGCTCCATCTTCTGTTCTCAAGTGTTACTTCTTCCTTTTGTGTTTTCGTTCATTTGGTCACTCAGCACTTCTTAATGCCTACTATGTGCATGCCACTGTGATAACAGTGATACGGGTGAACATTTAATGAGCATCCTGTAATGTGTAACATTGACTGTGTGCTAGACACTCTTGTGAGCACTTAGATTAGTTCCTTTCATGCTCATAGCAGCCTTGTAGATAGCTGCTATTTTTATCCACATTTTATAGAAGAGGAAACTGAGGCACAGCAAGGTTAAGTGAATTGGCCAGGGTCCCACCATCAGTAAGTGATAGAATTGGATTTGAACCCAGCTCCAGAGCTCTGCTCTTGTGCTGCCTCCCACCAGCGAGTGGAGTGAAGGTTTATCTTCTAGCGATTATCATGGAGGCAGTAGGGCTCTGCAGGATGCTGTGGGCACCTGTTGTCGGGTCTCATCGTTGAGGAGGTGGCGGCTGTCAGACGCATCATCCAAGGGCAGCATGTTGGGTAGCTTGCTCTTAGCTCCCCAGGCATAAGTGGTTAGTTTTTTCTTGCATTCCCACGTAATTTCACTTGTATTCATGACATCTGTCCCCATCTGTCTCAGGGTATACTTGTTAACATGTTTTATCTTCCCAAGCAGATGATCCCCTTCTTGAGAGTTTTTTAATTCATTTTTTGATTACTCCCTCTTCTACCCCAGTGTCTTTCACATCGAAGGTTTTCAAAACCAGCTTGATGAATGAATGAAACTTGTCACCTGTAGTTTCCTGGTTATTCAGTAATCTCTGGACAAATCTCTTGGACAAATGACAGAGCTGCCAGGCTCCCTCCCTGGGCCCCCTCCCTCCTCCTGTGCTCTCGCCAGAAGCAACTCCTAGGTGTGCCCCACTTGACGTCTCTTCATGCATTGTTGTCTTGGATTTTTTGCATTGCATGTTTGTGCAAGGTGGTGATTATGCTTGTACTGAACTTTAGCTGTCTTAATTTTGAAAGAGACTTTTGTTTCTAGTTATTTAATGCCAAGGGTTTAAATTGGGTGAGATTTTACAGGATTCTAGATCTGGTATGCTCTTTTTGGGAGTTCTAGGGTAAAAAATGTCCTTGACTCACATAAAAGAAGAGAAGTAAAATATTCTTTTAAAATTGGCTATTAATTAAAGAATAAGAACAGAATAGCAGGCCTTGCTGGGTAAGATGATGATGACAATGATGATAATGATGATACCTGCATTTATTAAACTCGTACCACATGCCAGGCACTATACTAGGTACTTCTCCATGGATTATCTTATTTACACTTCATGGCAATTTATGAGGTGGGTGTTGTTATTATTATCCACCTTTTACCAGAATTTAGAGATGTTAAATAATGTGTATTAGCAAGCAAGTGAGGAATCCAGAATTCAAACTCAAGTAGTGTAACTGGTAACCACTGCACTCTGCTGGGAGGGATTGTCTTTGGAAATGAGAGATATGTTATCATCCCAAGGAAGAAGAGTCCACACCAGATGCTGGGATTACTGGCATCTTTCAAGGCTGAGTCATACATGTGGGTCTCAATTAGATCACAGGTGTTCTAGCAGAGGACACACCACCAGAAGCATGTACATGGCTTCATGCTTAAATACCATAGAGTCCTTATGGTAGCGGCACATAGAATAATGGAAGGGAATGGAGTTCACATATATTGATGACTTATTATATGCCAGGCTCTGTGCTAGGGATGTTATATTAGCTCATTTAACTTTCACAATAATCCTGTGTAATTGGTTTTTCTGTAGATGAAGAAACCAAGGCCCAAAGTAAAGTCTTGGATACAAATCTATGCCTTTCTGTATCCAAAACCAGTACTAATTTTCTACACAAGGTTAGTCTAGACCTCACTGGCCACCAACCACCTGACTGACTTGGGATACTTCATTTAAATTTACTGCGTCTGAGTTTCCTTATCTCTACAAATGAATAGATTGATCATCTTTTCATGTGCTTATTGCCCATTTGCATATCTTCTTTGGAAAAATGTATATTCAGATCCTTTGCCCATTTTTTAATTGGGTTATTTATCTTTGTATTATTGAGTTGTAAGAGTTCTTTATATATTCTGAATACTAATCCCTTATCAGGTATATGTTTTGCAAATATTTTCTCCTGTTCTGTGGGTTGTTTTTTCACTGACTTGATATTGTTTACAGCACAAAATTTTTAATTTTGATATAGTCTAGTTTATTTGTATTTTCTTTTGTTGCCTGTGCTTTTGGTATCTTGTCTAAGAAAGCATTATCTAAGCCAAGGTCACAAAGATTTACTTCTGTGTTTTCTTCTAAGAGTTTTATAGTTTTAGCTCTTACATTTAGATCTAGGATCCATTTTGAGTTAATTTTTTTGTGGGGTGTGAGGTGGGGGTTCAGCTTCTTTTTTTGCTTGTGGATACCCAGTAGTCCTAGCACCATTTGTTGAAAAGACTATTCTTTCCCATTGATATAATTAGTTATTAGGAAAATACAAGTCAAAACCACAGTGAGACACCACTTTAGACCAGCTTGATTGGCCATAAAACAAAACAAAACAAAAATCTGGAAAATAACAAATGTTTGCAAGGATGTGGAGAAATTTGAACCCTCATATATTGCTGGTGGCAATTGAAAACAGCACAGTCACTTTGGAAACAGTGTAACAGTTTCTAAAAAATGTTATACAAAGAGTTTCCACATAATCCAGCAATTCTACGACTAGGTATCTACATACCCAAGAGAAATGAAAAGATACTTACACACAAAAACTTGTGCACAAATTCATAGTAGCATTATTCATAATAGCCAAAGGGTAGAAACACCCAAATGTCCATCAACTGATAAATGGATAAATAAATGTGGTAGATCCATACAATGGAATATTATTTTAAAATACAAAGGAATGAAGTACTGACACAACATGGATGAACCTTGAAAATATTTGCTAAGTGAAAGAAACTAGTCACAAAAGATCACATATTGTGTGATTCCATTTATATGAAATATTCGGAATAGACAAATCTGTAGAGATAAAAAGTAGATTGGGGGGCCAGCCTGGTGGTGTAGTGGTTAAGTTCCGGTGCTCTGCTTCAGCAGCTCAGGGTTCGCAGGCTCGGATCCCAGGCATGGACCTACGCAATGCTTATCAAGCCATGCTGTGGCAGATGTCCCACATATAAAGTAAAGGAAGATGGGCATGGATGTTAGCCCAGGGCCAATGTTCCTTGCAAAAAGAGGAGGATTGGCAACAGATGTTAGCTCAGGGCTAATCTTCCTCAGCAAGAAAAAAAGTAGATTGGTGGTTTCCGTGGGATGGGAGTACATGCTAATGGGTGCAAGGTTTCTTTTGGGGGGGGGGTGTCCTAAAATTAGATTATGGTGAAGGTTGCACAACTCTGTGTATATACTAAAAAACAGTGAATTGTACACTTTAAATGGATGAATTGTATAACATGTGAATTATGTCTCAATAAAGCTGTTTAAAAATTGATAGGTTGGATTAGAGGAAGGCCAAGATTCCCTTTTTAACTCGTAGATTCTTTAGATCCTTGATTCTTCAGTCTTGAAGGTTACACAATATGGTTCCAAGCTGGATTTGACCTCAAATATGTAACGCTTTTCTTTCTGCTTTTAATTACATTTGGAAAGGTCTCTTGTTCAGTGTCCCACAATGTGTTTTAATCAGTATTTTGTTCCATTACTTGATTTCCTTAATTATTTTGATTCTATAATAGTGGGACTGGCAATTAAGCCAAGTTTTATTTTATGCAGGATTGTCCTTATGAGACGATGATCAACATCTATGTGTATTTGTTGGATCTAAGGCCTAGGATTTTCACCTAACATACAGGAGACACGTTTTGACTTGCCTCATTTTGGAATGAAACATACAAGCAAAGAAAGTGGGCCAGTATAAAAGGAAAATTTCTGCTTGCTTCTTATTGTAATAGTTCTTAAATTTTTGTATACTCTCAGGAGTGTGAGAATCAAGGGTAATTTGGGATCTGGGTTACAGTGTTGATATAAATGTTTTATATTTTTCAAGAAATAAGCATCAGTAGTATTAAAATGTGACATTTAAAATGCTTCTGATTTTTGGCTGGTTTTGATCATTAGTATGTGCTCATGGGGATAATATATCTGTAAGATGAATATGGGCTTTATTAAGGAAAACCAAATGTTATTTAACCCAGGAGTTTTTTGTCTTCCTTCCTTCCTTCTTTCTCTCTCCTTTCTTTCCTCTTTCTTTCTTGTTTTGTGCCATTGTTAATTTGATGGCTTTCAGAAAATTACACTGCAGTGGGATGAGGATTTCTGGAACCATTGCTATCTGATCTGACCTCCGTGTACCTTAGTTTTCTCTAAAGTGAGCGTTAGTAACCTGTCCTGTCCAGCTCCTGGGGCTGTGGTTAGCAACAACTTAGATAATAGTGGCATTAGAAATGGAAGAAAAACAATGAGGATTATAATTATCACAATTAATTCAGTAATTGACTTGATATTACTTGACTTATGGTACAGAAGATAAAAGCTATACAGTTACAAACCTCTAGAGGTTTATGATTTATTTTGGGGAAAGCAAAGATATGGAATATACAAATACCTACAAAATAATATGGAACATTTTATCTTATTAGCTTTTAGCCAGGAGTACTGCTCACCTGGTTATTGCCACCCAGCTCACCAAAATCTTGATTTGAGTGGTTAGGTCAAAGCAAAGATCTATGTTGAAAAATAACTAAAGCGTTTCGTCAATTTAGAATTTTATGAAAATGATAAAGATTTGTTGTTAATGGCTGAATCCTTACTCTAATGGGAAATACACAATGGCTTTATAAAGGATATACTGTAGGATTAATGTCAATGTCCCATTCCTCCTCTTAATGAACTACTGATCTCCCTTCACCACGGTGGTCCCACAGAATGTTTTTTTCAAAGTGGGGTTCCTTTTGTTGTTCTTCTTCTTTGTTGTCCAAGTTGTTCATGACCCCTGCAGGGTAGTCTGCCCTCATATATTTGCTCCTGCCGGAAAACTGTACAACAACCCAGAGAAATCTCTGTTTCTCTGCCATGAGTGCTCTGTTATTGTGGTCATTCTGGTAGATTTGTTCTCTTGCCTTCTACTCTGGTGGTTACATTCTCCATCAGCCATGGTCATGAAAGTAGGGTTTCAGAAACATCCTTAGCAAGATAAGTAACTTCCTCCTTAGAACTGGAACTGAAATTAGGTCCACACATTTGCACACAATCGTGCACTTCCTGTGTAAAGCCACGAAACACCCCTCCCCCAGACTGTTTTACCCCTAACGCCTCTCGTTTGGACCATAAAAGAACGTGCACCATGCACTGGGTCTGCAAGGGTCCAGTGCAGAATGACTTATTTCTGGCATGGAATACTTGGAAAGTTTTCATAGCAAAGATAGGATTTGAACTGAACTTTTAATGATGAGTAGGATTTTGATAAAAAGAGATTGTGGAGGAGAGAAAATAGGGGATGGGGAGTAAAGAAATGTAAAAGAAATTTCTTTATCCAAAGTAAAGAAATGGAGACAAGAATCCACCAGGTGAGTGTGTTTAGTTCTTATGAAGAAGTAATGGGCAAATTTCGAGAGACTCTGTATTAGCTATATATAGACATACACACACACAAACACACGCACGCACACACACACACAGGAAAGCTGATGGTATAAGTTCCAATCCAAAACCTGGCAGGCTTGAGACCCAAGAAGAGCCTATGTTTCTGTCCGAGTCTGAAGACCAGAAAACACCAATGTCCCAGTTCAGTCAGGCAGAATGAGTTCCCTCTTCTCAGCCTTTTTGTTCTGTTCAGGTCTTCAGTTGGTTGGATGAGCCCACTCACGTGAGGGAGGGCAATGCTTAACTCAGTCTACTGAATCAAATGTTAATCTCCTCCAGAAACATACTCACAGACACGTTCAGAATAGTGTTTGGCCAAATGTCTGGGCACCCCGTGGCCCAGTAAAGTTGACACATAAAATTAACCATCACAGATGTATATCAATGGAGTAAAATCAGTGGAAGCTTCATTGCAGAGGGTTAAGAAAAACAGAATAATGCAAAATGACATGGATAATTAGAAAAACACTATGACGTTTGTTATTTCTTAAGTTCATGTAACGGGCTTAATCATTTGGTTTAATTTTTAGAAAAAGTGTTATTTTTTGACTCGTCTTTCAGATGTTAAATATGGAATAACTTTTTTTTCCTGCCTCTTTTTTTTGAACTCTCAAACAGTATTAACACAGGGTGTTTCTCCCAGATCATTCTACTTGGGCTTAAATTGAAATACTAAGAAACTTTGACCTTTAAAAGTGATATATCATAAACTTCATGTTTTTTTAAATAAAAATGTAAAATGGTAACCATCTCCTTATCTAAAGTGAAATGTCCTTTCCCGTAGTTTCTTGTGTTTTTCCCTACAGAAATCATATCCTATAATATCTCCCGGCTAAATTGACATCCATTTCTATATCCAAGGTTTCTAACTTGAGGGGTTTGTGTCTTTGGGATCAGATTGGGGGTTTGAGTATGAGAATGCTCCAAATACCCAACTTTGATGACCAAGGCAAGTAGCAGTTATGGTTATGAGGATAGATTTCTAGAAGAGAACAAATATTTGTACAGTGACAGTTACCAGAGTCAGCCTATTTGAGGATTCTCGTTTATCAGACCCTAATAGCCTCTGTGGCCTCAGAAGTTGCCCCAGTGATGACAGACTGGTTTCAATTCCACATGAAGCTGATGGCCACACTTGCTAGGGTCAGGTTCATCTCAATGAGTAAAATGCAATTAATATTTGGAGGTCTCGAGTGAATCCCAAAAGCCTCTTAGCAGGATAAGTTCTGCACTTTGAAAAATATATTTTTCATCAATTTGACCATGACATTGGTTATTTTTGTGGCACATCTCTTTAATTGCTTTGAAACAACTGGTGCCTCTTTCTGGTGGTTACCTAGTTTAATCACCTCAAATTACATAGCCATTCAGGTATACATGGAATTAAACTCTAAATTTATAAATAGCACGTGGTTTTTAGAGAATCTCTTGCTGATTTTTAAAGGGGTGAAAAGGTGTTAGATCAGAAAATAACCCACAGAAGTACACACAGAAGGCGGAGGCACAGACTCTTTCAGGGCCGTGTGCTGTGAGAACGCGAGAATAGAGCAGAGGTTGGTTTTATGACTGTATTTCTGAGTAACATGCTAGACTCATGGAATCTTGAAGGAATTGACCAAGTATGGAGCTGGTCTGTGCCTTTTATTTTTAAACAGTTGTCTTCATGAACTACATTGAATCTTTTTAAAAAAATATAATATGCTTTTTAAAAATTTCATGACAGTGACTTCTACTCTACCTAAAATGGGCCGATCTGGGTATCCCCATTCTCAGTCTTCTGTAGTGATGTGCTGGTAAATGCTTAACAACCAGCTCTCCAGGGGAGGTGTGGAGAAGGGCTGATTTGTAGCATTTGCCATTTTCTGGGGTGTAAATTCTCCCACCATAGCCGATTTCAGGCTGCCAGCATCACCATCGGCCAGCTCCCGGAATACTTCAAAATTTCACAATCAGTGATCATGAGCTAGTACAAGCCATTCCCAGCACATCACTGGTTCTCCTATTATATTTCCAACAGCTAAATACCACCACTCCCAACACAGAGACTATCTCTCCTTTAGCTAACATTTTACATCTCAAGGGTTGGGGATATTGTACTTATTCCCATCTACTAACCAATCAGCTATTTCTAGAACTCTAGCTCAAGTACCATGGATTCCTCTTTTCTCTCCTAGCAACTTTAGATTTCTCGTCATAGCAGTTTAACAAAATAACCTTCTGTAACTTTTTTGTGACTGATATAGATGTCATGAAATATTTGGGACCACTCCTTCAAATGAACCAAGTGGTATAAAATGTTAGCACAACCATTTTTTACTTATAATAAACTATATCATTCAGCCTTTTTCGTCTCTACTATTTGTAACATAAATAATATAGAGAAAATCTGTTTTGGAAATAATATAGAGAAAGTAATAGCATGTTTATTCCTTATAATTGGGGAAATACTAGGGAGAGAGCCAGGAGCTGAGAAGAGATTTATATTTTAGAAGGGAGAGAATGTGTGAATAAATACAATCCTTATAAAAATTAAAGTAGATGAGGGGCTGGCCTGGTGGTGTAGCAGTTAAGTTCACGCGCTCAGCTTCAGCAGCCCGGAGTTCGCTGCTTCAGATGCCGGGCGCAGACCTGTGCACCGCTCATCAAGCCATGCTGAGGCAGCATCCCACATAGAGCAACTAGAAGGATGTACAACTATGGCATGCAACTATCTACTGGGGCTTTGGGGAGAAAAAAGGAAAAAGGAGGAAGATTGGCAACAAATGTTAGCTTAGGGCCAATCTTCCTCAAAAAAAAAAAAAAAGACCTATCTGCTATTTAAAAACAAATTAAAGTAGATGACAATTAACTTTTTTTGAGCATTTCTAAGACTTTGTGGAGTTGAGAAGCCAGATGTTAGAACAGATTCAATACACGGTACCTCTAACTTATAGGTTGTTTTTCTTTCATGGTTTCCATAGCTCTTTAGAGAAGGAAAGATAGAAGATCTGATGTTCTGTCTTTCTGTAGCTTAGATACAAGTGCTTTTTGTTTTATTTTGTTTACGTGGGCTTTTAGTATGGATTCCTGGTTTGGCCAAACCATTTCAAACTTCTGTAACTTAGACTTGTTGAGCCTGAAGTTGGTATTGCTTCACAAATATTGATGGCTCTTTCTTTTCTTAAAATAATAGAAGCTGAAAAAAAAAAGAAAGAAAGAAAGAATTGTGTAAAGACAGAAGTGTATTTTGTTTGGCCTCACTAAAATACCACTTGGCTCCAACCAGCCCATATTTCCTGACTCTGACCATGCCCCGGAGCAGTGAAAGGGTAGAAGTTTTTAAAACGAGATTTGAGTTTGTGTATTTGCATTCCTTTCAGTTTTTGACTATTTTGTTAGTCTTAATTTGTCCAGCACCGTGAAGCTTGAGTGAATTTCCGTAATGAAATTTAACAGTAGGGAATGCGTGTTGTTCAAAATTTGTTTTGCTAGTGGCTAATCTGAAAAAGACTCATTTTTTGATACAATTGCTTTTTTCGTGTAGTCTACATTCTCAGGGTGCTGTTTATACAGGCAGTATTTATTAATACATGTTAGATACTTTCATAAATAAAGGCAGGCTGTTCAAGAATGATGACATAAAAAGTGACCCAAATTAAAAAAAAAAAGGCCTAGGTCAACTTCATTCCTGGCTTGAACTCGTTAGGCTGTCCTGTGGGAAAGTGATCCACTTTTCTGACATAATTGATTTGTGCGTCACAAATAGAAATGGCAAGCCTAAAATTTGCTTGGTAATTTTTCCATGCTTTCCTCTCCGTTTTAAAGTAGAATACATTTTTCACAACTCACCTATGACCTGAGTAGTCCCCCTTTACGTGGACAAAGCAAAGCACCAAGGAAACTTGTCCAGGCTCACACATGGGCTGAGCAGAGACAAACGCAGGCTGAGGAACATGTCTGTGCTGCGTTCTGTTGGCACTCTAGCTGGGCAGTTTTGATAGAGGTCTTAACTGAGACCTTTCTGCCCAAGTGCTTGGCAGACTTCAAAAGCATGTATAAAGAATATACACGTTCCACTGGATTCTGAAACTGAACCCCTTGTGGGACACAAATAGCCCCTGTTCCCCACTCACAGCCATGCCTCCAGCCTGTTAGTGATGCAAATTGTGCCAAGTATGTACAGTTTGCTGTCTGGCACCAGTAAAAAGTGGTACCAGCCTTTTCCATGTTGAAGCAGAATGAGTGGCTGTCATTGTCAGCCTAATTCAATAAATTCTTAAATGCTTTTCTAAAATCAAGTACTACGTGAGGTGTGAGGGGAGTGGTAAGAACATAAAAAGGAAGAGATAGGAGGCAGAAAGCAGAAACGAAAAAAAAAAGAAGATGGGGGGCCGGCCCTGTGGTTCTGCACACTCCGCTTTGGTGGCCCAGGTTCAGTTCCCAGGCACGAACCTACACCAGTCATTGATGGCCATGCTGTGGCGGTGACCCACATACAAAATAGAGGAAGACTGGCACAGATGTTAGCTCAGGGCCAATCTTCCTCAACAAAAAAAAACGAAAAGAAAGAAAGAAGGTATATGAAAAGGAGAGAGAGGGGAAAGAGGGACTCCTCATTGGGCTTTGGAATCAGATAGAAAGATGAGTTCAAATCCCAGCTTTATAGGTTCCCAACTATGCATTTCACTTAACTCAGTTTTAAAAACTGTTGCCCAACTGTATTAAAGGTGAATAATAATGAGATACCTTTATTTATCAAATAATGAAAATCCTAATTTATGGTGGTTGCTGGCTTATCTATTCTCCTGTGCTTTTAATTTGAGAAAGACTGTGTCCTCTGCAGTGCTGAGACTTCAGTGTCTCCATTAGGATTTGGTTGGCTACATTGTGACAGAGACCCATACAAAGTTTAATACACAAGATTTTCTTCTCTCCCGTAAAGAAGTTCAGAGGTAGGCAGTCTAGGGCCTTTAAGGTGGTTCCTCAAGTTGTGAGAGCCCTGGCTCCTTCCAGCTTTTGCCTAGCCATCGTTCATCTCGATGGTCCAGTGTGGCAGCTGGAGCTCCGGTAATTACGTCCTTGTTTCAGGGAGCAGAATGAACGAAGGACAACAGGAGGGCCTGACCTTGTTAAAATCTCCTTGTAAAGGAGTTTTCCAGAAATACCATGTGACACTTTGCGTACATCTCATTGGTCAGAGCTTATTGTGGGCCACACATGCCCTCAAGGAGCCTGGGAACTCTAGTTTCACTGGTTCTCCATTTTTTTGAGCCTTGTGTATGGACTGTAGCGAGAAACATTGTGATCCTTAGAAAAATGTCTTAGAAGTTAAAACTGTTATTATTAGTAATAATAATAGTAACTCACATTTAAGGGGTCACAGGCACTATGTTCAGAAGTTCATATGAACCATCTCGTTTAACCTTCCTTTGATGTAGGTATTATTATCCCCATTTAACAGAAAAGAAATTGTAGTTTAAACAAGTTAAGTAGTTTGCCCAAGATGACATCGCTAGTAAGTGGTAGAGCTTAGAGCTCAGAACCAGGCTTGTCGTCTTCTAGATCCCAAGCATTTGATCACTGCTTTGTCTTCCACTGCTCACGTTTTAACTTGGTTGCTTATTCATATCTACAGTGGGATGTTTTAAAATCTTCTCTCCTATTTGTGGTTTTATAGTCTTTAGCTCTCTATCCTTTTTACCAAACACATCTCTCTCACACACAGACACACACACACACACATCCCTCTCATTTATTTTTTTTCAAATCTTTAAGTATTTTTATGCTTATATAAAAGAATGCGACTGTTAATACCTGATTAATTCGTTGTGAGTTGTCTGTCTGTATTTTTGGCAAGAGTCTGCATAGAGTATTTGGCAGTTTATTATGTACCGAGCACGCTGTTGCTCCCAGCTCTAAAAGCTATTGGGGATAACAGGGTAAGAAAGAGTTCCTACCCTCAAGGCAGTTAGAGTATAATTCTTTTGAGAATAGGTTTTAGACAAGCCTCTTAACATCAAATTATGCTATGACACTACGTGTCAGTCACAGCTGACCTCGATGTACACACCCATTTGTCCTTGTAATTACACAAGCATCATGGTTACCTCTAAATGACCACCCATCCCTTCAACACATTCCTAAGAAATTAGATAGAGTAAGTAGGCAATTCTGTGTTAGTACTCTTTGTATTTTTCCCTTAAACAACATGGCTTATTATTGTTGTTTCAGTAATAAAAAGCTTAATCTTTGTTTATGTAAAGAAGATGTGGAGTTGATTGTAATACCTATCAATTTGAAATATTCATTTGTAAAAATAATTGAATTCCTACTTTATGACATTTTGAATAGTGGCAGAAATAATGTACAAGTGTGTTAGAAGCCCAAATCAAAGGGGGACCCGTGTGACATTTGGGACCAGAGCCTGCCAATACCAGCCTGTGTAGGGTTTATCACTGGTGGACTTTTTGACAAGATCAGAGAAGAAAGATGTTCCACCTGACAGGTTAGGAAAAAGGGAGCATTACCCAGGGATGTGAGGCTGACAACACCGTCTCCTACAAGACTTCCATTTAATCCAGTCTTTGTACCTGGAAATCAGATATTGAGAGAAGGGACTGGCTAGGATTCTCATTCTGTCCATTTCTCTGCTTTGTTTTCTAGTGCATCTATTGCTTAAAGTTATTTCTTTACAAGGAAGTCATTTTTTTTTCTATTTGGGGGCTACCCACAAGTTATTTTGCCCTGTTTCCTGGTTATGTATATACAGAAACATTTTGTTTCATAATGGGAAGGTGATTTTTTTATAGGCATAAATGTACTGTCTTCCCCTGGGATTTGCCTAGATGTGTTCATTGCTAGCCTGTAACGTACTTTGTTACCTGAGCTGCATCAGTTCGAGACGTCAGTTCTTCCTTGCTTAGGTTAATTGGCACGCTCTATCATGTGTCCGGCCCCTTGATTTATAGGTAATGAGTCTCCTGGCTCTCCTAATAGTCCTTTTCATCTTTGATGACCTAATTAACTTTATCTGATCAGGGAAAACTGACAGTTCCTGCTTGTCCTTGCGATAATAGGCTTCATTATTACCTTGAGTGAATTTTACTTGGAAAACTTATACCATTTTGCTCCTAATGATAATGATAAATAGCACTTGCGTGGAGCTTTAGACTTAAACAAACCAAAAGAATAAAATGGCCTTTCTGCGTTGTATGCAGGCCTTACTGCAGCGCTGAGGGAGATGCTGTCTGCTCATTCATGATTTCATGTCACCAGGGACTCTGCAATAACACGATGGACGTGGTTTCCTCCCTCCGCTCACATCATGGGGGAGAAATGTTTATTATGAATGAGGGAGACATGTTTTTATAAGAAATCTATAGCTCAGAGGACTTAAGTGGCTTGCCCCCAAAGTCATTGTGTTTGATAGGAATTTCGGTGGATGTGTGATTGATGACTAAACTGGAAAGGTAAGTGGGAAGGAGATTTTAAAGTCTTGAAAAACTGATCAAAGAGTTGGAATGTTTTTTCTGTAGATAATGGGTAGCCAGTAGAGGCTTCAGATTGGAGCGGTGATAGAATCAAAACGTTTAGAAAGAATATTCTGATAGTGAGATGCTAATTAAATGAATAAGGCTGTAGAGATGTGGAACAACTGAGAAACTACTAATGCTTATATGCATAAGAGAAAGCCCTGAAATAGTGGGATGGTAGTCAGACTGGGATGGGACATACAGAGGAGACACTACAATGGGCAGATGGGGAGGACTTGGGGCTGACCTGCGTAGGAGAAGGAAAAGAGAAGGAGAAGTCAATGATGTTTGAAGTTTCAGGTGGTAAGAACTTCATAATAACCAGGGATAGCGGTAAGAGCTTAGAGAGCGTCAGTTAAGAGAACTTCAAATATCCATTCATATGGCTTCTTTCTAAGATCCTATCTTTGATGACTATCCCTTAGAGTATTTCCTAAAACCAGGAATAATGTTCCTTCCTGCTCTCTTCATTCTGGATCCAGTCTAAGCATGGCTTTCCCTAATTTGGTTTGTCTTGAGGGAGTAAGGGAAAATTCCCCCAAAGATTTAAAACTATGAGAAAATGGAGCTAAGATCATTACTGAGAAGTGGGTCTTTTTTGGAATGTGTGAAATGGTAGGTCAGCTAAGACAGGTATGTGGTGTGTATTGACTACTGATTGAGTGGACTGTTTCGTAGGCGTTTTTTGTCGACCACAACTCCCGTACCACCACTTTCATCGATCCCCGGCTCCCCCTGCAGAGCAGTAGACCCACCAGCGCACTGGTTCATCGGCAACACCTGACGCGGCAGCGCAGCCACAGCGCCGGCGAGGTGAGTCCTGTGGGGGCCTTGGGGACTGGCCTGCTGGGGGAGAGAAGCCACGGGGATGCGGCGGTTTGTGGAGTCCTGCTGGCTGTTATTATTTTTTGGTTTTGTTTTTCTAGTTTGATTTACAGATTATCATTTGGAGGCTGAAAAGTGTTGGAATGTTGGCAAGGCTTCTCCAGAAATACATAGAGCCTAAATGACATTTAAAAAGTAGGATATATGAGGAAAGGTGAAGAAATTAGAGATTTTTTTAAATTCAAAGGGTGATGAGGGAGAATTCATAATGTAATAAAATGGTCAAGAGAGGATGATGAGCCATTTTGCACACCTAAGGGCCGCTGAATTTGTAGGAAGAAATGAATGTAATTTTTAGTGTGCTAAAATTCGGTTAAATATAGGGAAGTTTCTCAAGTGAGGGTTGCTGGATTAGATTTAAATCTTTGGCCAAAGCTGTGGGGCTGTGATAACTTCACTAATATTTTTTAAAATTCGGATATATCTGAGAGCTGATTTATGTAGTCTAAGTGCCCACAGAAAATGGGCAGAATTAAGAATCACTAAACTCTACTGTGTTCTCCTTTGCTAGTTCGCAGTGTCCCCTGGTAACCACATGAGGGCTCCCTGATAGGCTAACCAAAGAAAAGAAAAGAAAAAAGAATTGCTTCCTGTTTCCTTTTTTCTTTAGCAGCTTATATAAATAAAAGGAATGTGTTACGTCAAATTTTTTCTCCTTAATACAGGCTTATGCTTTGAATGTATATCATTGCTCGATCGATACACATTGTTTCTAAAACTTCCCTTAGATAAATAGAATTAAGATTCTTTTCCTGCATGCCTTTTCCACGTCTATGTGCATATCATATTTTCAGTATTATATTGTAGGTCAAATATTTTCGTAGCTTCTATTACAAGAAAAAATTATGAATGCAATAAATAACGATTTGATTCATCAAAATTCCACTCTTGGAATTTCCCCTCATTATTTACATACTTGCTCTAGTGCATCATGTGTGTTTGCTGGTTCTAAGTGCAGACATAGAAGAGTATACAAGAGAAGCTCATATAAAAATGATATATAAATCTATTGCAGGATGAAGTATGCCCCAAAATATTTATGTTTTATGAGTAGCTAATAAATCTTTACCTTGCTGTCGTTGAAATCATTAGTGGTGAACTGGATGCTGCTAACAGCATTCATCTTAACAGCAGAATGGACCTCTCACCTTTGGACCGCGTGCGTGATATGTAGCATGATTAGGGCCCTGCCTGACTTTGCCACATGGCCAGTGCCCTTTAGCCGCTTGCCTTATCTTGACTTCTCAGTATGAAGCTGCTATTTGGTCTGGTCAGGACTACCTGCATGAGATTAATAGCTATACTTCTACTTTCTTTCAACCCCTCTGCCTCAGAACTCGAATTCTTTTCATGGTCTAGTAGTCGCCTGTTGTGGGAGAGGGACCTAAGGTACACATTAAAATTTGGATGAAGCTTTCTCTTCCTATTGATGGACACTGAGCAGTGGAACAGAGATAACCCCATGAAGACTCAGCATTCGGTCCCAGTGTTGTTAGACCTTTGAGGAGAATGTGCCCTCTGCCCTAGCTGTTGGACGCATACACATCCTGCAGCATGACGCACATTCATCAGGGCTTGCCCACTGTCTGGCAGTGTGGTTTGAAGAAGTGGGGTGTCAAGGAGAAGACCTTTGGCTGTTCTGGGAAATGACGACACATGGCGACCTACTGATGGCAGAGAATGTTGGTGTATTGAAATGATGAGTTCTGGGCCTGACAAACAAGGTGTAGTTAATGATTGAATCTCCCCCAAGAGTGGCTGACTTCATCCCTCAAAGGCGATAACTCAAGAAAAGCAATGTGAGAAACTTCCAGTTACATACACAAGTCTTTCCAGCCGCTCTCTTCTACTTATTTAGCAAATATTCCAGGTAGTAGAAATTTTGGATGGAAGATCCAACAAATTAATACTTACCAAACACCTGCAGTGTGGAAACATGGTGGTTGGTGTGAGAGATACAAATAAATATGTTCCTGTGTTCTTATTAAGGAGGGAATATATGAAACTAACCATAATCCGAATGAATAAAAATATGAGTGAAAATGCTTTATAAACTGATAATAATGGCAGCTGATTTAGAAATGTACACCAAGTGCTGTGGGAGCTCAGAGAAGGTCGCGTTTAACGTCAGCTCGAAGGGGAGGGAAGGCTTCCTCGAGGACGGGCTGTTTGAACTATGCTTTAAAGGATGAGTGAGAGCATTCTTGAAGGATAAGCAAGCAGCGGAGGGTGGGGACAATATTTCTAGTTTTAGGGCCTTTGGAAAAACCCTCCCCAAACGCCTAACTGGTGCAGTAGGATAAAATGGTTGTGAAGGTTTGAAGGGGTGGGAGTAGAGGCTCTATTTTAAAAGCAGCAATTTATAAATCCAGCATGTTATTTTGGCTTTTGTTCTCTTACTCTCTTATACTACTGTTCTGCTGTGGTCTTAGAAGACTTCTTAATGTGGGGGGAAAATGCTGAAACAGAAGCTAAAGCAATGTTAGAGTTTTCTGGTAAGAATATTAATGGACATTTCTATTTATCTACTTGGATGTATGAGTTTCTAAATCTATAATAGGTACAATAAATAATTCAGGTTAGGGCAACCCTATTTAGCTCCTCCACACCTGCTGCGATTAGCTCCCTGGTGTGGGAGGTTCAAACCAGAAAGAGCTGTTGTGCTGGGTGCTCTAATAGGTGTGTAAAATTGCTTCAAGGAGATAATACAGCAACTCAGAAACCTGCACGAAGCCTGCTGTTCTTCCTCCCCTCCTCTGCTGAGGCAGGGAATTCCCTGACCTCCCTTGGCCAAAAGAAGGTATATCCTGGCAGTGCCCCGAGATATTTTGTACCATCCAGGTCTTCTCTCTGATCATCATGTTGCTGGTTGTGTTCTGTCGAGGCGGAAGTTATTCCTGATGAACAGGTCTGCAAGTTAGCTTCTACAGCCCCAATAATTGTAAGCATTGGGAACTAGTCCTGTACCACTTGGTAAATAGTCACTGCCCGACCCCCTCTCAAGGACGGGGATATGGATGCCCCAACTCCTCCCCTCAATTCAGCAGCTAACACAGAGCTTTTGAGAATCCTGTGTCAGCTCCTCGATTGGCTTCTGTTCTGACCACTTGGTCCTTAACAGTGCTCGTTGTCAAGTATTTTGAACAACTTGGCTCCAGGTGCTGATATAAAGCCCTCTAGGTCTTGGGGCAGAACATAAATGATGCTTGTGTTTGCAGGTAGGAGAAGATTCTCGACATGCAGGACCACCAGTTCTTCCCAGGCCGTCGAGTACGTTCAATACAGTCAGTCGGCCACAGTACCAGGACATGGTTCCAGTGGGTATGTCATCCCTTTCCAGAAGTTTTTGTGTTTGCTTTTCACATCAGCGTGCACCTTGCATTCTGTGCTAATACTTTACTGTCATCAGCCTGCTGCTTTCGCCCTGTACTGAGAAACGATTGCCTTATCCCTAAGAAATTGATTTGAGTCTCAAAGCACGTATGTCTTGTAAAATCCTATAGGATGAGATTTTTTTATACTATTCTAACTTTTTCTGAGTAGAGCTATTATATTAGATTGTTGAAGTTAAGGAAAAATAAGTTATTAAGGCAACTGTATTATGTAGTCATTTCAAATTAAGCATTAGGACAAACATAGACTTAGTATATATCTCATGCTTGGGACAGAATTTAAATGGTGTGTGAGCCTGTAGTAGCCTCACAAAACAAGAAAGCAATGATGGCACAGTCTTAAGGGTTTTTGTAGCAAATACAAGGTAACAAGAGCCTCCAAAATTGAAAAATAAAAATAAATGAATGTGGGCAAATTAGCCTAAAGAACAACTTGAGTTGTTATTAAAATGATGAGGTTGAAGTAGATCAGTTTTTAAGCCTGGAGCCTTAAGGCAGTGGAGTGGACAGACCGGCAGGAGGCCAGATAGGCTGCCTGCTCCATCTTAAATTTGAGCAGCTCTCCATTTGTCTACTTTCACTTTAAAATTTTTACTTTTTTAGGAAAACCTTCAGTGTGAAATGTAATGTAATGTGCTTGGTCTAAAGAAGTTTGACAACCACTGGATAAGAAGAAATCTTGGGTCAAAGTCTAACATCTACGTTTTATTATGCCCTTACTAATAGGATACTAAATACTGCACATAGAATTTTAAAGCACTATAAAATTGTTGCTCAAAAAGTTATCTAGTCCCCTATTGTGGATGGAATGTAAAAACTGTTGACACAATTTCAATTGTAAATGTGTTTTCATTATTTTTATATGGTGAAGGTACACTTGGGGACACTTTGAGTGTGACAATAGGATTCCATGTTAGCAGATAGTATTTTTTAAAAGATTTTATTCACATTAAACTAAAATGTATATGTGTAGGCAGCATGATGCAACTAAAATTTGAACTGGCAAATGTCTAGAAAATTGTATTTCTTTTGTTTGATCATTTGTTGCTTTAAGTAAGGCATGTTTCTTGATCATATTTATAAACACAAGAATGTTACTGAACTAGAACTACTGATGTTTGAGAATTCAGACACTCAGTTCTGTGATTTAAATATATCTATATTTCTGATTATAAATACATATAATCTAGATGATTCATTTTAAGTAAAAAAATTAGTTTTCTTGGCAAAAGAGGTATTAAAAGAGCCCTTACTAAATTTTAACTATTTTTGATCTTCTGTGGAGGTTAGCCAGCCTTGACTAAGATATAAATTTTTCTTTTAACATATTGTGTACATAGTTGATGACGCTGATTGTGTTGTAGCTGTTGGTATGATTGGTTTGGTAAAGAGCTATGTGTAGCTTAATGGCATTTATTTCCACATAGAATTTGGGGATGATTTGTCCTCTGCGTTTTGATAGTAGTTGTTCCTGGCAACTATTGCATTTTGGCAACTCTTGTTCTGCCTCTTTACCTCTCTGCGTCTCTAGATGGCTGATGTTTAATCAGAAGATGGTTTTTCATGTCTAACACGTGCTGATGAGGTTGATTTTGGCAAGCAGTAGCTTACAGCGAGCAATATCTAGAATCTTGTTGGTGATCTCATCTTGCACTTTGGTAGTAAATATGGCTCATCAAATGAGTCTAATGAGTGCTTCAGTAAGTCACACCTAAAAGATCTAAGTCCACTACTCATATGACAGGGTAGACACAAATTGGAATTTAAGCATCTGTAGTGGCTCCAAACTAGGACTTTGAGTATAAGGAATATTAACCAGAAAAACAGATTTTTGAAAGTTTGGACTTATGTGCATAAAACTAATAACAGATTTTTAAAATATTATTATATTTTCTGATTTTTTCAGCTTATAATGACAAGATTGTTGCATTTCTGCGCCAACCCAACATCTTTGAAATTCTACAAGAGCGTCAACCTGATCTTACTAGGAATCACTCACTCAGGTAACCATAATATTGGTATTTGGTTTAAGTCGTGTAAGCCTAACTATTAAATCTTCAGTAACACTGATAATCATCTCAGAAATTCACTCTTTCTCTCTGGCTCTCTGAACAAAGGCATCTTGTGCACAAACACTTTATGTCATCAACACCAGGTCAATGCAGTCCTGGCTTTTCTCTATTAGGTTCAAAGGTTGAATAAGATTGACAAAAGAACCTAGAACCCTCTTGAAAAAAGAAAAAGAATGAAAGAGAAACAAAAATTCACAGCCAAAAATGCATCCTAGATGCGCAGATTATAATGAAAATAATAAGACACTGACCTTTTTTGAGTGTAGCTTGAGTAAACAAAAGTAACAGAGTTTATTGAATTGCAATTTATAAAATCCTTGATTTTACTAGGTAAAATACTTGGTATTCACATTTTTCTGTAATAAAAACACAGTGGAACCCAAGAAAGGAATCTGATCCTCTCCACAGTCCAGCGTTCCCCTGCGCGAACCCTCTCTTCTAAACAACTCTTCGATGCATCACGCTGCAAGCCCAATTTTACTTTCCTCAATACATGCTGTTCCTTTTCCCTGAGAAGTTTTTCTCTTCTTCTGCGTTTGGCAAGAAAGATCTTTCCTTTAAAACTCAATACAATCTGCCCCTCCTTGAAGTTTTTCAGCTCCACTGTGCTCTCATGATCTAGTCTAGTATTTCTCAACTTCAGTGCTCTAGGGATCAGTGGAGATGGAAAAAAGTGTGAGTTTCTGCTGGAAATCTGGCATAACTCAAAGCCCATTTAGTTTACACGCCACCTTTACTGGTAGAAATACTTTTGTCCCATGGTGTCATCCTGGTCCACAGCAGTGATTCTCAAATACTACTCTACCAAGTTGTGCCGAACTGTTTTCATCAGGATCACCTGGGGAGCTTTATAAAGTACAAATTGCCAGGTCTTGTCTCCCTTCCTTGAATCTACACCCCCTATCCTCCCATGCCCTGCCCAGAAGTTTAATTCAAAGGGTCTAGAGTAGAGCTCAAACATTTAATTTCTTAAAGCCTTTCTATATAATTCCGACGGCACAGCCAGGTATAATAACCTCTGGTCTAGATTTGATAATTAATTATGTAACATATCAAGTTGTCCTTCGTACTATTTTGGTTATGTGACTTTTGTGCTTTAATTTGACTTTTCAAGTCCTCATGCTTTATTTTCCAATTAGATTATAAGCTCCATACAAATAGGGATCTTATTCAACTCATCATTATTTTTCCTCCGTACTGCTCAAATCTCTAGAATAGCACTTTGCATATAGTGAATGTAAATATATATATATATATTTGTTGATTTGAAAATAAATTATCAAATATTCTTCTTATGATGTTCTCAGTCTCTCCTATCTTTTTTTATTGAGGTATAATTGACATACAACATTATATTAGTTTCAAGTGTACAGCATAATGATTCAATATTTGTATATATTGTGAAATGATCACCACAATAAGTCTAATTAACATCCGTCACCATACATAGTTACGGAATTTTTTTTTCTTGTGATGGGAACTTTTAAGATCTCTCTTAGCAACTTTCAATTAGGCAAAACAGTATTGTTAACTGTAGTCACCTTGCCGTACATTACATCCCCATGACTTATTTTTTTATAACTGGAAATTTGTGCCTTTTGACTCTCTTCACCCATTTTGCCCACCCCCATCCTGTCAGTCTCTCATATCTTTCAAGTTGTCATTACCTTCTAAAGTTTCTAAGGCTAAAGCTACATATAATTTTGACACCACAAACGTTACTCATACAGAAATCCCAATTTCACATTAGTTAACATCTGACTCAAGTCTCAGTGTCCCCAACTTGACGAGCATGCTGTTCTCAATCACAAACAATTATAAAAATTATACAAGCTCTCATTTTGTATGTTTTTATATTATGGCATCCACTCAGTAATCCATGGTCCACTAGAGAACCCTGTGTAAGACGTTTTAGTTCATGAAATTGCAGAAATGAGCTCCTCAGTTGTCTAATGAGAGATCTTAGGGATTCTGGGTCACAAAACAAAATCCCTCCTCTTTTGCTAATCATGAAATAAGAACTCTATTTTCTCTCTTTTCTGCCAACTCCAGCCCCAACACACACACACACACACACACACACACACACACACACACACTTCTAGTCAATATCTGTTCCTCTGAAAGTACCCCACCCCCACAAATAAGAACAAAAAAGAGGAAACTCAAGTTATTTTCCGGTTTTGCTCTGCACTCCACGGTCTTATTTACACCAATTTAACATATCCTCAGATCTCCACCATTGGAGAAATGGGGTGATTTATATACCTGAACAGGGCGTCCAACATTACCGTTATTCTTTAGTGACTTGACAGAACCTTAGCAGATCCTCTAACAGAGGGAAGAGCCGCAGGCCCCAGAGGGTAGCTTCCAGTTTTGTTTTTATTTCTCTTCCTTTTTAGAGTCTTAAAAGTTTCTAATCTTCTAAAGATTGCCAAAGATTTTTATTTTTTAGTGACACCTGGGGTCCTCACTTGAGCACAGTCTTTCTTGTAACATAGATCTCGCATGATAATCTATTACTAAGAAATTATTTGGTAGGTTTTGAAATGTTTCCATCTTATGCCAAAATTTATTTTTAAGTTTCCATTTACACTTTCTAAAACTGTTTACAGAATTTGACCATAAAAAGTGTATGTAGGGGCCGGCCTGGTGGTGTAGTGGTTAAGTTCGCACATTCCGCTTCAGTGCCCCGGGGTTTCCTGGTTCGGATCCTGGGCACGGACCCACTTACCGCTCATCAAGCCATGCTGAGGCAGCATCCCACATAAAGGAGCTATAACTCTACAACTATGATATACAGCTGTGTACTGGGGCTTTGGGGAGAAAAAAGAAAAATAAAAAAAGGAGGAAGATTGCCAACAGATGTTAGCACAGGGCCAATCTTCCTCAAAAAAAAAAAGTGTATGCAGTCATGACAAGTAGAAGGAAGCAGGAACTTAAATCAATGAGATAATGCTGTTCCTCTTACAGAGTGTGTGTCACAGTGCACTTTTATTTTCTGAAAAGTTTTTGGTAGTTAAGCATTTTGCTTATCATAGCAACATAATGGGGAAGTTTGTATATCTCAGAGAACATTCTGTTTCATATAGTTACAAACTGCATTGTAAGAAGCATTCCCACAAACGCAGGGGTGGGGAACCAGCTGGGGTTCTTTAATCTCGTATTTCAGTGATATTTTTGATAAGAGATTTATGCATGGAATAGAGCCACTGAGTAATTGTGTGTCAGAAGTAACTGTGTGCCTTGCAGTCATATCCTGAGCAAGCGTTCCCAATGCCAGTGTAGCTCTGTGGCACAGCCACTTAAAAGAAATATGCTTTCTTATTTTATCCATAGTATAATGAAGAAAAAGTGTTAGCCCTTGGGAGATTCAAATAGGTGCACCTCTTTACTTTGTATTTTTCCTGTTTTGCTTGTGATTCCTCCTAAACCAGAGGATAGCGGCAGTTTGTTTAGTTTGTATCCATATAAAGCTTCCTCTTCCTTGACACTCCACTTGTGTATCTTTTCCTGTAAAATGGCTGTGGTCTTCCATGCAGTGGGATATGGCTTTTGCTTTCAATTGCTGTATTTAAATCACTGCTCCAATGTCATCTATCATGCAAATACGAATGCTACGAAGTTGTCCTCCCTTTTTCTTTTTAATCTCAGAAGAGGTTTATTTCTTCAGTTAGAAAAGTCAACCTCAGTACCACCTCCATCAAATGCGTAGTGTCACCATTGGATTACTATGTCCTTCTATTGGGTCTCACTGAAAGACAGTAATCATACTGAGAAGCTTTTTGTATGCTGTGAAATTAAAATAAAAGCTGAAATAAAATGGTCTAATATTTTATCTGAAGACAAATGTATTCATTAAGAAAACACAACCTTTTAAGGATATTTTATAGGTGAGTATAATGAATACAAATTCAATAAAATTTTTGGTATTGGTATTTGTACAACATTTTATTATGAACAAGGATCCAGTGTCATAAAACTTGAAGTTGAGAATTTCCCAGTAAGTCTGTCTACTAGTCCAGCTTTCCCCAGGCATCAGTCATAATTATTTTGGGCTCCAGGCTGATTCCTTCTTGAGTGCTTCCTTAAATAAGTTCCCTTGCCATGAGGATGTGGTCTGTGATCACATTCTGTGTAAATTGGGCCATTCCATTTTTTATGTCATTAGTAAATTAGTAACTTGGAAGTCAAGAAATTCTGAGCCACAAAAGACAAATGGATCCATGTCTCAGTGTTCACCGGAATAGAAGCAAACACAGACTATATGACCTTCTATTTCTTTCCGTCATCCTATTTTAAGAGCCCTGGAATTTTGTTATTGCTCGATTATACTCTTAATTTTTTTCATTTTAAAAATAGTATGTGCCATTGTAAAATTATCAAACAGAATTGTAGAAGTTTATGAAATAAAAAGTTAAAATTTCCAAAAGCTGGCTTTCATAAAACAAACCCCAGTGTTCAAAATTTCTAATCTATTTCTTGTCCAGTTTTCTAGCAAATGAATTTTTCTACTTTTAATATTGGGCTGGAAATATTCATCTCAGCTAACATCCGAGTTGCTTGGTCAAAATAGCATAAATGTACTTCTGCCGATCCTGAAGCATTTTCCTGTTAAGACCTGCCTAGCTGTCTCTCATAGTCTTCTCCTGATTTGTTTTCTGCTCACTCAGATGTCTGGAACCAACATGACAAACTTCTGATCTCTGTTGTACCAAATTTAAATAACAGGAAATCTGGATTAGAACTGTTATTTTCCCATGGACCATTTACATAGGCATAATTATTGAATTTTTTAATACATCTGATTAAAATAATTTATTGACACCACATAGTAATGGTCATTGGAGAGTCCTGGTCTGTCTCTCACTGAAAGACCACCATTAATAATGGCTCTTGGAAAGTAATAGAATATAGATCTTAAGAGTTGAGATTTGAATTCTAAAATTTACATGGAACCACAAAAGACCCCAAATAGCCAAAGCAATCCTGAGAAAGAAGAACAAAGCGGAAGGCATCACACTTCCTGATTTCAAGCTATAGTATAAAGCTATAGTAATCAAAACAGTACGGTGCTGGCCTAAAAACAGACACATAGATCAGTGAGACAGAGCGAGAGCCCAGAAATAAACCCAAGCATATATGGTCAACTCATATTTGACAAGGGAGCCAAGAATACTCAGTGGAGTAAAGACAGTTTCTTCAATAAATGATGCTGGAGAAATTGGATATTCACTTGTAAAAGAATGAAACTAGACCCCTGTCTTACACCACTCAAAAAACTTAACTCAAAGTGGACTAAAGACGTAAATGTAAGATCTGAAACCATGAAACTCCTAGAAGAAAACATAGGAAAAAAGCTTCTGGACATGGGTCTTGGTAATGAATTTTTGGATATGACATGTAAAACACTAGCAACAACATCAGAAATAAACAAACGGGACTACATCAAACTAAAAAGCTTCCACATAGCAAAAGAAACTGTCAACAAAGTGAAAAGACAACCTACAGAATGGGAAAAAATATTTGTAAATCTTATATTTGATAAGGGGCTAAGTCATACAACTCAATAGCAAAAAAACAAATAACCTGATTAAAAAATTGGCATAGGACCTGGATAGACATTTCTCCAAAGAAAATATACAAAGGCCAAGAGGTACATGGAAAGATGCTCAACATCACTAGTCATTGGGGAAATGTAATAAAACCACAATGAGATGTCACCTCACGCCTATTAGAAGAGTCATCATCAAGAAGACAAGAGACAGGGACTGGCCCACTGGCATGGTGGTTAAGTTCACACACTCCACTTCAGTGGCCCAAGGTTCGCAGGTTCAGATCCTGGGTGCAGACCTACACATCAAGCCATGTTGTGGCGGCATCCCACATATAAAATAGAGGAAGATTGGAACAGATGTTAGCTCAGAGACAATCTTCCTCAAGTGAAAAAAGAGGAAGACTGGCAACAGATGTTAGATCAGGGCCAATCTTCCTCACCAAAAAAAAAAAGACAAGAGATAAGAGATAACAAGTGCTGGCAAGGATGTGGAGAAAAGCGAACCCTTGTACACTGTTGGTGGGATTGTAAACTGATACAGCTACTATGGAAAACAGTATGGGGGTCCCTCAAAAAATTAAAAATAGAACTACCATATGACCCAGCAATTCTGTTTATGGGTATATATCCAAAAGAAACAAAAACACTAACTCAAAAAGATGTCTGCACCCCCATGTTCATAGCAACATTATTCACAATAGCCAAGACTTGGAAACAACCTAAACATCAATTGATGGATAAATGGATAAAGAAGTTATGGTATATCTATATCTATATCTATAGCTATATCTATATCTATATGTACAATGGAATATTATTCAGCCATTATCCTGCCATTTGCAACAACATGGATGGACCTTGAAGGCATTATGCTAAGTGAAGTAAGTCAGACAGAGAAAGAAAATACTGTATGATTTCACTTATATGTGGAATATAAAAACAAACAAACTCAGAAAAAGAGATCAGACTTGTGGTTACCAGAGGCAGCAGGTGGAGGGTGGGGGAACTGGAGAAAGGTTGTCAAAAGGTACAAAGTTCCAGTTACAAGGTAAGTAAGTACTAGGGATGTAGTGTGCAGCATGATGACTATAGTCACTCTGCTGTATGATATATAGGAAAGTTGCTAAGAGAGTAAGTCGTGAGAGTTCTCATCACAAGGAAAAATATTTGTTTTCTTATTTTGCTTTCTCTTTTTATTGTATCTCTGTGAGATGATGGATGCTAGCCAAACTTGTTATGATAATCATTTCACAACGTATGTAAGTCAAACCATTATGCTGTACACCTTGAACTTATGCTCAATTATATCTCAGTAAAACTGGAAAGAAAAAGAAAAGTTTAGCTTTGGAGTCAGACAGACCTGGTTTGAATTCTGGCTCTGCAGTTACTCACCAGGTAACTTTGAATGAGGGATTTAACCCTTCCAAGTTGTCGTTTCCTCATCTGTAAAATATCAATAGGAATTTCTGACTTGCTGAGTCCTTTTGAAGATTAAATGAGATAATGTATTTAAAGTACTTGGTATTGTGTAAGCAGTAGTAAGCATACCACAAATTTAAATTAATATTATCTTAGTAATCTGTCCTACACTTCTTTATTGCATCGCAAGGCCTCAGTTTAAAGTAATTTGCCCCTAAATTTACTCTGATTCTCAAAAGCACTATTCCTGAGACTGGTCCTGTGAATAAATGGAACCATATGATTCTGTGAATATAGTTAAAATACAGAAAGGCACTCTTGAGTTCCACGATGAACTTCTGTTTAGGAAGGCTTTCTAGTGTTGGGCTCACACTGTTCCCCATGTGAAGATTTGCTCTAAAATCTTTTCCATGTCTAAGATGAAACCAGCCTTCATTGTGCCATGCCTACACAGAAGACTGAGCCTCTCGCTCATGGTTCATCAGAAGTTGCTGAGGGTCAAAATATCTTGGCAACCTCATTGAGATAACCATTTCAGAAGCCATACAAAGTTATGTTAAAACATCTTCGCAGGCAGCTAATCTTGTAGATCTAAAGAGAGATTTGGGATTTTGCTACCTAGGACAGTAAGGAACACAGATTCTTAAGATGCTGTCACCTAGTCTATGGCTTCTGCAGAAGGAGTAATTGCTACTCGTTTTTATTTGAGTGGACATGCTAGTTTATAGTTGTATATAGGCTTTTGACATATACATCATGTATTTGTCTAGTTTTCACGTTTTCCATGCATAGAATCTCATAACTATTAACTTGAAAACAACTGGACAGTCAATCACTTAAAAAAAAAAAGGCCCAAAAGAAGAACTCTCATAGCCAAAATTAGTTTAAATTCTTTTAAAGTATTACACCCAGGTATTTGTTAAATCATTTTCTCATAAATATAGTTCCCTGATATAACTTGGAAAGATTTCCCAAATTACAAATATGTTCATCCACTGGATATTTCTTTAAAGCATTGTATTTTCTTGCTAACAAATGGTTCCATCAGGGTTTTCAAACCATTTTCTAGCATAAAGAATAGCCGTGTTTTAGGTATGTCTGTTCCACTATTGATTTTTGCTGTATTCTATTGCATTTATCAAGAAAACACTTCAGCAAAGTGTCATCTTCTGCAGTAGCTCATCAGATATGGACTCTGTGTGGCCCAAAGAAAAATTTCATTACTGAATCCAGTCTCAGTGCTTTCCCTAAACCCAAAAGAATAATAGCCATTTCTAAAATCGTAGAGAACAATGCGTTATCGTTTATGATAGCACAAAATGATTTTTAATGAAATCTGCTTTTGACAAATGTTATTAGTGAATCAGAAGCATTTCTTACAAAGCAAACAAAATATGTATCCCCTCTCTGTTAGTAATGTATTTTTTTCTTTTTTGTCTCTCTCAATGGATTTAGATAGTTATGAAAACTGTCTTCAGAAAAATTAACTTGGCTAAAATTAAAATCTCCTTGTTTCATGCACATTGTCCTACATACAAATGGATACTCTTAATACATCCCGTTGAATCAGTTATTACTCTCAGTTCCTTGGGGGTACATTTTACAGAAAACATTCTTGCAGACCCATCAGGGTGCCGTTGTCCTAAAAATCAGGTATCCTATGTGTATGACTTTTATAATTTACAATAGAAATGGCTTAACAGTACCATCTGTGCTTAAAATCTTTAAAAACATCTTGTAATTTTCTACCATATTTATTTCTTATGTACTTGTATTCCAAATCAAGTGCAAGCAACATGAAGTCAAGTTCTATATCATAACTCATCTTTTTAATCCTCATGGGACCTCATATCTTATATTGCATAGAGTGGGTGTTTGAGAAGTATTTGGTAAATCAGTCAATTTCATGGGCAGTATATTTGGGACTTAATGATAGCTTAATGATAAACTTAATGAAAAACTTGATAAAACTGTTTATCTCAGAGGGCAAGTACTACATTTCCATGACACAAAATCACATATATAAAGATACAGAATCCATCTTCTTAATACAACAATTTATATATCTTTGTATATTCTAATACATCATTTTAGATCTCAGGAAATGATAGCATAACAATTATTTATTTTGGAAACTTGGCTAAATTTCTCTAGCACAAAACATTATTCTGATTATTGAGATGGAATTTTGAGTGATGTTCCCAACTCTTAAAATTACGTTGAGATTTTGATGGGGAGTGTTTTTTATTTTTAAGTTATTTGGATATAATTAAAATATTTATAGTTTTCTATTTTTCTTCTACAACTAAAATACATTTTTCCACATATTCAACCTTTTCATTTCTTACAATAAAATTTTCTTGTTTATTTATTTAGGAACTGAATATTTCTTGTTTAGGTTTTCCCAAAGTATTTTATGTTTTTGTTTCTGTTGTGGGTGGACTTTTTTCTTTTTTTAGTCTTCTAAATAATGACTGCCAAAATGTTGGAAACTACTAGTTTTTGTAGTACTGTTTTCCAGAAATTGGTGCTTCAAGTTCTTTTTTTTTTTCTTTTTCTTTTTTTTCTTTTTTTTTCCGCAAAGCCCCAATAGATAGTTGTACGTCACAGTTGCACATCCTTCCAGCCACTGTATGTGGGACGCGGCCTCAGCATGGCCCGAGAAGCGGTGCGTTGGTGTGCCCCCGGGATCCGAACCTGGGCCGCCAGGAGCGGAGCGCGCGCACTCAACCGCGAAGCCATGGGGCTGGCCCTCAAGTTCTTTTTCCCTTGCCTTCATGTTTTATATCACTGTTTAGAAAATATTGCCTTATCCCTATTTATCCCTTTACTTGCTGTTTAACTGGCTTGTCCATTCTAATTGCTTCACAGTAACCAATTTGTTTGTTTGGGTTTTTTATATATATATTTATCTTAAAAGAAAAACTATAGGCAGATATAACATAGTATCAATTCCTGACTATATTTTTAGTTAAAACACTTAGGAAATGCATAATAAAATATTATAATGCATAAGAAAATACAAATGTATAACCTTTAGTTATACATTCTAGTATATTCTAGATATTAATTCCTCAGAATAACAATGGGCTTAGGGTTCAAGCTGTTAGAATGCCTTAGGTAAGGTGTCTTATAACCAAATGCTTTTGTGTGTAATAACTAAACTCCTTTTTGGAGTCCGAAATGTTTTCTTTATATAGAATTTTACTTTATTGAGAATAAAGTTTCCCATTATCTATTGAATTATGAGAACTACAAAGCCTTTATATGCATTATCTCTTTGGTACTCACAGCATTTTTTAGAGAGGCCAGTGTCTTATCTGCTGCATATCGTAAAAGTACTCAATAAATATTTGTGGAATTAACCAAGGTTAAAGAGCATGATTAAAACAACTTGCTAACAACAGAAACGGAAAGAGGAGTCAGTTACCAGGCATCTAGTTTGCCTCTATTTTCATTAGATCATTGAAAAAGGAATAAATAATTATGAAAAAGGAATAAATAATTATGAGGCCTATCTAATAATATACTCAATAGATAAAATTATTGAGTACTACTATGTAATTGGTTCCATGCTAAGTATTTTATTTGCATTTGTTCCTTTAATCCTTCCCACAACCCTGTGAGGCAGGTACTATAATTATGCTTATTTCAAGATGAGGAAACAAGCTAAGGGAGTTAAGTAACTCTAAATTCTTAGCAAGGAGCTGATTTATATCTATTTACAACAAATTTTGCCCTTAAACATATGGCTAATTGATGTCAGTTCTCTGTGTCCATAAGAATCGTGTGACCATAAGGGACCTATATTTCCAAATCTAACCTATATAATGGGAAGTAGAAAGAAAAGTTGCTCTTTCTACTACTTGGCTCTGTCCTTCAAGTCAGACCATGCCCTGTGACTGTAATAAAGAGTATGAATGATCAGTGCTAATTTTCCTTTCTTGACATTACACCATTAGAGAAGTCATGGAGGATTTCTCCAAAATTGCCCTCAGGCAGTTTTAAAAAACATATGTATTTTTGAAGGTGTTACTGAACCATGTGTGTGCAGAGTCTGCAATCCAGAGAGTTTTGTGGTTTAGAAGCATTGCTGCTTCTGATTGTCTCTGATCACGTGCCCTTCTTTAACTTCACCAAAATGTTGGTTGGTTTCAATGAGAGTCTTTTCTGTGGGAATTCCGGTCTTGAGGCTGTGTTCATTGTCCTCGGATGATCTTCTGCTCAAGTTGATCTTCTGGGGTGATTCTGTGCCCTGGAGGAAGTGGTTACAAAGGTCTAAATATAATGGGCATCTGAGACACAGCAGTCGCTACCAACTTTTTTCTGAGGTTGTCACTGTACAGTTTAACATCTTGTTATGACAGCTGTGAATTTTCTTAAGAGATTGCCTCTTTACCTGTCTTTGCACTTCCCTCAGTGGGTTCTGTTTTAGTAATCTGATGTCAGCTTTCTGATTCTTTTTCTCAGCCACAACAAAAAATGATAGCAAGATAGTTTATTCCAAACAGTGAGTGGACTCAGGGAAATTTGTTTGGAGCCAACTCGGTTATTTTGACATTAACTGATCATGTGCCTGCTTTGTCTTTTACTGAGCACTCCTTGTGTGCACAGTATATGGGTGTTTGGGGAACACAAACATAAAGGAGGAAGGGCTTTTGCCCTCAAGAAATTCGCGTTTCAAAAGGAACTTAAGTTGTAACTGAGAGGCCCAGTGAGAAGGTGCGGTGGAGGAGGTGCTGGCTGTGCTCCCAAGGGCACAGAGAGAGGAACACACCCAGGCAGAGGGTCAAATGACGGCATGTTATTTGAATATAATCTTAACCTCATTATAAGCCACTAAAATTGAATAGAATTTCTTCATTAAGGAGAAGGCAACAGAGAAAGAAATTAGAGGACTGTCACAGATTCCTTCTAACTATAAATGTGTAAAGTAAACTTGAATAAACACATTAATGTAACTTTTAAATGCCCCTCTAATCAGAGTCATGTATCTTTAATAATATTTCTCAAACTAGTTATGTTTATTTCAGACACTGAGTGGACTCATGAAAATTTGTTAAGAGCCAAGTCTGTTATTTTTCATTGTACAAGTAGAAGAAATATTGCAGATCTACAATGTTGACTTTAACTACTTTTATTTTAATGAAACATAAATACCTACCAATGTAAAATATGCATAAACTTCTTATCCTTACAGCTTTTATAAACTATAAAACCAAAAGACATACAAATTAAGTAAAAACTAAGTCAAAAATATCGAATTAATGATATTGATGTGAGAAGATCACAAAACAAAAATAAAATTTCAGAAGCCAAATCGCCAATATTGAAACCATTGTCAGTGGAAAGATATATTTGTGCTTTTTGTTTCACTTGTGTTTGACTTGATTCTTTTGATTTTGCATCTGATGGTCCATCATGTGCATCTGTGGCATTATCATGGTCATCGTTTTTCCTTCTTAACAAATAGCTTATTTTTATCTACTGATTCGTTGTTTTGACAAGCCAGTTCATTCAGTAGTGCACCCCAAATACAATACTGGAGAAAAAAATGCATCGTTAAATGTACCATGTGATGATCCTACCACCACTTTTCTATTTGCAAGCTATTACAAAATTTTTCTTCTTAGAATAAGCCATGACATCTTTTATGCTATATTTAGCATAAATGCATAGTTTACTTTTTAAATCCATTTCTTTTGTTTTCTCTTTAGCCTATGGCAATTTATGTATGCATTACCTTGCCTCACTTCATCAGTTTCATTATGCAAATTAATACTGCAAAAGAAAAGTTTTGTGTTTCTAAACGGTAAGAGAATTGTGCCTGAGAGGCAGACAGGGACTGTTGTTATCATATTTAACATCAAGGCCCTGCAGACCCAGGGGCCTGCTCACCAGCACTTTGCAAGTTCATCTCTGATCACTTGGCACCAACTGCCTTGTAAATGCAAACACGGGAGCTGAAGTTACATGGCAGTGTTCAGTTGTAAATGTCATCTAGATTATCCAAAATATGCTTACTTCAGTGTTAGCAGTTTTGATCATCAAAGTGAAAACACAAAATTTCTAAATTCTCCCAGAACTCGAGCTTATGTCTGTAGATTTCTAGTAGACAGAGACACTAGTTTGAGAAATACTGATCTGTAGAATATTGGGCAAATACCTGATAACCACGAAGTAGTTCCTGGTGTTTTTTTTGTTTTTCTCAGAAAAGATTGGTGACATTTCTGAGGATATCTGCTGACTTCTCTCTTCCTCAGCCTTGATCTGCTCTCTGGACAGTCAATAAGCCAATGCCTTCTTTGTTTCTACGTGAAAGAACTTTATGAAAGACTTTATAGAATGGGAGTGGGTATAAGGCCTAAACAGAGTTAAGTGAATCAAACATTTAAATATTTTCGTATAATACTAGAATTGCCCATTGACCTCCTTTCCTCCACTGCACCATGACCTCTTTGAGAAAGGGACTGTGTCTCATACTCTATTGGATTCCCAGTGGGTGATACCATGCCCAGCACATAATAGGGCATGGTATCACCTTTGCTGAAAAAATGAATGACTATAAGAAAGTACTTAGTGGCATGATGATAACATGTTCCGGTGTCTTGTTCCTGGAAACATATGACCCGCAGTTTGTCATTGTGATAAATTAGCTGGCCTGATAGAAAACTAGTCTCAGCCTGCCTCTGGTATGTTCTCGCCCAAAGAATCAGACCAGTTGCCTTCACTACCTTATAGTATCTGGAAAGTGATGAAAAGTTTCCCAGTTGGCGTATTTCCTCTGGTGTCTTTCCCTTTCCTTTCTTCACCCTGTCATCCTTGTGACTCAGGAAGCTATGATCTTTTCCTTATTCACAGGAAGCATTCAGGCTGCAGTCCAGAGCATGCTATCGTTTCCATCACTCAGCCTGCTCTGTAGCTCCAGTTAGAGAAGTGGAGGAGAGTGCTCAGCTGTTTGTTTTCTGGTTTGGTTCTGTTTGCTGGATTCCTTGATGATAGACTAAGGAGATAAGCTGTGCTTAACTCTGGGAGATAGCTTTTGATTCTGTAGGATTCCAAAAAGGAAATCCAACTCCAGTCTCGGGAAGGCGCGGACCCACAGACACAGGAGACCGAGCTTGATGCAAATGCACGAGGTTTTATTAAGCGGAGCTCCGGGTCGACACGTATCTCTCGCAGGAGACAGAGGGGTCGACCCCGAACCTTAAGGGGCAAGCTCTTTTATAGGATTCGGAAGCATAAAGCGGGAAAAGGTTGGCGCGGTCTTACATGATTGGCTAATTTAAAACATTTAAACAGTTACATTTTATGGCGCGAATTGCTATGGCGCGAAGCAATTATCAGGTTACACACACGCGTCCCCATCTGGACCCCCTCCACCCCGACCCTCCCAAACTTATCCCTCTGGAGCACTCTCTTGTTCTCAATTTTCCCCGAACAGTTTAGGGCAAGTCTTCTATGAATAGAGTCAGTCAGGATCGATAAACGTTCCCCCTTATACCAGGAATCCTTAGGGTGTGGAGGTGCCTGTCTCTAAGGTATTAACTTTTAAATTTTTAATATAATTTACTTCCTTCAATTCTTCAAGATCAAAGCATATTGTTACTGACCCTTACAAGAGTACTTCTTTGGTTAAGTTACTGTTCATTTTTTCAGCAGGATAACTTTTCTCTAATTTAGCTTTTTTAAACCAACTTTTAATCTCTTATCAAAAAATCATTCACCAGATAATGGGCCTTGGGTTCTGTCATGTGCTTCACACTTCACAGAAGTGTGTAACAGTTGAGGGAAAATGTTCTGCTCGGTTCGAGCCGTGAAACTGAAATAACTTTAAGCAGAGAGGCTGGCCTTTCTCTTCTGGACAAGTTCTTTACATGCATTTTGCCATTCATAATATATATGTCTACTGGCAATGAAAGACAGGAAAGAAAATGGGGCAATACCAAAGATGAGATGATTCATATGCTAACATATTATGTAAATGGACCTAGCCAGAAGAAGCCAAGGACCAAACTCTGTCCTATTTAAGCTATGTGGCTATGGGCAAATCATTTGACTTTTCTGTGCATTAGGGAATTTTTCATCTCAACAATTAAAGCTTGCCTTCCATCTCATTGCCTTCAAGCAATCAAGAAGAGAATTTGGAATTTGGAAATATAAAATGCAGTGGAACTTGATGAAAATGTCAAGCAGAAAAGCAAGATGTTCTATAGATAAGAACTAAGTCTAAATAAATACATCAGAGATTTTATTTTATAGTACTCAGGAATCAGAATATGTGTCGTTAGCACTTAGAGTAAAATTGCACACTTGTGTTGGCCCCTGTGTTCCTGTCAAATGTACTGCTTTCAGTACCATAGTTTATATTCTTATTTTTTATAATTCTTATAAAAATTAATGTGGTGTGCTTTGAAATAGCATGATTGAAGTGAAGGGACGCAACTAAGAAAAATTTTATTAAAATTGTATTCATAGAAAGAATTGAAAATAGTAACATGATGACTGAGCAAACAAAAAGAAAAACAACTGGTGTTATCACATTTATCTATAATAAAATAAGGATAGAAATAGTTCACATTGTTGTGTTTGATATGTATGTGTAAGTAGTATATATACATTTGCACAAGTATACACACAGTGTATTTCGCTGACTGTAGTAAACCGAAAGTGTTTCAGGCTTTCAGTTACTTGAAAGAGCTGTGTGCTTTTATATTGAATATATAAATGCAAAATAGATACTATCTGCTTCTAGGTGAGAATGTGCTCATCACACCTAATTTAGAGGTATACCCTCAGGAAAACAGGTGAATATTCCTACACACTCCCTTTTTGGAATAACAGGGAATCAGCCTGAACGGTCCAGACTGTTGCTTAGATTGAGACCCACGCCAGGCTTTAACTCAAAGCAGACACTGAGTTTTATTGGTTGGATGGTACTACTACCTATAGTATACTTGGGCAGCAAAATGATGAAAGCAATAAAAGAATTTTTTTACAGTGTTAGAACTGAGTGATGTGGATGCTCACGAGGTCCTCCTTGAAGGCAAGGACCATGTCACTTAAATGTGTATTCCTAGGTTATCGCACAGTAGCTGCCACATAGTAAGTCCCAAAATGGTTATGACCCAAAAGGGTGCCTAAAGCACTGAGTTATGTCCCAAAAGTCTACCACGTATATTTTGAGCTGTTTCTTTGCTTGAATAGGGAGAAGATCCAATTTATTCGAACTGAAGGGACCCCAGGATTGGTGCGTCTTTCAAGCGATGCGGACCTTGTTATGTTGCTGAGGTACGTAACGCCAGTTCTTGAAGAGGAAAGTCTCCTGTTGTGAGATATTGTGGAGCATTTTAGAAAATACTATGCCAATATTGGTAGCCTAAAGATGTCTCCTTTATTCTTAAAGTCTTGTGGAATACTCATGTTGAAGATGTAGGATGCTGGTTTAGAGAGAGTTCATTTCAGATTGCATTTCTTATCACTGAGATCTGTTTGATTTTGTTACTCTACTGGTAAAGGAGGTGGTATGGGAGAAGGGAAAGATTTGTAGAGGCCAATGAATAGAATGTCCCACTCACAGGATGGAACAGAAGAGTATACACAGCTTGCCCCTTCAGAGGAGAAGAGAGGTCATATTTATATTTTCTTTCAAATTATTTTCTCAAAATGTGCTTTGTCCCCTTTTGTTGGTTCAACATTATTTATTTACTTTATGGTTTTGAGAGTTTAGGTTTGGGAAATCAGATCAGAAAGTTGAAATTTGGTCCCTGGTACTCACTGCCAACTTGATAGCCCTTCATAAAACTGACTGATTATGTTTTCTTTCCTGATGGTTAGATCAGCTTTGGTTTTAAATTTTAGAGTAGTTTGAAGGGAAACTGGCAAGTTTTCAAAAGACTTCCTCATTTTTAATAATATCCTTCAAATGTAGGAGGCCAGAGGAAGTAATGCTTTGCTCTGCCCAGTGGCTGGGACACCCACCACTGTAACCTCCATAGAATTAAAGGGAATGTCATGCTGAGCCATATCAGGCAGTGTTTTATTTATCCCCAAATGCTAACAATCTCATTCATGTTATTCTTGATGATCTTGACCCTAACCATTTCTGACTGCCACATTTGTAAAACTAAAGCCAAAAAGTTATTTTCCTTTACTGTATAGTTGGAGCATAATTCAAGGGGATATAATCACTTGCCGTAGATACTTCACTTCGCTTGATCCTGAACAGGACCTACTGGGGAGGGAGGTCACTTCTCAGTCTGGGAGGTGACCCCCAGCTATAGTGTACTGAGCTAGTTCTGAAAGCAGGATGTAGAGTGCCAGATGGTCAGGAAGATTATTGGTCAATTAACGTGGAGTGTGATGTTTCTACCATGGTTTGGTTGGTGATAAAATAGTAAGTTTTGTTACAAAATTCTGGCTAGGATATGACTCTTTCACTTCCTTCTAGAAATCTAAGGTGTTTTTCATTTAAAGTAAAGAATTCTGCTTTTGGAATTAGTAAAAACAAAAATGATTACAAAACAGAAGTCATGATTTTGTTACAAATAGCTTAGAATATTTGTATTTTGGTAAACACCACAGTTTGCATGAGTTTCTTTGTGTTATGTGGTAACTGGGAGAGTATATTCACAACACATGAAACGAAGATATCATGAATACGTAAAGAATGCCTTTAAATCAATTTAAAAGAAGAGAACCCAAAAGAAAAATGGGTAAAGGATATAAAAAGGCATTTCATAGAAATTGAAGTATGATAGCCAGTAAACTTGTGGAAAGATGCTAGTAATCATAAAATGCAATTTCAAATAATGAAATACTATTTCACACTCTTAGATTTGAAAAAATTAAGAAGTCTGATAATACCAGAGGAGAAATAGGAACTCTCATATTGTCTGGACTTGGTGGGATTGCAATTTCTACAGCCTCTTTGGAGTACAATTTGACAATGTCTTGTATAGTTGAAAAGGCATAAGCATTATGACTAAGCAACTCAGCTGTTAGAGATATACCATATTTACACTAAGAAACTCTTTTACATGTACACAAGGTGACATATACAGAATGTTCATTGCACTGTTATTGATAAAAGCAGAAAGCTGGGGAAAAAGTAAATATTTGTCAAAAGATTTAGGGGTAATAAACTGATTTGTTCATAGAATGGTCTACATAGCAGGTAAAAGTAATCACCTAGATTCTTAAGTATCAACATAGATAGATATCAGAAATATATTATGAACAAATAAAGGTTCAGGAATACTATATACTTATGTAGCATTTATGTAATTTTTTAGCAGTGTTTAAGGCAAAACTATATATTGTTCGTCTATACATATATATTGCAAAATATGAAATTATGGAAGGCAGGATACTTATTAAAGTCATGGTATAGAACAAAAGGGACTTCATATACACACATGCACACCTACATATACATCTATATGTAGATATATACAGATCTATAAGTATGTATGTGTTTGAAGCAAAATTAGTAGTGTTAACATTTGTTAATTCTGAATGATATGTAGTGAGTGTTTTTATATTATTCTCTATCACTTATGTATTAAATTTTTCGAGTAAAAAAATCTCTCTCTCGATGTGAAAGATTTCGGAGTGCTGGTTATATGTAAAGGACGTGATAAATGTCAGGGAGCAAAGGGACACAGCTGTAGGAGTCTGAGGAGAGGATGCTAATTCCGATGTAGCCATAGGTTTCTAGACCTTTGTGGCATCAGCTCGTATGTGGGACTTTTCCTTAGCAATTAATTTTAAATTCACATTATTCCAATGGCTGTTGATTTATTGAAAAAGAGAACTATTTCAGGTCTTAGTTTGGTATTACAAATACGATTACTTACTGCTTCTGTTTCCAAATCTTTTGACTTTCATAGTTTAAAAGTGGAAAGATGGTTTTAAAAAATATGTCTAAAAATGCTTTTACTGCAGTGGTGTAGCAGACATGTGCATGTGAATGAAGAACCAGAGAAAGAATTATCAAGTATTATTGCATTGCTATAATCCGGGGCTTCTCAGCCTCCGAAGTATTGATGTTTTGGGCTGGGTACGTCTTGGTTGCAGGGAGCTATTCTGTGCCTTGTAAGATGCTTATCAGCATCCTAGGCTCTACCCACTAGATGCCAAAAGCACCCCCCCTCCCAGTTACAACAAGCAAAAATGTCCTCAGACATTGCCAAATGTCCCCAGACATTGTGGGGGAAGGGCAGAATTGCCTCGGTTGAGAACCAGGACTATACCCCTTAGGAGTCCTTTCCTTAGATCTCTGTAAGATTAAACTGTTGCCCCTTCTTCTGAATGTTTTCTGAAAACAAGTAACAGATTTTTAGATTTGGCCAAGTTTGAGGAAAACCTGCTTCCACCTCTTAATTAAAAATCCTATACCCTCTTATTTTTATTGTTGTTTTAATTCTGTTTTGTCAAGTGTTTCTGTATTTGAGCTTAGTGCAATCAATAGTACTTTTCTTTATCGTAACATTTAACGAAAAGCCTGGGATTCCAAGACCTCAGATCCCTGGTTACTATCTTTTAGGAGAATATTAGAGACAGAAATTTCAATATGGAGGAGAAAGAAGACATTGGGGTGAATAATCTAAGATCAAAATCCTCACATTTGAAAAACATTATAAAGCCAGAGTAAACAAGAGAGCTAATTATTTAGCAGTTGTAACAATTTAGGAGGTGTTTTGTTGTATTTTGCTTTTAATTATCCCATTAAATCTTAAGCTCTTTGAAAGCTGAGACCCTGTTGTGTATTTCTTGAAATAAAGATAAAGAACATATGTTGTATATTTATTAAGGGTTCTCCATAAACATTGTCTGTGTGTTAGAATCTTATTCCCAAATCTAAAAACCCAGGTCTATTTTCAAACAAACATGTTATCTCAAACTCACACATTAACGTGGCAAAATTGAAATCATATTGTCCAAAGTTGGTGGGAAAACAGGCAAATAATCACAGGTTTCACAAAAGCTGCAGCAGCCAGCCGTTTTGTCCCAAGGATTACCTGCAGGAGAGATCGACTGTCTTCCTCGTTGTGGAAACAAGGCTTTCCCTCACCTCTCTGGCTAAAGTATGCATTTTTTTCTTATCTTTCCCCAGTTTATTTGAAGAAGAGATAATGTCGTATGTGCCTCCACATGCCTTACTCCACCCCAGCTACTGTCAGTCCCCACGTGGCTCCCCCGTGTCCTCTCCCCAGAACTCGCCAGGTGAGTCCACCTGCTGCTTGCAGTGAATTCTCTGGGGGGTGAGCCCTAACGTCAGACATCTGTCCTTCATAAAGAACAGAAAGGGAACACTTTGGGCACATCTTTCGTGTGGCACTTCCTGTCTGTTAAAATGGCTTGTTTCCATGGGGATTCATTTCGACAGGAAGATAATGACATTCCAGAACAGGAGGATAAATGTTAGCAGTATGATATACTCAGATATAGAATTTACTTTTCATCATGATATATAGTACCTAATATATCTTGGAAAATGTTAGGGCATAAAATACTAAGTTAGCTTTTTGGATTTAAAAATTAGTTTTGGTTAGGAGACTGATTCAATGAATAATAAAAAGAAATCTCTACTTTCAAAAAAATAATATAGAATTAAAAGTAGTCAGTTTAATGGACTTGGATAGTTTTTCCCTGCAGTAGTCACTAACTGCATTAGACAGGAAGATGAAAGATGTGTGGGCAGATCAAACAGATTGATAATGAAACAAACTAAAATTAAGTTCAAATTCTTTTTGAAAGAGGTGTGGTGTGAATGAAGGAGTGAATGGATTAATGAATGAGTGAATGATAGAAAATGCAGTTTAGCAAATGAGTTCTTTTAAAGGAAGGTAGTCATCATGTTGACAGAATATCAGCTATATTTATCCTTATTATAGGCAATGTATTGTTCACACTTAATCAGCTATCAGTGTTTAAAACTATTTTAATGGAAATCCAGACTCCATATGTGTCACTAGAAGCTGTATGTTCTTTGATATATAACATGTGTTTTCACCTACTGCTATGATAATGAAGCTACAGCTTAATTAAATACTGCAAACAGGAAGAGGTCTATTAATTTGTTCATTTAACACAGATTTGTTGAGCATCCAACTATGATCCAAGCACTGAATTAGACCCTGGTGTTACAAAGGTGAATAATACAGTCTCTACCTTTGAAGGATTCATGGTGGGGCAGTGAGTCAACAAATGACTGTAAAGCTCTGTGGTTGCTCCTGTAGTGAAGAGACTGTGTATGGGAACATGATGTGGGAACACTTCCTCCTTCTGCAGTGGGGGTTGGGTGTTTGGGGAAAGATGAAGACAACAGGTGTGAAGGGGAGCCTTGAACAATGATGGGTAGGAGTGTCCAGGTGGATGAGAGGAAGAAGGACATTCTAGGTAAAAGAGTAAGCCACAGAAGCATGAGTAGTTTAGGACAAATTAATAGAAACAAGTGAAGGCAAGTTCTCAAAACTCACACTGGAAAGATAGACTAGGGCTGGCTGGCCATGGAAGTCTTGCTTTGTAGTCTGTGTGGAGCCCCTCAAAGTTTATGGAGTAATATCCTGTTTTACAAAGTTCAGTTTGGTGGCAATATGGAGGATGTATTAGAAGCCGAGAGCCTGGAGTCAGAGAACCCATTTGGGAGGCTGTCGAATGAACCCAGGTGACATGATAAAGGGCTTGACTAATGGTGATGGAGAAAAGGGAATTAATTCAAAGGATGTCTAGGAGGTAGAAACACTAGGACTTGGAGTCTAGGTAGGGAAGAGTCAAGGCAGACGCTGAGGTCCTCACCACCTAGACTACTAGGCAGGTGGTAACACCATTCACCAAGAAAAGAAAGAGATTAGACTGGAGGGGAGGGGTTAAATGAGTTTGGTTTGGGACATGTTTCGTTGAGGAATCTTTGGACCATCCAACTGGAGATACCCAAAGACACCTGGAAAAGACAGTCACGGAGCTCAGGAGAGGTTAGCAGCTGGGAATACAGGTATGCTGGTGGCTGTTGAAGCCCAGAGGGTAGAGTAGAGGAACAAGGGAGGACAAGTTATTGAAAAGAAGAGAAAATAGAGGATGGTGACAGGAGGAACTCCAATGTTTAAAGGATGGGCTGGGATAGAGGAGCAAGTGAAAGAAAGAGAGCCAATGGATTTTGGAAGAGAATTAGGAAAGTCTTTTCAGTAGGCCAGGTTCCAAGGAGAAGGGAATGGTTAACAGGGCCAAAGGCTCAAAAGATTCAAGAAGGATGAGGCCTGAGATGAGGCCATTAGATTTGAAAATCATGAAGTTAAATATGGCCTTTGTCAAAGCAGTTTCCATTAATTAATAGGTCATAAACTGGAATGTGACCAATTAGAGAATGATATAGGATGTAAAGTAGAAGCCAGGAGTGTAGAATATTCTTTTTGTGAAGTTTGGAAGTGAAAAGAAAGCAAAATAAGACGGTACTTAGAAGGAGAAGAAGAGTTAAGCAAGGGGTTTTAGGATGGGGAAACGGAGCACGTGTGTGCGTGCAGAGGTCAGAAGATGTGGGTGGAAGGAAAGTGGGTCACTGAATGGGACAAAGAAGCAGCAGTCCACACAGCACAGGCCTGTGGGAAGGCAGGACACTGGAGGCAAAAGCACAGGTCAGCTTTGGAACAAAGTAGGGACACCTATTTTGATGATACAGGATGAAAAGAAATAAGTATATGACACTACAAGTAAGTTTAAAGGTATACAGGAAAAACTGATGGAATTCACAGCTGGCCGCAGTCTTTACCAGCTGTGAGTGACTTAGGGCAATTTACTTCCTTCCCTGAACTTGAATTTCTTTTTCTGTAAAATGGGAATAATAGTAACTACCCACCATGGTCATTTGGAGGAGGACACCTTGTCTGGTGCCTGGAACGTAACAAGCATCCAATAAGGGTGAATTTATCCCTTTTTCTTTCTTCCTGGAAATCTGTTTCTGAGCAGTGTAGTTGGTCAATATTTGAACCATTAAGAACCGGAATATATGAATCCATTTCTTCCTGATTTGCAGAGCTGGCTGCCTAGATATTTAATCATTCTGACTGATCTTTATCTTAGCTAGAACCTATGATAAAGTTTAGAAACAGGTTGTCCCTTTATGCTTTATGCTTTATATCCCTGATGCTTTATGGTTAAAGAAATGAAGCTGTGTGGATCATTGCTTATTCCAGTGAAGACTCTCCTTTCCAGGCCTTTTCTGTGGCCCATCCTCCCCGAGAGAAAGGTAGATCAGCAGATTATGTCCCTTCTGAACCCTACAAAAGCGTGTGCTCCTGCAGGCTGGCTAAACATTCTTTGAGCCTGTGTGAACATTCTAAGTTGACACAGTTTGACTAAGTTTGCTTCTTTTCATTTAGCATCACAAATGTTCATGAGTAATCCATGGTGGCAATAAAATGCATTCTGGAAGCAGATTTCAAGTTAAATATTTTCCAAAGACGTCTAACCCAAATATAGTTGAATTGCTAGCAGTGTGTGTGGTGGTTTTAATTTTCAGGAAGAATCCTCTCCATATTTTTGGCCTCCTCTGTTTCATTGGGCTTCATTTGATCTTGAAATTGGGATGTACTGCCTGATATCAATGGAAGTAACCATGACTAATTCCACATGATACAAGGGGAGGACTAGCTAGCCTCATGTACCTTGTGGAGGAATCTTCTGTTTCTTTGAGTAAAATAGCCTCTCCTTCTACCAGTATTCCTCAAGTTTTTGTGAAAACATTTCAAACAGATTTTTAAAAGTGGTCTGAGTCTCCTTCTTGTGACTAGAATTTCATCCCTTTTAGTGGTGTGATAATAATACTGTGAAAATTATGACAATAATAAATTTTAATGATCTTTCAGAATGCCTAGGAACCTTGTAAACTTTCCACACTTTTCCTCCTTCCATGCACATTTGCATGTCTTTTCAAGTACAGAAGAGAGAGGGGCTTTGGAAACTTTGACTGACTGCTTTTTGCAGCTGTTAGAGTGCTCACCCAAAATTTGTCAAAATTTTGGAATGTGAAGGTTTGTTTTTCTAGGACCATTATAATGCCAATCCTGACCTTAGTTATGCCAGAAGGAAAAACCATATAGTTTATTATGCCAAATAGAGGACCCAGAAGTTTATTTAAGGACCTTTTGTAGCTGTACATTTCTAGGAATTTAAATGCAATAACACCTAATTTATCTAATATTGTTGGAGATGTGCTCATTTATGTGAATTTACCACATAACTGAAGCTGTGACTTTAGGTGTCAGAGAATTTGTTTAACCCTCCATTTGCTGAAACTCTTTCATAAATACGTTTCTTTCTCCCTGCTTCCCTATACACAGTCAATTGAAGATATTTCATGGTTTGGAGGGATCATCATACAGAGCTGTTGTTGCTTGACTAGAACTGAACTATCTGGAAGCTAGTGCCAGCACTAGGTCACACTCACAGAAGTAAAACAAACCAGAGAGCACTAAAGAGCCACGTGGGTCTTTCCTGAAGGTTGTCTTGAGGGCGTGGGATATGAGAGGAAATTATTTCTCCCCACACAGTGTGACTCCTTAAGGATCCTCTCTTCCTCTCTCCCTCCCTCCAAAGTCTTAGCATCTGAGCTGCTGTTTATCTCATCTCCTGCTCTTTTCACATTCTTTTCTCTTCTCTTTTCTCTCTCTCTCTCTGTCTCTCTGTGTCCGTCTCTCTCCCTTCTTCTGTCCCTCCATGCCTCCTCTCTCTCCCTTCCTCCATCTTTCCCATAGTCCCTAAAGTAACTTTATACTTGTTTTTAGAAAAAGTGTTCTATTCCTTCTCTTTGCTCAGCCCCACAAAGATGATCTAGGAACCAAATAGTACAAACGAAGGATGTTCCTGGGTGGGTGGGGATGGGAGGTTGTGATTCCAGAGAATGAAGGAAAGCGAATAGGTCTCTGTCACACATAGAGGTGGTGGTGGTGGTGGTGTTGGTGGTGTTGGTTTCCCTTGTCCCCCACCCCTGATGCTGTCAAAGGATGCCTGTCCCTGGCATGCCTTTAACTTTCCCCTTTTAATAAATTGCTTCTAATTTGCCAAGATCTGAGAAACCAGATTATCAAACTGTTTGTTTCTTTTTAAATAAATGGTATGTAAATGGGAGTATCAGCAATCTCAAAACAATGACCCAGGGCCTTTTACTGCTCTTAGAGAATAAAGCAAAAATGCTAGGACTTCAGTGCTCCCGTTTCCTGCCAGCTATTTTGGAGGTGTTTTTTTTTTTTTTTTTTTCCCATCAATTTTCATTGCTGAGCTATGTTCCAGAAAACAGTCTTCCAGAAATTATTGTAATGCTTGATAGTTTGTTCTCATTCCCTAGCAGGGAATTGTAAAAAAAAATGTCATAGAGGTTTTTTTTTTTTAAGAAAGTGAGCCAGGAAAGAAGTGGGCTTCTGGACTGTTCCAGTGCAGAGGCCGGGAGGCCTGCGGGGTTAGGCCGAGCTCCATCCCCATCTGGCGTGGAGCGAGAGCTACTCATCAAAGCAATCTGGGTGCCTGACACACCCAGAATCAAGAAAGACCTAGACTGCTTAGCAGTTTGATGCCAAGATTCTTCTAATATCACCTAAAGGATTTTATCAGGTAGAATTCTTGAGTTTGTGTATGATTATGCAATTTTGTAACGCTAATTGGAAATGGTGTAACACTATTTGGTAGTACTTTAGGCCGGCCTAGCAATGATAAAAAAGAACCCTAATATCTGTTACTGAAATTTTTTCCTGCAGATAATTAACATAATGCTGACTCTCCATGAATTCAGCCCTTCATTTGATCACTTCTTGTATGTAACATTGACCTCTTTGTATCTGATTTCCTTTTTTCAGACCATAAAGACCATGAAATTACTCTCTCTGTAGGAGTATTATGTCCTAGAACTTCACTTGCAGTTATGGTTCCCATACAATTGTATTAGCTCAGTCTTCCAAGGTCATTTTTGGTTTCCAAAGTGGAAGCAACATCATTGCTGCCCTGGAATTTCTTGGCAGTTCCACCTGAATTGCATTAAGAATTTGACAGGAGCCACCAGGATAATTCACTGTAATTTTTAAACCATGAAGTAATGTGTAAATGATTTTTCATAATAAAACTATTAGCAGAAGAATTTTTGCATTCAACAGTTTCTGTCTCCAGAGTTTCCATAATTGAATCCCTTCACCCAGAGTGTAAATGGAGTCAGAGCTAATTTTTATTAAGTGCCTGTATTGATATTGATGGAATGCATTATGGCATTTCCCACATCCCTTGAAGCATCTCAGATTATACACCAATAGTATATGTGCTGTTTTTTTTTAAAAGCAATCAACACTTAAAGAATCGTGTTTCTTTTGAGTCCTGAAAGATTTTCATTCAGTCCTTTGTTCTTCTTTTTCCTCTTCCTGTCAACGATTGTGCTCTTGAAAGCTGATTCATTATGGCTGCTTTCTGAGCTATCTGGGTTGACTGGTCTGCAGGTTCTCAGGCGGCAGCTCTGACAGCGTTGTTCTGCCACCTCTGAGTGGACTTGGGCTGCACTGCCCTGTGGCTCAGCCATCCAGGAGAGCAGCCTTGCGCTGGTGACCATGTTCCTTCATGTTGCAAACGATGCCTTTCCAATACACAGGAAGCATTGCCCCTGCGTTGGTTCCTGGATTTTGCCCAGGTGTTTCATTGGTTACATTTCACCTCCCTGTAGGGGAAGGTTCTCAACTTTGGCTGCCCATTGGAGCCATCTGGAGAGCTGCATAAAACACCTATGCCTGCGCAAAACTTGCCACCCCCACAGATTCTGATGTAATGCGTCTTGGGTGTGGCCTGAACATTGGGACTTTTAAAAGCTTCCTGAGTGATCCTAATGTGCAGTCAAGATTGAGAACCACTGCCTAGGAGTCTCTTCTGCGTCCCAGACCTTTTTAAGGTCAAGTTTGTTTGCTTCCTTTATGACATAGCTCTTAGCAATTTGGGTTAAAGATTCATAACTATGCACACAGCCCTCTGGACATATTGATCAATAGCCAGTTTTATTAAAATCCATTCCTAAAGCCCCAACACATTTCCCCATGTCATCAGTGTCCAACTCTGTGCAGACGATAACGATAACAGCTAACACTTACGTGGGGCTTCTCGTGCGACAGCACTGCATGAAGTGCCCGACATACGTTACCTCATGTAATCCCCAAGTGTGGCCCGGATCTCTCCCCGGAACTCCAGCACTGTATTCTCAAGTGCCCGTAGAGTATATCCACCTGGACGGCTGTCATCTGCAGCACGATATGTATAAAGCTTCACCTGCCCGTGTCCACCAGCATCGTTTCCCACGCTGCTTTTAGCGTCAGATAGACCTGGCTCAAATCCCAAACCTACCATTCACTGGCATATGACTTCAGTTTCCTTAGTTACAGAGTGGTGATGATGGTAATCATAACAGTGCCAGCTTCAGAGACTTGTGGTGAGGATTTCCCAAGATCTTCTGTGTAAAGTGAATGGTCCCTCAGCCCTAGGAGGCACTTAACAAATGACAGCTGTTGTTGTTGTTTGAAAAACTTGATGCTGCCTGTTTCTCTTCCTTGCGTACCTTATGTTGCTAATTCTTGTTTCACGTTGTAAATGTTTCTCTGAGTCACCACACTCCTGTCTAGTCCTCATCCCCTCAGGCCTCGATTGCTGCAACGATCCTAACTGGGTCCCCTCCCTCCAGTCTCCTTCCCTTTCCCACCCTTAATCCACTCAACACACTGAAAATCATTTCTTGAATAAAACACCACTTGTATGTTGTTCCCTTGCTTAGGAACCTATACAGCCTTCCCACTGCTCACTGCTCATGCCCCAACTCCTCAGCCAGATTTTTTTAATTCCTCTCATAATTTGGGTCCAATCTTCTGACGGATGTAATTTCCCACTTGCTCCCCAGCACTGCCCTCTGCTCTCAGTTAGTAGGGTCTCCTCAGTGTCTTCTGAACACGCATGCAATGCTTGTCCCAGCTCTTCCTGCCTTGCCCCAGTACAGACTATAGATTCTCCTGTTTACATGGCCTGCTCCCAATAAAGCCCCCTCCCTAAAGATTTTTCCATTTTGATCCCTACTGTCCTCACATACTGTTACTTTTCTGTAACACTGACCTCAAATGCAGTGTCACTGAATGGCTGTGGCGCAGTGGAGAGGACAGGCTTCATGTAATGGAGCAGCTGCCCACCGTCGCCCCAGGGAAATGCAAGCCAGTTGTTGCAAGTGTTCTCAAATAATGTTCAAGAGAAAAATCGTGATTCGTGTCTTTTACTTGAAATCTCCTAATTTTTAAAGATTGTGTGGCAAATAAAATAAATCAATACGGCTGGTACAGCGCTGGGGCTATAGTTTCGTTCCCTTTGCTCTATAGTTTGTATACCATCTAGTTTAGGACTTAATTATTCTCTAGTTCTGTGATATATTTTATTTCTGTCTTCCTGACCATGTTATCCACTCCAGCAACCCCACCTTATTCATTTTGAGCGTCTGTTGCTGCACCTAAGTATTAGCAATGAATAATAATCACTTAGTTGATTCATTCATTAAAGAAATATGTAATGAGCTTACATGGTATGTAATGCACAAGGCTTCACAATTTTTGTTTTCTGGTTTCTTTCACTGTGTTGTGAAATATTTAGTAGAAATATCCAATGTTTTTGTCATCGCTCTGCAGCTGATTATTATATTCATCATCAGTTTTGTATCCCAGCTTGTTGGTTAGTCACTTTGGGCACAAAGCCAGATTTTTCAATGGAAAGAGGAACAAACTGTGTTACTTTTACATTTTATCAATGATGCTTGCCATTGAATGACATATAAAACATCTGTAGATAATCACAAAACTTGGCACTTATTAAGAATGCAACAAATAGCAGTATTATTTACTCTTTGCACAACCAGGAGACATGTGCCTTCTGAAATTATGTCTGCATTCTGTTTTTATATCAAAATTATTCTGCTCTGCAATGTAGAATGTATTATGTGTCTAAAATAATTCTTAGTTATAGTGCATATCTAAAAGAAGTTTTTGTAGGTTTTTCAGAGTGAAGTATAGAAACTCACTATTCTTGCTTTATATACCACATATTTTCACATTGTAACTTCCTGTCTAATTGCCATGATATCATCTCAGCAGTAAGCAAAGATATTCCACCCTGAACGGTTACCATGAGCCATGACTAATGCTCTTTGACTCATATTCGTTTGAAATGAAAAGGAGAACATATTTGGCTGACACCTGGGCACCATTGTAACTATTCAATGTAACTATTCATTGTAACTATTCAGGATTGTTATTCTCAACCAAATGCCACAAAGAAGACATCTCTTAAGATCCTGGTTAAGCTCTGTAATAGCCTTCAACTTGGAGAGGTGGCAAGTGCGGAAACTAAAAATGTTGCCTCCTTTTATTTGTTAACTGTGGTCTCAACCCTGCGGTAATATTTTTTCGTGGTGACGTGATGAACATCAGGACACAGCACAAATCCTCTTTTTGTGGTTTGCTGTAGGTACTCAGCGTGCCAATGCCCGGGCTCCAGCCCCGTACAAGCGAGACTTTGAAGCCAAACTAAGGAACTTTTACAGGAAGTTAGAGACTAAAGGATATGGACAAGGCCCAGGGAAATTAAAGTAAGTCAAAGTGATACAAACCACAGGATTTGTAGACGTTGAAAGGATGGGATGCACTTGGGAATGTAGGAAATTGATTGTGATTTGGGACAACTAGCCTTTGTTTTAGTTTGCATAATTATTTTGGCTTGTGTAAATTATAACATCATCTGAAACATAGTTCTAGAATTAAGCATGACTAGCTTAAGGTTTTAAAACAAACGGTAAAGAGACTACCACGTCCCATGTAAAAATATAGGCAAAATCAAAAGCTGATTTATTTTATTCTCCTGAAAAGTACCTCTTTGTTGGCTTTTAGTCTTATGGTATATTCATTAGATGGAAGGCTATCACAGTGTCCTGTAGGGCACATTACTGTCTCCTGAGCTGGCCTGAGTATAGGAACACTGCTCAGCTCTTTTTCGTTCTGTGAAATAAACTTCACTTGTCCAATGGAATATGTCATGAATGTTGTCTCTGCCTTTGTTTATCCACCTCTCTTTAAATGGGGAAACTGAAACATCGTCATATTGTTTGGCCTAGAATTATTTTCATTTTCTACTTACCCCTACTCCCTCCATCCCACCTCCACCCTGGGCCATGTCACCACTAGAGATCACCATGCCACTTGAGAGAGGACAGTGGAGGGAGGTCTGCACTGCAGCACTGCCAGGCCCCGGGGTGCCTGAGAGAAGCACCCAGCCCAGCAGCCCCCCAGCTCGCTGCCCTACACCGACACCTTGCTCCGTTAAGTCCCCAGGTTCCACTTTCCTCACTGTCGGAAAACATCACCCTGCCCCAAACACCATACCTCTCTGAGCTTCACTTATGAAGGTCTTGATGACAAGCTTTCATGCCTTCAGCCTCTCTGTCATCTCCCTTTCCATTGCTATTTACGTTAAAGTCAAATTGATATCTGCTTAAGGATGACTGTAATTGTCATTGTCACAAGTAGATTAATGGGCTGCAAGTATCGTTCATTTGTCTCTGTCACATAGGACATCTCAAGATTCACTTTTTTAAAACGTTAAATTGAGCACAATTGTAAACTCCTCTGCTTTGGAGGACACTGAGAACTTTTTTCCTCCTTGTTCTCACAGTCATCTCTCTAGGCACCTTGTAGTTGAATTCCTTGTCTAGGTGCCTTCAGGCCTAAATCGTTACCTCATAGGACTGTTCTTCCTTTACTAAACAAAAATTTTGTGTTTGTGTTGTTTTGTAGTCATTTTCCTTCTGGGATAAATTGCTTTGACCATTCTGAAAGGACTCTCCAGTTGTTTTTACTGATCGTAGGTGGGGTGCTCTATTTACCGATGATTCTCTTATGTAACTTTTATTAATGCTAAGATTTCAAGACAAACGTGGACTTGATTGCGGGTAGCAATGATATTAAGTCACTCCACTTTTTGCCTAGATAATTATGGTAAATGGAAATTAAATGGCAAGTGCCCAGTTCTAGAAAGATAAGGATTAGGAAATAATCTGCATTTTTCAAATTGTCTCTTTACGGATAGGTTAATTATCAGAAGAGATCACTTACTCGAAGACGCTTTTAATCAGATTATGGGCTACTCCAGAAAGGATCTGCAGAGAAATAAGCTGTACGTCACATTTGTCGGGGAGGAAGGGTGAGTAGCACAGAGAAGTGGCCTGCAGAATGCGCCTGGGCTGCAGGGCGGATGTTTCACCACGTAGGACTGTGGTTGCCTGAGACAGGAAATCCCTCTGGCAGGAAATGCGTTCTATACACTTAAACCTTTGGGCTTTTTTTTTTAAGGCTTCCTCTGGTTTTTAAATCATCTGACAAAGAAATTCTTTGGTAAAAACTCATAACTGTAGATCATTTTTGAGAGCAGAAGCCTGGTTTGGATTCTTCTCTTTCTCTTAAAGGGAAAAAGTAGGCTCAGAGGGACAAAACGAGGAATTGCATTTTCACGTCTGTGAGCTTGTTGTCTGGACTGGGTGTGAGTAGACAAGCTTCACCTGTTCCATGAGCTCAGTTTCAGAATCACGAATTCGAGGCCTGCTGTTCTACCAGGAAGCCTCCACAGCAGGGAACTCTTGGGGCTTGGTTCTTATTTCTCTGTCCCCGGTTCTTCTCGTCCTTTGCAACAGCAGCGCACCTCCCAAAATAACTACCTGTCATAAACACACATCTCCATCCTTCTTTGACTCTCCCAGGAGTGTGCTCATCTCCATGAGGGTTAGGAAGTGAAGGTTCCACTGTGTTTATTACTCCAAGTAGACGTAACGGTGGTTGCATAACACTTCAGGAGATGACAGCTCTCCTCTCCCCCAGACCCCTTGCTCTTCCCTCTTTGCAGGTCTGAGTTTCAAGTCAGCGCCTTCTTCGTAACCCAGCCGTCACTAGAGTGAATTAAAAAAATACCAGCCAGTTGCCTACACTCTGGTTGTCTTCTCTGTTGATGTGGAAGATTTTAAGGCCAGCCCTCTCAGTTCTGCCTAGGAATAAAGTGCATTAGATTATGGAGTCGTAGTAGTATATCCAACAGAGTCAACCGTTTGGTATATGGTTGCTGAAATGGAGGCTCCAAAGTATGAAATAACTTGCATGTGCTAACAGAACTAGACAGTAGCAACATCAGGATTCAAAACTAGGCCTTTTGTCTTTCCTCCAGGACAGTTGGGCGAACACTGGGATGAAGGCAAAACTCCTGAACTCTATTCTATCCAGATTTTTTTTGTACCCGTGGATTTTTTTACTATTCCAGCTGGTGTCACATATACTGTGGTATAGTCTCCCAGCTGTGACTAAAGTCAAATAGTCTATGGAAAACAATACAGTGTGACAAAGTTTGAGCAGAAGCTTGCCTGAGACTTGAGCCTTTCGTTGCCGACGTGCATTAACGGACTTCCAGCTTGCGTTAGTTGGATTAAAGATGCAGGTGCACAGTTGAAAACGAAGGCAAATATTTTTAGCCTAATCACAGGTATGCATGGGATTCCAAGTATTTCCTTACATAACCAGTCTGGTTTGGATGAGAATACTTTTCCTCCCCCAGAACTCCAGCTGCCTTCCGTCTTTGTTGGACCACAGTTTGTTGAGATCTCAGAGATGTAGGGAAGAGTCTTTGGAATCCCTGGCTCTTAAGTTTGAATAGAAGAGATGCTTATCATGCTTGATCATCCTAAGCAGTTGCCCTGTGATCTGGACTGATGATATCCATTCTTCCGAGTGGGGCCTAATGCCTCTGTATTTGATTGCCGCTAATGTCCCAATGCTTCCTGCTTTCATCACCTGTCTCCTTCCTGTAACCCCGGAGGGAAAACAAGAGGGAGGATATTTTGAGGTGTGACCTCAGCCATCAGGAACAATCTCTTAATCAGGCCCTTCTGCACATGGCTTGTTGAAGCTGGGCCAGATATTTTCTAGTCTCATGGCTTTATCATGTCAATATCATACATACAGATTACTAGATATAGACTTTATTTTGCTATTAAGGCTTTGAGAATACATATACTGTTTTGAAAGATTAAAACAGAAAAATAGAAACCTCAAAACAATGTAAAATTAAGAAGTTATTTTAGCCTTTGCCACCTGAGGTTCTCAAACACATTGAGTCTGACATTAAAATAAAAAAATCATAGCATTTCTTTCTGGATTATAATAATTTTTTCTATTCAACTATAAAAATGGAGCTAGAAGTTTTCTGTCACTTTCCCTTCATTAATTTTAATGCCCTGAAAATGTGTCACTTTGTAAGTTCTTCAAGTCTAGCTTTGGTAATAGGTATAAACATACACCTAGTACCCAGAACTTGGTTTCTAACATCATTCTTCAATCAAAGGAACTAGGGCTCCTTGGAGAAATGGCCGATTCTAGGCCTGGTGCAGGAAATATACAAGAGCGAGCCTGAAGCATCTTGCAGTAGCAGAAAGGAAAAAGTACTCCAAAAGCCCACAATGATGGGAGTATGTCACAGGGACACAGGAGCCAACTGGAAGGGCTCCCAGTGGCCAAAGCTGGAATAATTCAAACAACAAAATAAATAAAGTAGTATTAGATTATAACCCAAAGTATACAATAAATATCTTTACTGATATAAATACGTGATCATGTAAATAAATAAATGGAGGAGAAAAGACAAATCTTCTGTGCAGAAGATTTCAAATAATTCAGCATAACTCCTCACTCCTTAATTGTGGGTTGCACCTAGTGACTTTCTTCCAAATAGTGCAGTATGGAAAGGAGGAAAAAGAAGTAAGTCTAGGGCCGGCCCTGTGGCTTAGCGGTTAAGTGCGCGCTCTCCGCTACTGGCGGCCCGGGTTCGGATCCCGGGTGCACACCGACGCACCGCTTCTCCGGCCGTGCTGAGGCCGCGTCCCACATACAGCAACTAGAAGGATGTGCATCTATGACATACAGCTATCTACTGGGGCTTTGGGGAGAAAAAGGGAAAAAAAGGAGGAGGATGGGCAATAGATGTTAGCTCAGAGCCGGTCTTCCTCAGCAAAAAGAGGAAGATTAGCATGGATGTTAGCTCAGGGCTGATCTTCCTCACACAAAAAAAATGAAGTAAGTCTACAGTGAAGAAGCCTGACAAACACTCAGCCGGGTGATCAAGGTTAAAACCAACAGTGATATATATCACGTTGATAGTATGTACCTTTGATATGATGTGATGAGGATAGCACTTTACCTCTGTGGTGTTCCTCCCAAGAACCCACAACACCAGTCTAAGCATGAGAAAAACATCAGATAAATCCAAATTGAGGGCCATTTTCAAGATACCTTACTGGTACTCCTTAAAACTGTCAAGGTCATCAAAAACCAGAAGAGTCTGAGAAACTGTCACAGCCAGGAGGAGCCTATGGAAACATGACAATGAAATGTAATGTGGTGTCCTGGATGGGATCCTGGAACAGAAAAGGGACATTAGGTAAAAATGAAGGAAAACTGACTAAAGTCTGGGTTTTAGTTAATAATAATGTGTCAATATTGGTTCATTAATTATAACAAATGTACTATGCTAATGTAAGATGTTAATAAGAGGAAAACTGGGTGTGAAGTATGCAAGAGTTCTCCCTACTATCTTTGCAACTTTTCTGTAAATCAAAAACTATTCTAAAATAAAACATTTATTGGGGCCGGCCCTGTGGCTTAGAGGTTGGGTGTGCGCGCTCCGCTACTGGTGGCCCGGGCTCAGATGCCGGGCGCGCACTGATGCACCGCTTCTTCGGCCATGCTGAGGTGGCGTCCCACATACAGCAACTAGAAGGATGTGCAACTATGACATACAACTATCTACTGGGGCTTTGGGGAGAAAAGGGGAATAAAGGAGGAGGATTGGCAATAGATGTTAGCTCAGGGCTGGTCTTCCTCAGCAAAAAGAGGAGGATTGGCATGGATGTTAACTCAGGGCTGATCTTCTTCACACAAAAAAAAAAAAACCAATAAACATTTATTAAAATAAAGCATATAGTCAGGATTTGAGGAGATTTAGAAAATATTTCCCTGAACGACTTTTCTTATTTCCTTGTTGTCTGATGCGTGACTGCCACCAGGGTAATTGTTGGTAAATGTATACTTCCTTCTGCACTTGAGGTTAGTAGAGTAATAAGTATATAGATACAGTTAATTCTGTGGAAAGTCCAAATTAGTAGGATTATTGGTACAGTCATGCATTGCTTAATGATGGGGATACATTGTAAGAAACGCATCCTTAGGCCATTTTGTCGTCGTGTGAATATCATAGAGTGTACTTACACAAACCTAGATGCTATAGCCTACTACACACCTAGGCTTTATGGTACTAATCTTATGGGACCACCATCATATATGTGGTCCATCATTGAGCGAAACATTGTTATACAGCACATGACTGTATATATAGAGTATTGCTTTGTGTTGCTAATGTCAACTTTGTGTTATCTACAAGGGAATAATACTTTGCAATTCTTATTGATACCATCTTGCTGATTATATTTTCTGCCTGTCATAATAAGAGTCTTTATTTACAATAGATTAGCTAGGGCATAAAGAGAAAGGGATTTATTTTTAAGAATATTGCATCTGCCTGCACTCCAAAAAGTTGTGAATTAGCAGATTCACAGAGGAAGTTCAGCTCTGCTTTAAGCTGTTTTGTTGCATAGGTCTGAAACATGATATATGGATTGTTCCTGAAATGGAAGAGCTGAGTCAAGAGAAATGATGGGAAAATTTATAGTCAGAAATATGCAGGATGACTGCAAATTCCATGTGAGGTAGAATTAATCCCAGAATATTTATATTCAATTAAAAAAATAATTCTAGAGCCTGTTAACACAGATATATTGGTTGACAATTAAGTAATTATTATTTTTCACTAAAATAATGCTTCATATTATGCTTGGCCTTGTATAACAAAGCACGTTTCTAAGTTTCTAAGCAAACCACTGTGAGTTAATTTGGTCAGAGCTGGAGGTTTTGTTCTAGTCATTAAAATTTCCACCCAGCTTAACTATCTGCTCTTGCAAAGTTGAGGAGGAGGGGATGTTGGCAGTGGTAGAATGGCTGGAAACTGAGTCATCTTGACTGATTGTGGTGGGAAATTGCATGCTGTGGTTGCCTCTTTCTATTGGGCTTCAGTTGGCCTAGAAGTTGCTTTTTTAGGAAGGGGGCCAGTGGAGCACCGCATATTCTCTAGCATGTTACTTTCTTCTGAATTAAAAGTCCTAGCAACTAAAGCTTATGTGGTGTCAGAAGTTAGCTGGGTAGACTGTTGTGTTCTGATAAGGCATCCTGGGCCCGTTCACTTCTTAGTACCCCAAACAGTAAGGAAATAAAGCCTGGATAAAGAGAGGATGTTTACACTGCGATTGCCTAGCCTCTTCCCTTCTCCATGGCCAGCTCTGTAAAAGGCACCTTTCTTTAAGAAAGAATGAGTCATTATATGAAAGGTGCCATCTATGTGATATCAGTCATCTGTCTTGCAAAGCCCCACTTGGACTGGGGGGGAGTGTGCAAACAGCTATAGTTTGGGGGTTTAAGAACAGGTGAGTTCTTTCTGTAATGTTTCTCCTGAGACAGGCAAACGAAAGCATGTAGGGAGGTTGAGATCTGCAAGGATTTTCTTGTGTCCCTGCTTATAAAATAACCAGTGGCTCTGCCGTCTGACTCGTCTGATCCTTACTAGAAGTTGTTTGGGGTCCTGAGCGTGACCATTTATTCCTCAGACATCTGTAAAGCTTCAAGTTAAAGTATACGGTGCTACTTGGTTTCTTCCAAAAGAGCCATTTGCAGGGTAACCTAAAAAACCCAAACCTTGCTGAAGAAGGGTGCTTCTGTACCTAGGCTTTGGCTTGAGGTCGCCAGGTAAAACTTGGTTTGTCATATTAATTGCTCATGAAATTCCTTACTCTCCCACCAGGCCTTCCCAAGTTGCTCCTGAACTAATGCCTTGCTCCTATAAATATCTGAGAGTGAGTCAAAAGGTGTGTAGGCCACGTGCGCCTAAACCAACTTGTAAGAGAGCAAAGCTTTCTGTCTTCCAGAAAACTTGTAGGAAATGATGGTGTGACTTCCCAAAGCCATCATCTCCTTTCATTTTATGGTCTACTTCTGTTGGAATGCTTTGTTTTCAGTAATTTTTGGTAAAAAATAAGAACAGGAGAATAAAACTAATTATTTTAACAAATATCAAATGCCACTCACAACTCAGGCGGTGTCAGCCCAGCAACGTGATGGTGTTTAAAAATGCTTTATCAGCACTGCATGGGGCTCAAAACTTCAGTGCCACCCTAAAGACATCTGTGCTTATTCTGAAATGCCCTCAGATGCAGCTGTTGTGTGGGTACACACCCGTTGTCCGGAGCTTCTATATTTCCGTGCCAAGTCTTTAACTGTGGAACCAACCTAACTGGCAAAACAGGAATGTAACAAATGATCCTTGTGCTATGAGTCATGTTAACTATTTATATGGAAGAGGTTGCTAAGGTGCTACAGGAAGCGCAGGCACGGGGGGACCCTGCTGGGACAAGTCTTACTGAATTAGGTAGACCAACATAATTTGTAATCTATAACCTGTTCTCAGATACAAAGTTCTAAGTTTTGGATTATAATCAAATCAAACGTTACAAAACTGTCTTGCCTTTTAGAGTGACTCGGTCAGTGCTGCTGGAGTTAGAAAATAACAGATAAAGACCTGAGCAGTTGAGGAAGATACATTTCCAAAGCTACTAGAGGAACTAGTAGCTTTGTTCTCTCTTGGGGAAAAAAGAAGTTTTACTTTTCAGTTTAACTCCTCAGGGAACATTCATCCTATCTTTAGCCAGATTCAGCTATTATCATAAAAAAAGAAGCCATCAGTGAGGTCCGTCTTTGTTGTTTTAACAGACTTTACCATATTAGAAGATATTCAACCTGGAAATGACAGGCAGCAAGCTTTCTAAGCCTGATTCACTTGAGTGACCTCTGATAGTGTTGGCCAATTGAGTTGTCTTATAGAGATTGGCATAACCTATTAGTGTCATTGAATCAATAAACCACCTGAAGGCAAACTTGTGCAAAATTATTCACTCTGCTAGATGTCAAATAACAGTGTGAATTATGGTGATTTTCTTTAGAGAGCACCAGAGAGCTCCACTCAGTGACTCAACAATATGTATTGAGCCCCTGCTGTGTATCAGGCTAAATACTTGGGATACAAAAATGAGAAAGAGGTGGTCCCTGCCCTCAGTGTGGTTACAGTCAAGAGGTGTGTATACAGGAGGCAGACACATAAACAGATAATTAGCATACACTCTGGTAAGTGCAGGATTATTAAAACACTGAGAGCTGAAGCTCAAAGAAAACCTGCTATTTCCAACTAAATGCCACAGTTTAATTTTAAGCAGCTAAAAACCCATTTTACTTAGACCAGTTGTCTCATTGTAACAAAACTGACTCATAAAGTATTTGTCTCTTGTGTCTGCTATCTCTGACCCGTATCTGTTGTGCGCCTCAATTGTTTCTGAAAGCCACTGTGGAGCAGGGACCACTGCAGCCTGGAGCTCACCCACAGTCTCACACTTAGTAGTGGGGACCATTCCTTTAGGCTGCATAAACCCTAGGGTGTTGTAGTCATCTCATATTTCCTGGAAGAGAGCCTCACTAAAGAAGACGATTTATACTAAGCCAAGTAATTTCATAAAGTAGCCTTTTCCTCCTACTTTCTTCTGTAACAGGGGTTGGCAAACTTTTCCTGTAAAGGGCCGGATAGTAAATATTTAGGCTTTGCAGGCCGTGCATTCCCTGTTGCACCTACTCAGCTCTGCGCTGTAGCAGGAAAGCAGCTACAGACAACAAATAAACGAATGGGCGTGGCTGTGTTCCAATAAAACTTTATTTATAAAGCCAGGAGGTGGGCCAGATTTGGCCCGCAGGCAATAGTTTGCCAACCCCTGCTCTATAAGCAACATTTTTTTAGTTTTGATGAATGTTTAAAATTTACTGAAGGGTAGGCTGTAGGGAGTAATGAGCATTAAACTCAGAGTCAGGGAACTTGTGTCAAGGCCTGATCCTCCCCTGCACCTTTCATCTGATTCAAGTCCGTGATTTCCCTCAGCCTCAGTCTTCTCAATAAAATGAGGGGATGGACAAAATGACTTCTAAGATGCCTTTGAGTGGCATTCTCTGTTTCTGGAAAGACACAGGGGTCTGCTGGGGAAATTCACCATCGATAGGAAATTTAGAGAGATGTTTTGCATCCACAGGGATCTGGGTAGGCTGGAGTCACGGACAGAGTCTCACAGAGTGAAATTTAGCAGGGAAGAGTATAAAGTGTAGTACTTCGGTTTCTAAAAGATCCAGCAACATGCAGACAGGATGGGAGAGTCCTGGGTTAGAACAGCATAGGTGAAAGGTTTGAGTGGGTGACGAGCTCATTATGAGTCAACAAAGTAAAGTGGCTGCCCTACAAGGCAGGGTCATTTTGAGCTGTATTGGTGGAGAAAAGTGTCCAGGAAGAGAGGGCAGAGCCATTTCTGAGCACTGTGCTGTCGAGACCACACCTCAAGTGTGGTAATCAGTATGGGACACCACCCCTTAGGTCAGACTTTGACCCCCTGGAGAGTGTCCAGAGCAGAGGGACCAGGGTGGCCAGAGAATTCCCAGCCTTACCTTGAGAGGAGGTTGAAAGAAATGGCCACGTTCAGGTGTGGGGACGACGGCAGAAGGGCAGAGACCAGGGGTACGGAAACTGCTAAACTTAGAGTTCCTACAGAAAATGACTTTTCAGAAATTTTTATGTCTTTAGCATCTAGATTAGTACCCCAACCATAATAGGCATTCAAATTTTTGTTGAAAGAAAGCCCCTAATATGTGAAAAATATTCAAGTGGAAGAAGTATTCTGCTTGTTCTTAGTGGCATCAGGGACCAGAACTCAGATAGATGGTGGGAGGAAGCCCCGGGAGCTGCCGTGGGCTCCGCGTGAGGAGGGGTGCCTGGGAGGCAGCCGGAGTGCCGCTTTGGGAGTCCCCAGGGTAATCTGAGCATAGTCCCACCGACCCTGGTGTCACCTGGTAGCCACATTACGTTCAGCTGCCCCAGAAGGTGGTTCCGTCATGTCACCGTAAGGCCTCTTTGGCCCTGAGAGTCGGCTGTGTTTGCATTTTTCTTCACACGTAGGTTTCCTGTCCGTCTACACTCGTATCTCCCAAAGTGCAGCGTGGACTGGTGATGTGTGAGGTGATTTTAGCTATTACACCGACTGACATTTTTTATTTTAATATTTATGTATTTCTTTTAATGTATATTGGGAAAAAATAAAGCTAGCACATCATAATTTCATAAATATTGTGTAAGATAAAGAAAAGCAAGTAACTTTAAAGTTGATTTCATGAAAAATATTAAGTAAATATCAGTACATATATATTCAGATATGGAAAAAATCGACAACATGGTATGTGAGTAGCTGAAGTCTGTTCTAAGTAAATTCTGTTCAACTCTTAACTAAGACATATAAAAACCATTTTATTTTTCTTACTAGTATCCCAGCTCCCTTTTCCACCTTTTCTCTATCACACAATCCCATCACTGGACAAGACTCAGATGATTTCTTTTCTTTCTTTTTCTTTTGCCTTAAGAAAAAAATGCAGTAATGCCCATGGAGGAAATTCCGTAAGAGGAAAAAAAAAATAGAGTGAACAGAAGAAGTGTTATAAAATCCTACCACCCCAATTTATCTGTTGCTTTCATTCACCTTTCCTGTCTTTGAACCCACGTGTACACTTTTTATCATGGGGTAGATGTCCTTTAGATTTTTCGTTTAAATTTAGCCTAGCAAATTGCTTTCTGGCAGACTCCTCTTCCCTGCATTTTTTGCTCTCACCATTGTTGACCACTCGTCATTCCTCAAACCTAACACAATCGTTTCTCGTACTTCACTTTGACCCTGATGTCTTTGTAAGTAAAATGGAATTTACACTGTAGTTCAGGTGCTAGAGTTTCAGCCTCTTCTCTAAATACTTTCCTTAGGAAGCTTTAGACACCCTCATTTTTCTTGTCTATAATTTTCCTTGGTGTTTTATAATTTAAAGTTTTCACTTGAACCCTATCATTCCATTTGTTTGCCTCTGATCTCGCTAGGGGGCCTCTGTAATATCCTCCACCAATTCACTAAAGACGCTTTCTTCCCCCATTTAAAAATGTTTTAGAAATCCATGAGGACTCATGTCCCGTGGATGTAGGTAGCTGATGCTCTCTGGTTTTATCATGTTTAAATGAAGCATTCCCACTGTGCTTCCTTTCCCCATAACCTCACTCCAGACATTTAAAATATTTACCTTTTTATACATATTTATACAATGAAATTATTTGCCTACTTTATCCATTGTCTGATATGTAGCTTTAGTTTGGGATATGTTCCGTATAGATGTCCATTTCGCTATTCTGGGCCAAGACATGGATGAGATCAGGAATCATGATCACTCCATTTGTTTGGACAGTCCTGCTATGTGGACAATTAGACTTGTAATGAGTGTTCTATAGAAAGTTGAGCACTGTAGAAAATGTGCCCAATATGTAGAAAAAAAAATAATAACTGGTTGTTCTTTTTGTGTATTTTTAAAGGCTGGATTACAGTGGGCCTTCCAGAGAGTTTTTCTTCCTGGTATCCAGAGAACTCTTTAACCCATATTATGGCTTATTTGAATATTCAGCCAATGACACATACACAGTACAGATAAGTCCCATGTCTGCTTTTGTAGACAATCACCATGAATGGTAAGTATTTCTTTCCTCAGCACTTTTTCTTCAGTTGGTTTTTTGTGATATTAGTATTTATAGGAACGCACGTTTCTTTTCACATTTTTTTCCTTGGAGAAAATCCTATTGTCAGTTAAACACCTCATTTGAGTCTTGTTTTTGTTGTCAAAATTAAATATACAAATTTAAATATATAAACTAGGAATAGATGATGTTCTATAGGATGAATTTTAAGTGAGCTGGGTAGAATTCAAAAGGTTTTTCCCATTGAAAAGAAGTTATAGGTGATGTTGGGTTCCCGGTGAGATCCCAAAGTCCCTCTCTGGGCCTTTGGGAGTCTCTGAGCCCTGATGTAGGTGGCATGGGTGTGAGTAGAGGAAGGTCCTGACCCAGAGGTCAGGCAGCTTCTAGAGCAACCCTTGGGGAAGTGGGGGAGGGGGCAGAGCAGCTGGGACGCTGGCTGAGGAGATGATGGTGTTCTAGTGAGAGGGAGGGAGGGTGGGGTGACATGGAGGAACTGATGGTGGGAGGGGACCCTGGCAGAAGGGCAGGAGTGCAGAGTCACAGCAGTGGCCACCTACGCTATTGACCATTTGAAGTTTGTAGCCAGGGATTGCTATTTTCCTGATTTCTCACACAAACTCAAGGAAAACTGGTATTGGATTCCCATCTAGGGATTATTTATTCTGAAAATCCCAAATTGCACTCTTTCCAAATGTCCTTACATTTTTTTTAAATCCCTGCATTTATAAACTTTAAATATTTTTATAACCCGTTTGCTTATTCCTGTTCATTTTCACTGATAGTAACAAAAACAAGAACAGGAATAGGACTCGTGGAAAAACTTGCTTTGAGTCATGAGGTTCGTATTGGCAGGTGGAGGGCATTAACTTTTAGGGCTTATTCTTCAAATGAACTTCCGTTTAGCAACAATTTGGACTCCTCCTAACTGTAGCTATTGCAGTTATGCTAACATAGGTGGAAATAAAGAGAAACAAAGCTGTGGGACATTAATCTTAAAATGGCTGCCTAATACTAAAATTGCAAATGGACAGTGTGAACCTCCATGTGGATTTACACTTTTGGAAGGCTTCAGACTTTCAAATAGCTAGAAACTTAAATACTTTTGAAAGAGAAAATAAGTGTACCTCTCAGTCAGCAAGTCCAGTCATGACAGATATATTGAATAAAGTTTCCAAGGTGATTCAGAATAGAATTGAGCCTTGAAATTTTAGAGAACAGAATGTCCCATGAGGAAACTCCCCCAAATATCCACAAGCATGATTCTTGGATGGTGACAGTTGTCATCAGGAGTGAGGTCTGAGAGAGAATAGGGACAGGAACTTTCTCACTCTCAGATTGGGCTTTTCCTCAAAAGGGAATTGCTACGGGGTTTGTATTAGAGAAATCCTGCTAATATTCATGCAAGCAAACTAGAAGGGGACGGCATTTCCCCCTCACCCCCCCACCAGTCTTGTTCTGTCAGCATCTCTTAGAAGTGGTTTGGGGGAATTTCACTGATGTGCTGACAGGGAATCCGTGTGGGGCGCTACATGGTGGATATCACTAGGATGGGTGAAAGTGGAGAAGTAGCTCTCTAAATATCAGAGTGAAACATTTCTTCAAGCAGTAGATGTGAATATTGGCCTAATGAAGACACAGCCTACACTGCACACAAATTCTCATGGACCTAGTAGGCAATTAATCTTGGATATACTTAGATGGTGAGAGCTAGAAGGCATTCTAGAAAGCAAATAGAACCATTTAGAAACGGCTTCATGATGTGTAAGCTTTCTCATGCTTTTCCTCCACAGGTTCCGGTTCAGTGGTAGGATTCTTGGTCTTGCACTAATACACCAGTATCTGTTGGATGCCTTCTTCACACGGCCGTTTTATAAGGCTCTTCTCAGAATGTAAGAGTATTTTTATTGCTTATGTAATTAGCATGTAAGAATGCAATATTTCCTTTATTGAAAAGGGTCTTTTGTCAATGTCATTTATCTGCTCACTATCTCAAATCTGTTGTTGTTAAACTTAGTAGTGGTTTAGATTTCTGAAACTAATACAATTTCAAATATGGTTACTGTGTTTCTCCTGCTTCTGATCCCTTTATTCCTGTCTCGCCCCCAAAATCTTAGTTTTGTTCCACTCCGAATAATTTATTCTTATTTGTTGCAACACATGTTTCTTCAAAACAATTGTACTTCAAATACAGCACTAGGATTCCTGTGGTATTAATGCCAATTATCAATAGAATAGTTGTGGGTTAGTCTTGGTGACTCACGGCCCCCTATTCTTTATGAGATGCATTTTGTATCTTGCTTTATGCAGACTTTCAACTGCTTACTCTTGGTTCAAATTTTCATTCTCCTTTGTTTTGTTTTTGTCTTTTGTTTGTTTGTTTGTTAGAGGTGGGCAGTCCCATATTTTTCTTGAGACCTCCTCACATGCAAGACAATAATTTATGATGGCAGATGAAAATTTAGTATTCACAGAACGTTTTCTTCATTGTTATCATAATGAAAGATTGTAATTATTGTCCAGTGTAGAGCAAACAGTCTCTCTCCTGTAATCAGTAGTCATTTACAAGGCTGAACAGGAGAAGGCAACTGTCTAGGGGGTGGCAGCTCAAACTTGCAGTGAAGAAGCACAGACTGATTGCTTGGTTCTGTCCAGCTCATTCCCTAACGGAGGCCATGTACCTGCTTTCTGTAAAATGGAAGCCTAGACCTCCAATGACAGCAAAGTGTTTCTAATGGGCTTTTAAGAGGGCCAGTAGGAGGACTTTTGCTAGCCTTCCTTTTGGTATCTGGGCAGATGAAGCCTGAGGCAACTGGGCACTGGCCCTCTGCCTCTCTGGTTCCCCTTGGCCCATGTTGCATCTTCCCATTTCATTGCCTTCTCTCTCCTCCTCTTATTTAAGCTTCCTGAAAGAGTGGTCTGCACCAACTGTTGACACACCTTCAACACACTTTAGCCTGGCTGCTTTCCCACCAGTAACCTATGGAAGCTTTTAAAGAATATTTTTTAGTCCTTATCTTCATGGACCATTCTGTTGCTTTTGATGCTGTTGACCACCCCAACCGCCACCCGTTTATCTTGCGTCTTTCTTTCACTGATGTCCGTGGCACTGTACTCGCCGATTCTCCCTTTAATTTACGTCTTCTTTGTGGGCTTCTCCTCTGTCTTGCCGTAAACCTCGGTGTTCCTGAAGCTTCCACTGTTGACGCCCTGCTTTTCTCTGTCTGTGTGCTCTCATGGGGAAATCTCTTCACCTGTCTCATCTCCTATTGACTCTCAAATCTGCACCCTCAGTCTTGATCTCCCTCGAGTTGTAGGCTCACGTGGTCAACAATCCACTGAATATCTCCACTCGCATGACTCACAGGCACCTCAAAATCAACGTGGTTAAAACTAAACTCATCCATTTCCCCTGACCTAAAAATGTACCTCCTCCCAGTGCCCACAGTTCTCAAGTCACTATGGTCAGAAATCGGGAGTGGCCCTCAAGCAGGGATATGTGTTTACATAGCACATGTTCTGCTTTTCCCCACCTTCCCCCATTCCCATGGTGTAGCTCATAAATCATGTATGGTACTTTTCTCCTGCTGAAATTGGAATTGGAATTTTTTCAACTTATAGCCCTCTGGACTGGCAATTAAATCAGAGTTGGCTTGCAACAGGCATTCATTTGCCATCCCTATTTTAGATATCCTTCTTTATACCCTCCCCAAAAAACTACTTACTAATGTTTACATTTTCCTCCTAAATAATTCTTAATTCATCTTCTCCCCTCCACCCTTAATAGCTGTGCCCTAATTAAAACCCTTATCTTATTTTGGCCAGATTACTGTAGTGGTCTATTCATTGGTCTCCACCCTCTAATGATAATCACCCCTCCACCATTTTCAGTAATCCTCTACACTGTAACTTCCAGAGAAACAATTTAAAGTCACACCTTATATCTGATCATGTTATTCCCTGTCTTGAAACCTTTCAGTAGTTCTGCATCACCAAGCTCCTTAGAATGACATTCAAGGCCTGCTCCCAGTCTCCTCTCTGGACATGCTGCCTTGTGGTCACCTCTCTGGTCCTCCCCATGTGCTTGGAGTGTTCTGCACACTCTAGCCTCTGTGCTTTGTTCATGTTGTCTCTCCTCTTCCCTTCTCTTTTTCCCTTTCTCTTCCTTTTCATCTCGTCCCCTTTACCTCTCTACTTTGAAACATCCTACAAAATTTAATGTAGTTATCATCTACTCCCAAAAGCTTTTCCTGAGTCTCCAGGTCAAAATAAAGGTCCTGCGTGTTTGCTGTGAGAGCTCCCTGTATCCACCTTATCTTTTTTTTCCTCAATTGGAGTGTAACATACACGTAAAAAAGTGCGCAAATTCTAAGTGTGGCCCACCCTATGCTATCACTTATCACCTTATACCAACTTATGTATTTATGTGCATGTCTCCCCAGTTAGATCATTAGCTCCTTGAGGGCAGTAACTGTTTATCAAGTGGCTGTTAAGATGCCTGGCACATACTTGATGCCTAATAAATGTTTAGACAGAAGCAAATAAAATGACCTTGGAAATTGGGCCGATGAAAGGAAATTTCAAAACAACTAAAGCGAATCAATTACTACCACCTTACAACAGGGCCATATAATAGTAACTCCACTTCATGTAGATCCGTTCTCAGCAATCAAAAAAGAGGAGAGAAATATGGAGAACCATTATAATTGTAGAGAGATTCCGTGGCTTGCTATTTTCAGAATCATGGAAAGAGTAAGAGTAAGAACCACAAAGAAAAAGGGATGGATGTGAATGTGGATCACAGAATCTAGTCTTTGGGGGAGAAAAAAACAAAATTAAAGTACAGTGTAGAAACATACAAAGAGTTTCTAATTTCCAGGATAATATTCTAAGGTTGTTTTCAGAGTCAAAGGAATACTGGACCCAAGTTGTCAACATGAGTTCCAGTTCCTGCTCTGGCATTCATCGTGGCTGACTGTGCAAATGGCAGCCACTCTTTGCACCTCCAGTTCTGTGTCTGTAAAAGAAAGGACAGACTGAATGATTCCTAAGGCATTTTATGTATCCAGGGTTTTTAAATTTTATACCAAATTTCTGAATTATTTCGCTGGTTTGGTTAGTGAATTTGACTAAGAACATTCCACAGATCACTGCCTATTTAGTTGATCCTGTTCTTGTCTTTAATTCTTAGTTTCTTTTCTCCTGACTCTGGGTTTTTGCTCACAGCCATGCCTATGTATTTGTTTCTGTCTATTTGTCATCTTAGCCTGTGTGACCTGAGTGATCTAGAATACCTTGATGAGGAGTTCCACCAGAGCCTGCAGTGGATGAAGGACAATGATATCCATGACATCCTGGACCTCACGTTCACTGTGAATGAAGAAGTTTTTGGGCAGGTCTGTGTATATGAATAACTGGTGACTAAGTGTGGTAATTGAAGGCTCTTGGTTGGTGAAGAATTAATTCAGTGGCTAAGATCAGTTGCTTATTTATTTGTGGCTTGTTGGGTGATTTAAACCCAGGTTTATGTACAGTTACAATAACCTTGGCTACAAAGATTATTCTAATACCAACTGCAGACTAAGATGTTCCAATTTATAGTTTGTGATAACTATTTGTGTGTTGTAAGCAATATACTTTTTATTTCCAACTAAAATAGTTACATAAGATATTAGAATATACCTTGTGTAAAATACAGTTTTTAAAAGTCCATACTACCCCAAAGTTGTATATTAAATTATTTAATTGGCATTTGTACTTAACTCTCATATTTAAGAACTGAAATTGATGGTTTCAAAGCTGAGGGAAAGTAAACAATATTTTGGTGAAGGTTTGAAAACATATTGGTTTTTTTCAAAGTTAGTGGAAAGACTGGTTAAAAGATTTCTTTCCGGGGGGCTGGCCCGTTGGCGTGGTGGTTAAGTTCATGTGCTCTGCTTCAGTGGCCCAGGGTTCACTGGTTTGGTTGGACCTACGCACTGCTCATCAAGCCATGCTGTGGCGGCATCCCATATACAAAATAGAGGAAGATGGGCACAGATGTTAGCTCAGGGTTAATCTTCCTCAGCGCAAAGAGGAAGATTGGCAACAGATGTTAGCTCAGGGCCTATCTTCCTCACAAAAAAAAAAAAAAAAGATTTCTTTCAGAAATTCTGTACTAGTTCATATGTAATATTTAGGTATTAATATTTGGCTGGTCTTCTGAATTTCATGTTTTGGAAAGCAAGTTCTCAATTTAACATTCGCTTGAATGTACTTTTGCTTTCTTAAAGTAAATCTTTACTTAAATACTGGCTTTCTATATGTAGTTGATTCTGAAGGCTAAAGGAATTTGTGAAAATGTGTTTTTGTCAAACATTCAAAGAGCAATGGGCCAGAATCTGGAGCCAATTTCTTTCCTTTTAAAAGACTTATTTGTTTGGTCAGGATTTAAAACTTAACCTTCGGCGCTTGCAATATATATTTTTTAACCACTGAGGCTTTCAGACATCAGCTCAATGCCTAGTTTTTACTGAGCGTCGGTGTGTGCCTGGGCTCTGTGCTGGCCCATCTCACCCCTGCTTGTGGGATGCGTCTGGGCCAGGGCAGGGACAGGTAGCCAACCAATTTCAGCTCATTGGTAACAGTGTTCTTATAACATCAAGAGTATTGCCTTATGGTCAGTCCTTTTGTTTTTTAATCTCAGATTACTGAACGAGAATTAAAACCAGGAGGTGCAAATATCGCGGTCACAGAGAAGAACAAGAAAGAGTACATCGAGAGGATGGTGAAATGGAGGATTGAGAGGGGCGTGGTGCAGCAAACGGAGAGCTTAGTTCGGGGCTTCTATGAGGTAAAGACAGTCGACACGAGTGGGGTTTTGCTGTCTGATATGAATGAAACCACGGTCCATCTTACTGTACTTTATATTTGTGCAGTATTTCCATTTTTCTTTTGCTGTATTTACTCTTGCTGTTTCAATTTAAAAACTCCAATATTTTATCCTATATGTTTTAAGAACACACAAAAAAGCTTAATGCCCTGTTACAAGAGATCATTGAAATAAAATGACCTGAATTCAAGTAGCATTTGAGGATTTAATGACCACTAATAACAGTCAGTAAGTCATGCACCTTACTCATGCTTAGATACGGGTAATCACATCTCGTGCTTGATATGTGAAATGGTTGTATCTGAGGGTCAGGATGAATTGTTACCAGTGTTCCATATGACTTCTTCTCTCGGAGCACTAGATCTTTTTCAAAAGAGAAAAACAAATTGGATTAATCAGTGGTGAATTATAAAACAAAATTCTGTTGAGAAAAATCTCATCAACCTTGTACTAAAAATACTTTACATTTGTAGAGAGCTTCCCAGTCTGTCAAGTGCCCACACGAAGTACATCCAGAGTATCCCTAGACCTCCTTTGCTCTCCTTTTCTGGTGGGGCTTGATTGTAGCTGAGATTTCTCCAGGTTCTTAAGCCGTGCCCTGTATTCTTTTTATTCCACAGGTGGTGGACGCCCGGCTGGTATCTGTTTTTGATGCAAGAGAACTAGAACTGGTCATCGCAGGCACAGCGGAAATAGACCTGAGTGATTGGAGAAACAACACAGAATACAGAGGAGGTGAAATTTGATTTATAGATGGCTGGATTTTGTTTCAGACTAAAGGGAGGCAAGTGGGTCAGCATGCTGGTCTGTATCCAGGACAGGCAAAAGCATTTATGTTCGATCATGGGGCTGATGCAGTCTCCTTTGAGACCTCAGGCAAGGGACGTTCCTTTCTCTTCCCAGTTACCTCATCTGTCAAGTGGAGGGAGGAATGTTTACATACCATCTGAGGATGTCATGACTCTTTAATTGTTGGTGGAGAAATGTGACCAGAAGAACACTAATTAATTGCTTTATGGTGTTGTTAGTGAGGCACCAAGGAGCTCCCATCCAGCTGGTCAAACTCCACCTGTTCTGCCTTATTCTAAGCCTTGAAGAGGCACACCCTCTGAGCGTCCTAATGGGCAAACACAGCCTTTCTACATTTTGCTGAACTTTTTACCAGTTGTAATTCACAACTGACACTCATGAATGGAATAAGACACGATTCTCAAAATTCAAGTTCATTGAACACGCCCTTCTCAATTCAAGCATTAAGTTTAACTGAAAAGAAAATTGCTGTAAGATCAGTTACAAAGTGCACTGTAGGACACTTCACCAAATAGGAAGCTTTATAAGTGGCATTTCTGTAGATCAGTACAAATTTTCAATTAGTAATTGGGATTGAAGCCATTGAAATTTGATGGCTGAATGAATACACTTTGAGAGGGACCTGATGGTAACCCAGAGTTAAAGTTTTATCCAATAATTTTAAGCAAAGAATGTATTTTCTGAAATTTATTGCAGTTTTATAAAGTCTTCAGAAAGTTGTGACAAGTAAGTTGTCTTCTGTTTTTGTTTTTTAACTCAGAACTCGTAAGAGGTTAGCAGTAGTTCTGAACTTGGAGAGTGAAAAATACAAACTTTGTCACTGAATTAATCATTTAGCAGAATAAACTGAGAGCTGAACAGTTCTCCAGTTTTATTTAAACTGAAAGATTTAAAAAAAAAAACAATTTTAAAAGTTTGAAGTAAAAAAATACCTTTAACATTTGCTAAATTGCCTTTGTTTTTGCCTGTGCATGGCTCTTCCAGTGCATCACTGCTGCTGTGGGCTGGCCTTGCTCGCCCATTTTCTCTGAAAGGTGGTATTAAATTGCATTTTCCATTATTAAATTGCGGTTCCCATTGCTGCTGATTCTGAAGTCCAATTGCTGTAATAAGTCTTTTCCAATTGGTCTCAAGTATAATCCATGTATGGCCTTGGTTTTATAACTTCGTTAACCAAATTATTTTCACTAACTAGAACACAATTTCTCCAACATGCTATATAACTTACGTCCTACCATAAATATTATTAGCTCATACCTTCCCCTGAGGAGATTCTAATAGCAATGCCATTAATCAAATCAGCCATTTTTGTGTTTACACAGTATAAACTTTTATTCACTGTATGTGACTAATTGAGTGCCTATTTCTATGGTTACCGTAAATCTTATCAAATGAAATCCTTGGAAGGAGAGTGCTGGAGGGAGGGGGCAGGAAAAGGGCAAGATATCCAGCTGCCATGTTTGCTGAACCCAACTATTGGCACTGAATGAAGAGGCGGCTCTGCTGCCACTTGCCATATTTTCATAAAGCAGCTGTTTGTAGAGAACAGATGTGACGCTTGCGCTCCTCCTCCTCCAAGAGATTTGGCACAAACAGCAAAGGAGAGGTAGAAAAGGGCCGATTCATAAGGTCAGAAAACTTTAAAGCTATAAAGAGCCAACGTACTTCTTTTATAGATGAGAAAACTGTTTGCTCAGCACCAAATACCTGATCTTTGCCAAAGGCAGGACATGAGCCTGTGCATCGCCGTGTCCAGTCTAGTGTTATTGATCCTTCACTTAGATCCCTTTCTTCTCCAAAGAGCACTAACCATCACTGATCAGTTGGTGACCAGTAAGGCAAGATTCCCCCAAAATCCTACAACCACTGAAACATGTGAGGAAAAATTCGAATTAAAATAGTTTCTACCCACCTTCTATTTCGGACTTACTTCTGCTAAGAATTAGAGTAGCTTCATGCACATTGAATATGTCAATTAAATGGTTTGAATTACTAATTGTACCTTAATCCTCTCCAGCCTTCTCTCTGAACTTAATTATTTTCATTGAAAGGTTTTAGAATTCACAACTGCTGCCTTAATCCATCCGTAGGATGATACTGCTGACATTCTATTAAATTTTACTAAAGTATAGGATAAAAGTAACATCTAGGTTGATGATTATTTGGGGTTTATTAGTTGAAAGAATTAAAGTAATAAAATTAGTTTTCCCTTTTAATTAATAAAAAGTAGTTTGATTTTAAAATATAAACATCACATCTAGTTTTAAAATAGTTTGCAGTTATGTATTTATTTGTATAATTGTTTAGTGAATGTGTCTGCGGGGGTCTGTTTTCTTTGCTGTTGTACCTCCAAGCTTAGCATAGCGCTTGGCATAGTTGTACTCAAAAATTATTTCTTAAATGAATGACCAAAAGAGTTAAGCATTTCCAGTAACAGCAATTATATTTTTCAGTAATGATATGGTTAAAATAATTCATTTGTTGTTGTTCTCACCACTAGTTTCATTTAGTGACCATTAAATGGAAACAGAGACCTCTTGGTTTCATTTAGTGTTGTTTTTGTTTGACTTTTGACGCTCATATGATCCTATTTACAGTGTTGTTCCTTAGTCTTAAATTATAAAGAAACTTTAAAGAATCTAAGATGATGATTTCTGTCTGGGGGGTCTTTTGTTGACCAGTCATGGTAGCTTAAGATAGAAAAGTCAAAAAGTAATATGGGCTTTCATGATTGGTTTGATAGGATATCATGACAATCATATTGTAATTCGGTGGTTCTGGGCTGCAGTGGAAAGATTCAACAATGAACAACGACTAAGGTTGTTACAGGTAAGATGTCATTAGTTAATCTTTTTAATGCATTAATGTAATTATTGTTGGAATTGCATATTTTTAGTAATTGCCAAATATACTCAATAAATACATCCCATGTTTATCTGCAAATGTGGGATACAATGTTTCCAGACTCTTCTGATTGCATGGTTCTTTGGCTTCATCACTACGCAGAACATCCCCAGCCAAGTCCAGGCATTTCCTTAGAGTTGTGAGGATGTACCAACTCCAGTCCAAGAATCCTAGGAACAACATCTGCCTTCAGGGCAGTTGGGTTCCTTCAGCAAGGAGTCCCAGGGTCTCTGCAGGCCAGCATCCCTAGCAACAGAAAGAGATGGTCTTCAATCCCTTAAGAAGTGACCCAGTTCCTTGATAAAGAGTCCTATCTTTTCCTCCATCCAACTTTCCACAAATTTTAGATAATAACGAAGTTCAAGAACACTGGGAAAACTAACTCATTATTTTCTTGTGTTTATAGTTACACAAGGCAATTGCTGGTTGGTTGCAACTAAAGAATATCAGACATGAGGAAGCCTTCTGGATGCTCAGGCAGAGCCTTACAAGTAGACTGCGTCTTAGCTCCTTTAGATCAAGGATCTGGTCCTCAAATTTGCAAGCCCAGAAATTCTTTTTTTTTTTTTTTTATTCACCTTGAGTTGGTGGGGGACGGATGCTAAGTAGACTTAGGTTAATCGATACACCCACTTTATTAATCTATAATGAGAAATATACGTGGTTTAAGCTTCTGAGCTAATCAGCTGTGCAGGATGCTCTATCGTCTACAAACCCTCCACTTCCCCTTTCTCGTTATAATGCACCATCCTGTCTTGGTATTCTCCGGCTCTTTGTCAGAATTCTCGTGTTATAGTTATTCCACACTCATGAAGTTTCGCCGTCTGAGCTTTCCCTCCGGCAAGCAGCATGCAGCTCTCCCCCAGGAGCTCTGCACATGGATGGTGCCATGCCTTTTTTGGCAGCTGGTCCCTTGGCTTCACCTTGTCCTTCTGTTTTCTTGGGTTGATAGTTTGTTACAGGCACCTCCAGCATTCCCTATGAAGGATTTGCTTCTCTCCGAGGGAGTAACGGCCCAAGACGATTCTGTGTGGAGAAATGGGGGAAAATCACTGCCCTTCCCAGGTAAATTGGAGAACATTGCTTTACTGTCATACAGTGTTATAGCGGAAACCTTTAACTTAAGTATATATTGATTAATTACTGTTTTTATGTTAAAAGTTTGGAAGAGTGGAAAAAGCTTTTAGAATGAATTTATCTCTGATTACCTTTCTAAATGAAGGAAAAAATATCTTCCTGGTCATACTTAAAATATATACATGCGTATCTTAAAATACAAAATGCAACGAAACCAAAGCATTTGTGAGCTTTAGTAAAGCAGTATTGGTCATCATACTTGTGGCTTCTTATGATTGTGGCTCTAATTTAGATGCTTCCAGAAGCTGTAGTTTTAAGTTTATATTAGTAGCTACTTAGAATCCCTTCACTAAAAATTACCATTGTGGTTTCTAAAGAGTAGGAAATCACATGAATGCGCTCTGCATTGTATTCTCATTCATACTAAGATGATACATTTCTTTAGAGTGGAAATAAATTGCTTTGCTGCTGCCACTAATAAATGTAAGAGTCTGATAAGGTAGTATTTGTGAATAAAAAAATGTTTGGGGTTGAATGGAGATAACTGGAATTGAAGCATGGAATAAACGGTAACAATAAGCAGATATATCAGTTGTTCACATTTAATCACTGCAGTTTTCACCACACCTGGCAAGCAGAGAAAGGCAACTTGGCCTAGACAGGAAGCGTTAGCTTCAGAGAGACTGGGCTGTTTCCCAGTTCTGTTGCTTACCTGCAGGGGGTCTTGGAGAAGTTGCTTAACCTGTCTGAGCCTCCGTTTCCTCCTCTACCTTGTAGGTTGGTAATTCTGAGGATTAAATAAAATCATTCATGTAAAACATTTACTGCTGACCCTGGCCGTGAGTAAGGATCCAGTTGATGGTGGCTGCCATTGTCATTTCTGTCACCATCATCTGTAACACATATCAGGCAGTAGCATTTTGGAAAGAGCACATGGTTGGGGTTAGAAGGCCTGATTTCTAGTCCTCTGCCACCAGCTAACTTTGGGACCTAGAAGATCACTTGATCTCTAGGCCTCAGTTTCCTTGTCTGTAAAAGGCCAGGGAGGGGGTGGTATATAGTCATGTGTCACTTAATAACAGGGACACGTTCTGAGAAATGCTTTGTTAGGTGATTTCATCGTTGTGCGAACATCATAGAGTGTAGTACACAAGCCTAGATGGTATAGCCAACTACACATCTAGGCTATATATTTCTAATCTTATAGGACCACCCTTGTATATGCGGCCTGTGGCTGACGGATTAGGTTTGGTTGAGCAAGAAGTGACACCGACAGGTTGCTGAAGAAACTTGGGGGTCTGGCTGGATTCACTTTTCTACTTCCCCCGGGAGCTCAGGAAGTCCGTGTGCTGACTCATTGTAAATGGTGGTACTCTTCAGTGCCGTTGCACACACATGGTTGGGCAACAGGTGTTGTTGTTTCTTCCTTTCTTCATTATGACCTAAGGCTGATTCTAGATTCCTAGTTTTACCCAGATTATAAAGTAGCCTAAATAAAGACAATAGGAGGCACAACAGGCAAGCAGACTGTTTTCATACCCTGTCTATAACAAGCCCTAACTTTTTAGGTCCAATAAGAGGAAAGAGCCACTTGGCTATTCTACTTCCCAGGCAGTCAACTTACATAACCTAGTTCAGAGGCCCCAGTGCAGATCTAAGCCCTGTGATACACCAGCTATGTGATCCTGAGCAAGAGCCGAGATCCACTCTGACGAGTAGGAATCACAATGTCACTCTCAAAGAGTACTTGTGACAAGTGAGTGAGATAATGTAGATGAAAGTCCTTAGGGATAGTAGGTTTTCTTGGTTCTTTTTTAACCTCTTATCCTGAATCTTCTGTAAGCCACCACACTGCTGTAACTATTAAAATGTGCTCCACAAAAAAAGGACATTTGGAGGAAAAAATAAAAAGAGCCTCAATCCGTGACCCTATAGTTTTATCAGAAGTGATTTCTTCACTGATAATAATGTTGTCATCACCCTTTATGAAAGCTGGGCTGTCACTTAAGTGTAAAAAAGATCTGTAAGATTGGCTTTGGTCTAAAGAGATTGTTTTATATGATCGAGTCCATTTCCCCTACCATCAGAACACATACACTGGAGCCATTTTTCCTGACACATTTCAGTTGTAGAATTGAAGAGCGGCTCTATTTCAAGGTGGTCAACCCCAATGTAGTTCTTTTTCTTATTAATGAGATGATGTTTAACATTTAAAATGTCACAGTGTGCACACTGGAGACAAAATGGATGCACGTCCTTCTTATTTTAAAAAGGTGTTCCCTAAGAAGTCTGGCATCATCTCGTGTCAGGCATGGGAGGCTGTACCCTGGAGAGTTGGAAGTGGCTGTAAAGGATGAGGGCAAGCAGTCCTGGCAAACGGGAGGGCATCTTAGTCTTTCTAGACGTGGATGATGGAGGGCCTTGCAACCTTTCTAGCAAGCAAACGTGAGTCTCATCCTTTTCTCAGATTCCCTGGTCTCCCTTCATGGTAGCAGTGAGTAGCACTGCTCACCGTGTGGGCCAGGAAGGGTGTTCAAGTGTCTGTGGTTGTCTCTGAAGCCAGTACCAGTTGAATCCTTGGCTCTTTTTCTCCCTTGTGGTAATAAAGTAACTAGAGACCCGGATGATAAATAATGATGGAGGCAGACAGGTGTCTCCGTGGAGGCTTACGGCCTGAACACATGACTGCACTTCCTCTGCTTGCTGGTTGGTAGTTAGCTCTGCATTTTGCATTTTGGAGCAAGATTTCCTGTCCCTCGGTGCTCTGATGGACTTAAGAGATAGTAAATTCACTTTACAGCAATTGCTCTTAAACATTCCAAAAAACAGGCTGCTAACGTGCCAGCCTGGAAAGTGCAGGGCAAATCCTCTCTCCTAGTGTGGTATAGAGTTTATATGTTCATCTCTGGGGTTCCCGCCAAGTAGGATGATGGCACAGAGGAGTTTGAGAGCTGCAGTCACCATGCAGGAGTGTCAGCTTTGCCAAAGGGGGAAAACATTAATTTTTGAAAATGGCTGTGTCTGGAGATTATTATGAATGAAATGCTGACCCAAATTAAGAAATAAGAAACAAGAGTTAATTATGAAATGGGTGTCTTAGGGAGACAGTTTTTCCAATGGAATAAAACTTAAAAAGATAAAATTGTTTTTTAAGGTTAAAAGACAATATTTTTTTTCATTTTTAAAACTCTGCTTTTTATTCTTATGAAAACTTTTCACAAAAAATGCCAAGAAATTAAATTATGTATATATCAAAATATATATATCTCAAAAGTCCACTACTGAGATAACCTGTAAACATTTTGGAGTGTATGCTTCCGCTCATTTTTATACACATAACACACACAAGACACACATTTAAAAACACAAATGCAATCATACTGCATATACTGTTTGTAACCTGCTTTTTGTTTACCAAATATCACTAATCGTGAACATCTTTCCGTGTCGTTAAATATTGCTCTACAATGTCATCAATAATTCAGCTTCTCCTCCTCTAGTACAGAGAACGTTGTCTACTCTCAGGGTGAACTATCAGCTAGGAAATAGGAAGACACCTGAGGAGTCCTGTAATATAGTGTCACTTTCTTTAATTAAAAAAAGAAATTTCAGGGGCCGGCCCAGTGGCACAGCAGTTAAGTGCACACGCTCCGCTGCTGGCAGCCTGGGTTCGGATCCCGAGCACACACTGACGCACCGCCTGTCAGGCCATGCTGTGGTGGTGTCCCATATAAAGTAGAGGAAGATGGGCACGGATGTGTGCCCAGGGCCAGTCTTCCTCAGCAAAAAGAGGAGGATTCGCATTGGATGTTAGCTCAGGGCTGGTCTTCCTCACAACAAAATAAAAAGAAATTTCAGAACAAGAGATGGGCACCAGAAGGACCCCTTGGTGCCACCTCTTTTCTATATTTGCCTTGAGGCATCCCTCCTTGGTCTCCCCAATTCCCCACCACCTGCTGGTCAGCTGAGGTGCCTTGCGGTCTGAGAGGGAATTGGCGGAAGATTCTCATACAGTAGGCTGCTCCATAGTTGAATCTCTGATGTAAGGCCCTCTTCACTCCCACTCAGTTCTCACTATCTAATAATAATATTTTAAGTTTTTACTTTATTCTACCAACATGTGCTGTCAAAAATATACCAGTGCTGACTAGTGTTATTACCTTATTAAAAATCCTTAAATGTGCTGTACCTTTTGGATTGGTCTTTTCTTTGGGAAGTGGGTAAAATGATCATAAAAACATATTGTGTTTAAAAAGGGACTTTTCAGTAATGAATGTAAAAAAGTAGAGCTCCTGAAATAATTTGTGATTATTTAATGGAATGAAAGAAGGTTTAATTGCTGCCAGCAACAGAGAATAGGACCGTCCAGGTCAAAACGACTAATGGTCCTTAAGAGCTGTTTCCTAGTCATATTTTAAAGGGTATATTTGTGAGCGACAAACATTACAGCTGTTAAGGAATGGTTATCCCCTTTTCCTTGGCCTCAAGTGCAAGAACTAGTTTGAGTTCATCTCTTTCTACCAGCCCTGTCCCCCATACCAGCATCTCTCCCCTGGACTGCTGCAGCTGCCTGCTGGCCGAACCCCTGCTTCTCTTTGTACATCCTGGAGTTCATTCTGCCCTCAGCAACCAGCGTGATCTGAAATCTCAAGATCACCTCCCTCCCCTGCTTACACCCTCCAGTGACTCAGAATAAAATCCAGACTCCTTGCCGAGGATGGCCAGGTTGGTGGCCTGGTCTGGCCTACCACTCCAACCTCAACACATACACTCTCCCCTCACGTGCTACAGCCACCAGCCTGCTCCTTGCCGTTCCTCAAACATGTCAAACTTCATTCTGCCTCAAGACTCTGGAACTTGCTGCCCCAACTGTTTTCTGCTGGTTCTTCATGTGGCTGGCTCTTTCTCATCCCCAGGGCTCAGCTCAGGCAGGCTTTCCTCAGAAAGGCTCTCCAGGCTTCTGCCCCCAGCACACCTGTCACTCTGCCACACCTTATTTCCTTTATAGGACTCACCCCAATTCAATCATCATGTTTAGTTATTGGTTTACTTGTTGATTATCTGTCTCCCTCTCTAGGAGATAGATAGTCTATGGGACTATGAGACTATGGGACTAGATAGTCTCATAGTCCCCAGGAGAACGAGGACTTTATTTGAGTTGAGTGTGGCTTTTCCCCTAGTGCTGAGTCCTTGCATATAATTGGTACTCAATGAATATTGTTCTTAGTGAGTTCTTAAACCTGAGGTATGACTCTGGACCACTCCAGACAAGATATGCCAAAACCACTTTTGTATCTCTATATCCTCATCTGAATAATTGGGATAGATACTAGTAATTACATTACAAAGTTGTTTAGAAGATTAAATGAGATAACATGTGCAAAGTGCTTAAAATGAGGCCTAATACATCATTCAATAAATTTAGTATTATTACTGTTGTTCCTAATACATAGCCTTCAGAGCTGGCATGGTATTTTACAGTCTTTAGGTGTGCAAGAAATGTGCTATAATCACCCAGAATATTTATATTTTGTTTGGACTTCCGAGGGTTCTCATCCTGGAACTGTTCCTTACTGGGTTTTCTTCTATAGGGTTAAATTCTTACATTTAAAACGTATGTCCTCTTCATTGTTTCCCAGGGCCATCCAAGGGTGAAGAAGTTACCTGATTATAATACGTAGTTTGAAGAGTTTTTTCTGCTAGTTATCCCTGGATGCAGGAATTCCACACTGTATTTATAGATCCAGGTGCATTTTAACCAAGGTGACCTAATGAGATTTTAGAATGAGACATTAATTAGTTAGTAAATCTAATTCCTCTAACAAGCCTTTAGATACTTATCATGGATTTACTGTGTGCAAAATCTTGTGGGAGATATAAATTGATCTCTGTCCATATGGACCTTAAAACACAGAGAAAGAGGTAATAGATATTTAAGTGAACAGATAATCAACATCATTGCCACCGAATGGTATATGACAAACGAGTACTGGGGGTAGTAAGTGCCATAGAATTCCTTTCCATTGATTCACATTTATTGAACACCTGGTGAGGGTCAGGGGTTATGCACCATGGGTTACACAAATATTTGTGAACTAGTCTTAGCAGGAATTCCTCAGATCTAAATCTCATGGTCTAAGAAAATATTAATGGGGATATTAGAGAAATTACACTTTAATTGAATTTTCTCACTCTTATGAATGGTCACTTTGAATTTCTCATGCTGATTGCAAGCTCTGAATTCATCATATACCATTTCCTGTATTCCCTGTCTTGGTTAATGGCACCTCTGCCATCTCACCCGGTCACTAGTTCCCTTTCACCCATGATATAAATGGAAAAGGTCTTTGCACGAACACACCTCACTCCCTGATGGGGTTCTGCCTCCCCATCTGGCTTCAGGTCCAACCTTGGCTCCTGTCACTCAAGCACTTGTATTTCTCAGGTTTCCTGATGAGGCAATGCTTCCTCACACTTCCGGGCAATCTACAGGGATCATCCTTCTCCTTGTTGATGACCCAGAAAAACGCTACACACCTATAAATCCTTCAAGGCTTGGCACAGATAGTGCCCTCAATAAAGCCTTTCCTGACTCTGCTGAGCAGACTTGTAGCTCACTGTATTATAATTGCTTGTGTGCAGGGCCACTAATAGCCCATATGAATCTTTTGGATTTATTAGACAAAGGTGTCTCGTAGTCTTCTGGAGAAATGCAGCCCTGAGCTAGGGCTCATGGTTTGGCGAGCAGAGCCAAAGGTAGGCTGGACTTCAGTGCCCACTCGCCCCAGCCAGATCCCCTAGTGCAGAGCACACACTGCACAACCTTTAGGGGGTCTCATTTGCTTGCATATTTTGCTGCCAGAGTGTAAACTCCCTGTGGGCAGAGACCAGACTATTCATTCTCATCTACCAGGGGACAGCTCAGTGCCTGGCATGCGGTATGAGCTCAGTAAGTATTTGTTCAATGAATGAAGGAATAAGTGAAATGTAAGGCAAATTGAAAAATTAATTTTTATCCATCATGGCACTTTGTATGGGAACAACAAGTTTTTAAAATATGGGATCTTCAAGGGGGAAAATAATGAAAGAGGTTCTATAGGTGAAAGGGCTTGGGTACTGCCTGAACACTTGTCAGGCCCTGAATTAGGGGGCCCTGGAGAACCCAAAGGAAGCCCCTCTTGGCCTTCTCCCCAGCCCAGCTCTAGGCCAACTCTGCTCCTTCCTCCAGCTTGCCCTGACTACTAGAACGACAAGCACACCTGAGTCCCTTAGGGGGAAGCCTGTGGACACTCGCTCAGGTAAAATTTGGACTCGATAGGTAAATTAGGTCAGGAATACTCACATTTCCAAAGAAATCTTGACATTAAAAAGTGATCTGGGGGCTGGCCCGGTGGTGTAGCAGAACATGTTCCGCTTTGGGCCCGGGTTCGCTGGTTCAGATCCTGGGCGGGGACCTACTCACCGCTCATCAAGCCATGCTGAAAAGGTGTCCCACATAGAAGAGCTACAACTCTACAACTGTAACACACAGCTGTGTACTGGGGCTTTGGGGAGAAAAAAGAAAAAGAGGAAGATTGGCAACAGATGTTAGTGCAGGGCCAATCTTCCTCAGGAAAAAAAGTGATATGTTCCAAGGTCCCTGAGGAATTTTCCTGAATGCATTTAAGTATTTGTTTTTGATTTATTAATTACTTGATGAAGAGGTGGGAATGGGAGTAAGGAAACTGAATCTGAAGGATTAGGCACCACTGCCAGCTGAAAAAGAAAGTATTGATAAAACACTTTCTAAATTATAATGCAAATAAAAAGGATTTATTAGATCCAAGTACATTTTATTTCTAGGACTACATCTACTAAGATAAAATGAGGCCCATGGTTTTCTCCTTCTCTCTCACTTAATTTAAAATCCTGATTGTAGGGCCGGCCCTGTGGCTTGGTGGTTAAGTGCGCGCGCTGCGATGCTGGCGGCCCGGGTTCGGATCCCGGGTGCGCATCGAGGCACCACTTCTCTGTCCATCCTGAGGCCGAGTCCCACATACAGCAACTAGAAGGGTGTGCAGCTGTGACATACAACTATCTACTGGGGCTTTGGGGGCAAAAAATAAATAAAATCTTAAAAAAAAAAAATCCTGATTGTAATTTCTTCTTGTCTTGTATTTTGAGTCCTTATGAGCTACAAAAAGTCACTTCTGGGAAAATGGGGAATAAGTTAATAAATAAGTACACACACAGAAATAGATTAGTCACTTAATCTGTGAAAATTTAGATGTAACTGAGATACTTTCGGCTCATTGGATTTGGATAATTGACTTGTCTATCTATAGGAAGGAAGAGAGGGTAAGTCTGTGATGTCCTGGTTAACATCTAAAGAGTCCAGAAAACACCGAGAGATCTGTTAAGTCAGACCAGATGTCTGGAGGGCTTTTAAATCTTGTTTATATTGATGCCAGCAAGATTTCCCAAAGATGGGTTCAGACCTGCCCTCCTTGAGTGGTTCTGGCTGCATAGACTTACATGAGGTAAACTCATTACAGCCTTAGTGTGACTGGCTTTGAAAGATTCAAAAAATGTTCTTTTATTGAGACTAAATAACTGGATGTGCTTTTGCTGCCAATATCAACACAGTCCAAGGGCCCTCCTGTTATTTTCTGCTAGAGTTTTCTTAGGACATGGAATGGGGCAGGAGAGGGGGTGTGAAGAGCCTCAGAGGATTATGTTTTGTTTTGCTTTTTTTTTTTTCCTGTTCTTGGCTCACACAGCAAGTTGATGGTAAATATTGGGCAATTTATGTAACCACACTATTCCTCAATTTCCTCATTAGCAATGCTGTCTTGTTTATAAGGAGTTTTGAAATTTTTTGCAAGCACACAAAACGCTGGTGCAGATAGCCGGTGTAGATATCTTATTTCTAGTCCACTTGATGTCTTTCCAGTAGTGGAGGCCACCTGCACAGCTTCACCTGGAGTGATCGTTACAGTGCAGATCCCTCGGCCCACCCCAGACCTCTGAATTGGAACCTCAGGGGGTGCAGCCCAAACTCTCCATTGTAAACCAGCTCCTTGGGTGATTCCGTGCCCTCCAGCACATCCCTCTGAGTGTCTGCCTTCTGGTGAGCCTCAGATAGAACCAGATGGTTTGACCACCTAAAAATCCCCTGGTATCTCCCAGGGTTTTCTGGACCATCTTCCCCAGAGCTATTTCATATTGTGATTGAGTCATTCATTTAAAAAATATTTGAAGCTTTATTTGCTGATCGCTGTCCTCAAAACGTTTGTAATCTGGTAGGATGTTGAGGACTAGCAGTTCACAGGCAGGGGTTCTCACTTCCAAAGGTGAGAAAACAGAGCTGATGAGCGTTGGTCTCTCTGCTTTCAATTTAATGTTGGACTTCCCCTAAGAACCCAAGGTTGAGTTCCTATTCTTGATTTGGCCACTGACTCAGCTTTGACCTTGGGAAAACCATTTAATCTTTCTGCACAGTTTCCCCCTTCACAATATATACTTTCTCCAACCCCATGAAACATTTTCCGGAGGAGCCGCTCGGTTTATTCAGAAGGAAAGTTCTGTATGGTAACCATGTGTTACGTAACCAGATGTCATTCAGGAAGCAGTGATAGCCTTAGGTTATGGATCAGTAATGGTGATTGTGTCTTCTGACTGAAGAGGATCAAAAACGGGTGTCCAGTTCTTCCTTTTGTGTTGAGAACTGAATCTTTAGAGAAAAGAGTTCCTAGGCTTGTGGATTTCCTGGATAAGAGACTACAGAAACTGCAAAGAGACACTCAGAGTTCCTGTCTCTCTGCTCAAAAAGCTGGGAGGATGAAGGGACAGCTGTTTACTCCCAGCTTTGCCCACTACCTGCCCTTGCTAGAGGTGATGCTACCACGTAACCTTTATCACACTTGCCACCTTTTCTTGGACTGTTCCGCTACGTTGAGACTTGTAGTAGTTTTCTGTTGCTACAAAACAAATTACCACAAATTTAGCAACTTAAAACAAAATACAATTATTATATTACTCTTTCTGTGGGTCAGGGGTCCAGGCACGGCTTAACTGGGTTAAGCTGGGTCTTCTGCTCAGCGTCTCACAAGGCTGAAATCAAGGTGTCAGCTGGACGGCATTCTCGCCTAGAGGCTCAAGTAGGGAAGGACCTGCTTCCAAGCTCCCTTAGGCTGTTGGCAGAATTCATTCCTTGCAGCTGTAGGATTCTTGGCAGCTTGCTTCTTCAAATCCAGCAACAGTGAGTCTCTGACCCTTGGATGCTTTTTTAAAGGTCCCACCTAATTAGGTCAGGCCCACCCAGGATAATCTCCCTTTTTGAATTAATTTAAAATTACCTAATTAGGGACTTGAATCACATCTGCAGCATACCTTCACCTTTGCCATATTCCGTTGGTTAGTAGTGAGTTATAGGTCCCACTCACTCAAGAGATGGGGATTACACAAAGGCATGGGTCATGGCAGGTCATCTTAAAATTCTGCCTACCACAAGACCACAATGAATTAAAATTCAGCATTCAATCTAAGTATGTGCAAGAAGTTAATTGGGGACTTCAAACATTCTGTTTATGAATTCTCATTCCCACGTATGTGGCCTTTTTGTTAATTCTCGACTCACTAAAAATTAACCTTGGTTAAGAGAAAGTATTTGGTTGTCAAGAAGGAAGGAACAGGCTTAACTACGGTGTGATAGATACATTGCATCTGGAGTTGTGTCCTGTCCTAAGCAAATAAAATATTAATTAGGGACTATTGCTTACCCAGAGAAAGGGTCATCTTGAATTCTTTTTATTTCCTAGTTCACCCAATATGATTCAATTCACAAAACTGAATTCACACATACCTATTCAAGCTCACAACTGTATAAAATGAGATCCTCCTTTAAGAAGAGTTGTCCTGAAGGTTGGCCTGTCACACTCTTTGGTACATCGGCAGTACCAAAAGAAAAAAGAGGACAACAAAAACCTTCTATTAGGTGTAAACAATAGAAATCGCCCTTTCAACATGTTTCTTATCATAGCAACACACTGAAGAGAATCTCGAAGAAAATGTGTCAAAAATGGAAGACAAGTAACCAGATTAATATTGCTCTGTAAATAAAATACATAAATAAAATAAAAATGTGAACAAGCTGAAGAAATTAGCAGGAAATAATAAAAGAATTCATCTCTTTATTTTGTAGTATCTATACAAATCAATAAGAAATCCTTAAGTTTTAAAAGATAAATGGACTTCACACTCATTAGGATGGCTATTAACAAAAAACAAAAAATAGCAAGTGCTGGCGAGAATGTAGAGACATTCGAACCCTTGTGCACTGCTGGTGGGAATGTAAAAGGGTGCAGCCACTATGGAAAACAGTATGGCAGTTCCTTAAAAAATTAAAAATAGAATTACCGTATGATCCAGCAATTCCACTTCTGGGGATATACTCAAAAGAATTGAAAGCAGGGACTCAAACAGATATTTTTACACCAGTGTTCTTAACAGCATGATTTATAATAGCCAAAAGGTAGAAACAACCCAAGTGTCCATCAATGGGTGAATAGATTAACAAAATGTGGTATATACGTACAATGGAATGTTATTCAGCCTTGAAGAGAAAGTAAATTCTGACCCATACTACAACATGAACCTTGAAAACATTATACTAAGTGAAATAAGCCAGTCGCAAAGGACAAATATTGTGTGATTCCACTTATATGGAGTACCTGGAGTAGTCAAATTCATAGAGACAGAAAGTAGAATGGTGGTTGGCGGGGGTGGGAGGGGAGGGAAGTTAGTCTTCAATAGGTACAGAGTTTCAGTCTGGGAAGATGAAAAGGTTCTGGAGCTGGATGGTGGTGATGGTTGCAGAACAAAGTGAATGTACTTAATGCCACAGAACTGTGAACTTAAAAATGTTTAATATGATAAATTTTATGTGATGTATATTTTATCACAATAAAAAAGTTTTTTTTAAAGAAAAGATAAACAGGCAAAGGAGATGAACATCTAGATCACAGGAAGTGTGACAAGCAAGCTGACTTGGGGAGAGATCCTCATCCTTGTTGGTAACCAAAGAAATGAAAAATTAAAAGCATCTTTTAAAAGAAGTACTATCTTTTAGTCTAATGGGATAATAAATGTTTTGTTTGTAACATACAAACTCTGGAATATAATTATATTCAAAACATATTTCACCTCTCTGCTTCTTCCTCCTCTTTCCCTGGAACGGAGATAAAGTCTTCATTCAATATTTTTTTTCCAATGTTTCACCAAGATAGATTTTAAACCATTTCTGGGACTGTCTTTTAGTATGCTAGTTCAGTCTTGTAAAAAGTAAAGCCTTTCCCTTGAGGCCCAAGTTGAAGTTCCAATGTAAGGAAGGTATAGTAAGAATTATATTAAAGGCAATTCTGAATTGTGTATTATATTTTTTAAAAAGTGTTTGGCTGTGAAGATTAATTAAATGGTTTCCCCCCATAGATCCCAGAGTTTATAAGAACAAGAGTCATAAACTCTGAGCCAGTATCATCTCCGTGTCCTAAAACTGGTATTATAATAGTATAGCAGAGCCCCTTCGCATTCCTCTTTCTAATAAGCCATGTGGCCACACACCTGCTTTATTATCTCTTTGTTATCTCATAGTTTCCCTGGGGCCTTATTACTTTTTGGCATTTGAATGAAGGCAATTGAAGTAAATCTTTTGGATGGTAATTAAATGTAGCTTAGAATACATCCCTTATTATTGGTCAAACACTATGAGCAGGCATTGTGTTAAACAAATTTCTGTTATTTCATTTAATCCTCTCATCCTTCTGAGACAAATGGTATTATTCCCATTTTATAGGTGAGAAATCGAGGCTCAGAATTTTAATACCTCACTCCAGATCACACAGCTGGTTGGTGGAGCTGGACTTCAGTCCCGCGTCTGTCCAGCTCCAAACCTGTGATCCTCCCACTGTGCTCCACTGCATCTAAGAATACAGTTCTGTTTACTTCATGAGTAGTAAAGTGAAACTTTAAACTTGTAGCAAGTCCATTAATAATCATAGCTCCTAAAATTTCATATTAATTCAGCAGCATTTTTTAAAGTTGAAGTTATTTAGCTGCCACAAACAAGCTGTTGCACATTCAGAATAAAATGCTTCCCATTCCATGTCAAAAGTGCAGATTTGCTTCCTGATAAGATGTACTATTTAGAGACTGTCTATTTTTTATTGTGATTCAGGTGCAAATAACAGGAAAGCATTTTTTTTTCCTATGTTGGCAAAAGGGGGGGTATTTCTAAAAAAGAATACTTAATGTAATGATGTAAATGGCCATTATTTTGCATTATGAATTAGAAGAAAACAGATTATAGTACAGGCTTCAAAGAAGTAACAATGGTCTACTGACTTCGACAGGGAAGTCCAGCCAGGGAATTTCCCAAGACTCTAAGCCATGAGGCAGGTCTCCAGAGACACTCGGCGCTCTTCTTTGCCCAACAAAATGAAAAAATGCAAAACCGTAGATGATCTGAGAGACAGCCAGACAAATGGCAACTCTGAAAATGAACTCCTTTGCAACAGCTTATCTTCATGTCTTTTTTTTTTTAGAAAAAAATCCAACATTAAAAGAGAAACAAGAAAACCAAACTTGTCTTTGTAATTCTTAGACAACTAAAGAAATAGTAATATGGATTTTAAATAGTTGTGAAAATGTAAAGAAAATATTTTTTAAATATCCCATTTCCCTTAGAGAAATTTGATTCTGAATTTTTTAAGTCAAAATGTTTTCAATGTTTTTCCAAAAGCAGTGTGAAGGTTGGCAACAAATCGATTCGAATATGAAAGGCCAGCATGCACACACACACACAACAATCTCTTTTCACTCACAGCATCTAAGCTATGTACTGCTTCTGTTTGCAGAGCTCACACTTGTTTCAACCGTCTGGATCTCCCTCCGTACCCATCCTTCTCCATGCTTTATGAAAAACTCTTGACAGCAGTTGAAGAGACCAGTACCTTTGGACTTGAGTGACCTGGACGCACAATGCCCAGCTCTGTATGGACAGGTGATGTCAGAAGCTGCCCTCTAGAAGAATGGCTGAACGTGGGAAGTTTCAGGAGTACGCTTCCATTAGAGTAAAGCTGAGTGCTGTTATTTTCCGGGAACACGTGCTCTGTCGCATTTGGGGACTGGATAGTGGTGACGAGTCCTCTTGGAAGGATTTGGGTGAGCTCGATGCCCAGGGAACAACCCAACAGTCTTTCAATCAGCAGTTCTTGACTGCCAAACATTTTTCCATTTGTTATGTTCAAAGACAAAGATGAACCCGTACGTGATCAGCTCTGTGGTAACTTTGAGGGACTCAAGAGAATCTTGAAACTTTTGAAACTTAATCTTTGAACGTGGTTCCAGCCAAACTGGCAGCACTTGGCCCAATCTCCAAATTAGTGCAAGTTAAATAATATAATAAAAACAAATATATTTCCTGAAAGTATGTTCATTTAAGCCCTAAATTATAACAATATTCATTTTCTTGCTTATGAGTGCCTGCATGGTGAGCACCATAGGTGTCAGCTTTCATGGAACATGAGTGAAAATGAAACCAAGTCAATATGAGGTAACTTTAAAGATTCGCAATAAGGTGGTCTGTGACAATGTATATGCAAAATGGTATGTATGTAATTACGGCTGAAGACAAACTGTTATACAATGAATTACTAATGACAGATTTTATGCTTTATAATGCATGAAAACAATTTTAAAATAACTAGCAATTAATCACAGCATATCAGGAAAAAGTACACAGTGATTTTTGTTTATTTTTTGTAGGTTCATTATATTTATGTTCTTTAAGATGTATATAAGAACCTACCTATCATCCTGTACGTATCACCTGTTCCATTTTCATGTTCCATGCTTACTCGGGCATCCTGCTAGTACGTATCCTTTTAAGCACTCTCCAGGGAACAAAAGGGCCTTTTATTTTTATAAAGGTACAAAAAAATTCCCCGAAATATTTTGCACTGAATGTACCAAAGTTGAAGGGACATAACAATATGGCTAACAGCAACTCCATCACTTGACAAGTGTAATAGAAAATAGCTTCTAAATCAATCTTCCTTCACAGTGCCATGTCTACCACTACGAGGACTGTGCATCTAAGTAATAATTTTTTAAGACTCACTATATGTGATAGTATGATATGCATTTGTTTAAAATGCATTAGACTCTCTTCCATCCATCAAATACTTTACAGGATGGCATTTAATACAGATATTTCGTATTTCCCCCATTGCTTTTTATTTGTACAGCATCATGAAACACTAAGCTCAGTTACAGAGCCATCAGCAACACCCAAGGTCAGCTCTCTTTAGTAATAAGAATTCCATTTTCCCTCATCAGTGAAGACGTCACAAATTGAAACTCTCAATCCTATATTTCTAAGCCTGCATTTTCACTGATGCATAATTTTCTTATCAATATTAAGAAACAATTTTTCTATGGTATCTCAGAAACTGCATAACATCACTAATGTTATCTCTGCTGAGTTTTATCAGAGGGTGTCCTTCATTTTTATTGTTTTGGGGGTTCCTCCACATCATTGTTTATTTCTTGACTTATGGCCATAACTAATCAGATGAAGTTAAATTGTTTTTAACTTCATAGGTTTGCCAGCCTATGGTTTTACAGGCATTGCCCGAACACTTCTTTGAGAATTATATTTATAAGTAGCCATGGAATTCCTATTATGGGGTGTTGGCGAGCTTACACTTTATAGAGGTCATATGCATGGTTTTCATTGGTGGTTTGTAAGAACTAATTGCTCTCCTGTTGTTAAGCTACATTTACTATTGGAACCCTCGAGAGGAATACCACTCGTGTTGCATTCCTGCACTAAATGCAGGTACTTCAGTGAGGGGGAAATGTTCCAAAAAAAAAAGGTTACAGAGATCTGGAAATAAGAAAGGAAGATTTATCTGTGCACTGTAATTGGACCATAAGAAAAGTGAAGAGAAAAAAAACTTTAACTGGAAATATTAGTTTGTACTTACTGATCATGAATGTAAGTATATATTTAATTTTGCTAACTATTTTTACTTGTTTGTATTTTTTTCATTATCAGGAAAAATAGAGTAACATACTTTTTTTAAAAACCACATAAGAAAACATAAGGTGTTTCAGAGCTGGCATTCTCTAAGCAGCTGATATAGAATGTTGCACTTCTTTCAAAAATACATTCATAGACCATGTTAGCTTTCATTTTGGTTTGTGACACTTTGTTACCATAACCCACACTGTTAGGTAAAAGAGATTTGGAATAAAATGTATCTCTTTAATTATTTCTAACAAATATATTTCTTTGTTAAAGCATCCAACTTCTTCCCAAATAACAGTGTAATTGTCTAGTTGCCACTGTTCTCAGAATTGGGAATTATCAAAGATGTACTTTGCATATCAGAGCACCATGGTAACTGATCTATTATTCTTAATTAGTAAAACAAAAAAGTCCAATAGTAACTACATAAAATACTAAATAAAATTTCCACAGAATAAATTAGACTATAACATACTTTACAAATAGAAATATCCATAAATATTTTCTTCTGGACTGTGAACCTAGATAACTTGGCTATATGGTCTTGTTTTCTTTAAGAAATTCATAAGTGATGCTTATACTCTACTGTCTTATAAAAGACACTCATGATACATCATGCGTGTTTGCAGAAAGTATCTTAGATGAGAGAAGAGACACATTATTGGCATTCACTCTGTGCCAGCCACTGTGTTTGATGATGGAGCTACACGATTCAGAATCTCCCCCTGAGAAGCTCACATTCTAGTAGAGTAGACACCAAGGTCCAAAAGAGTATTTTCAGTAAAATTTGGTGTGTTCTACAATCAAGGAATGAGGAGAACAGCTTGTTCCATCTGGGAGATCCAATGAAGGCTTTATACATGAGAGATACTGTGGCCAAAAAAAAAAATAATAATAAAAATAAATGCTCTTTCTGTTGGTAACTAATGACGTGTAATAGTGTGTTGGTACTGGTCAAGTCTTGAAGCCCAAGGTGCATTTACAAATGAGGGTTTCAAGTGTGCAGGTGGGGAGCTGAACCGTGAAGGAGCAACTCAACCATCTTCAAATTATCAAATAAATGCCAAAGTTAAGTTCGGTGGTTTCCCTCTGTTTCCTTTCATCTGCACTACAAGGTACCTTCAGTTTTCAGTAGGAAAAATCCCAGTCTTTCAGCCCATCCCACTTCTGGGGTCAAAACATTTTTCTTGTGCACAAAATAAATGGATCTTGGTTGTAGAAATACGGTCACAATTTTCTAGCATATGTTGTGTTTATAATTTAGTAGAAATTCTGTAATAAGTGAAGGAAAACCTGTTTCACCTGCATAACAATCAGAAGTGGTAAAACTGCACTCAAATGATCAACAGTAATGGTAGAATCTGTTTGTCTAACACTTTAGAGTTTCAACATGCTCTCAGGTGCGTCGTCTCCTGCTCCTCGCTCCTCACGTGCTTTGGGGGGTAGAAGGTATCAAGTCCCATTCGGATTGAGGCTGATGTCCTGGATGGCTTGTGAGATCCGTTTCAGCACTTTATAGTTACAGTTCTAGGTTTCTTCTCGAGAAATGTGGAGGCTAATGTTTCTGCCCTCATATTCCGCTTTCCATTTCCAGTGAATTTTGCAAGATGCTTCATCTACCCAAACTCTCATTTTTTCAAACACACACTTTTAAGAAGTGACACTTTCTGCAAAGTCCATGAAGAAATTAGCATATTCGTGGAAAAACTCCCCATAGACTTAATATTTGCATTTTACCACCTGTTTGTGAGAAATTAAAAACGGAATGCAAAATTTGATTGTTTTGGTGGATTTATATAGTGTAGTAGTTTAGTTTTCTCAAATATCATTTGGAAGCAAGATAATGAAAGCAACACTTTAATCAGAAGCCTTATTTTGTTTTTTAATTTTTAGTGAGGATGGATCTAGAAAGTCCTGATAGCTGAGTTCCAGTGATGTGGATGAAGGAACCACTGTACATTCTCTCTTCCGTTCTGAGCTCCTCACACTGATCCATCGTTTTTCTTTCTGCCTGCACAAGTTGTATTTATGATTTGACAACTTCTAACTAAGGCAAACATCTTAGAATCTTACAAGCATCCAAAAGTCTTTCCAATTTAACTCTATTCAAGAAATGCCCCAGGCAGGTGAAATGATGGCTTCAGGTTAGGGTTAGGGTTAGGGTTAGGGTTAGGGTTAGGGTTAGGGTACCATCATTAAAAGGTACCTGTAACCCTGCATAATAAAAACATGCAAATGAAGAATGTGCCCTAATTACCAAACTGAGTCCGAGATCCAGGCCCTTTTGTTCTCTGTTAGCTGCTTTCTGATCCGGTGGATGAGGGAAAACACTGTAGATCTTTGACACCTTATTTCCATAAAATTTGAGTTTAAATTAATGAGAATGTCACTTTTAATTAGATTCTAAGTTTGCAAAACCTATTACCTTTCTAGTTTGATTGTGTTTTCCTGGTAGATCTGTCTGTCTAACGCGGACGCGGAGGAAAGCCAGAGACATGAAGGCTTTCTCCATGTGGCGTCAGGCCAGCCGCTGTCCACCAGGAGGCGGATAAAAACAGCAAGCGGCAAAGAGGAGCCCAGCGGTTATGCCCTCCCAAGAAAGTCACGCTAATTATTGACCAACTGTCAAGATTCAGTAGTGGTAACCGCATTCCGTGTGTGTGTGAGAGCCACCCGTATCACAGCAGTCTGGGCCAGAAGGGGTACAGGGATGGTGAAGACAGGACTGTAGCAGAGGGAAAGTTAAAACAAGGGTGGAAGGGTCATCTTGGGGCTTGCTGGTGGGGATAGGCACATGTACTTCAATTTGGTTTCTGACTGAGAAAAAGAATGCCGTGCTGCCCAGTGAGGGCACTGCTTGATAATCTACCTGGTGGGAAATACCCTCATTTTATAACTTCAGTAGGTTGATAACATTTTCTGTATTGCAAAACGGAATTTAGCCCAAAAGTATTAACGCTAACCACAGCTTAATCAGGAGATTCGACAATTTAGCAATAAATTATGTTGTGGATTTTTTTTAACTTAAGAATTATTGTTAGTGTTATTGAACTTTGTATATGAAATAAAAGAAAAGGTGTCGCTTGACATATTTATTATGCTTAATTTGTTTTTTAGCAGACATTCATTGACATTAGAATAGCTTTTGAGACATTTTCATAGTTTCTAATGGTAACTTAAATGTTCCCTGTTAATCTAGAAAGCAAACACCTAAGAATTAGGTTACTGAATTGCAAATGGAAACCTAATCAGTGTTTCAATTTTTCAGGAAGTTAATCAAGACTGAAAGTGTATTTGCTTAGATTTAATCTGAAAGATAGTTTATTTGGCTTTCATGATCAAACAGTTTAGCAGAATTGGATGGCCCTAGTGGTAGGGTTTCTGAGGAACACAGGAAAATTAAATTTATATGTGTGATTTTTAAGTCTAGTGGCCTTGGGCAGGCGATATCCTTCTATCCGATTTTCTTTTAAGATATTACAGCCCTGAGGAGTGTTGATAGGTGTGTTGTATGACTCAAATTGAATTAGCTATTACGAATGCAGGTAAGGAACCCTCAGTAAACTTCTAGTTACTATTACCTTCTGTAAAAGAGGATGGATAATGTTCAAGAAATACCTTGGAAGGATTAGCCAGGAAACACACACAACTGAATGTTCTTTTAGGACCTTAATGCTCTAAAAGACGTTATTACAACCTATTTTTCTCTATATGATATCGTAAATAAAATCTGAGGCTGTTAATAGTTGGAAAGTGCATAAGATGACATGTTTTTATAATAGGGATGCAGGCATTCCAAAATAAATAATAAAAATACATGCATCACTCTCGCCTCTTACTGAAAGTATTAATCTAATTTTATAATAATGCTTACTTTTTAATATTAAGGCTCTTTTAAAAAAGCATATTTATTTCTAAGATTTCAGCAGAGCACAGGTGGTGTATTTTTTTAAGCCTTTCCATTTCTTTTCACCAACTTCACCCATTGTGTGTCTACACCATGTATCACAGATAATAGCTATGTTTCTATTTTTGTTGAGTTGATTTAAGCTTCATATTTATTCAATGTGATTTTTAATGGAGAATAATAATGGGAGGTATTTCGTATTGGCATTAAGATTATACAGCTCTCATTTCACCTTATATTTAAATTTCATCTTTTTTTTCCAAAGCAAATAATGCAGATTGTTGACATCCTGGAAATGATTTGTGGGTGGTATTAAATGGAGCCTGGGACTTTGAAATGTAGACTAGTTGTTTGTTTTCTGGAAAGTCTGTATTCTTATCCTCACCTGAACCCCTGACTTTGTGTTGTATTTTTTTATGATTCCAAAATGCTTTGAGGGAAAGATATTTTAATGTGTACAATTTGTTTTATTTTCATACTGATCTCTATTTTTGTTTAAAACCATGTTGCATCATGAAATCACTTAATCCAAAATAAATCTTCTTTAAAAAAATAGATTATGACTTTTCTGTGATACATTTGGGGGAGAAAAAACCCAAGAGGGAAGAGAACAAAGTAGGGATAAAGGTCTCATAGCATTGGTATGCAGCTTTGTGGATACAGGAAGTTCTCTTTTCATAGTATCTATAATTTGGAATCTGTTTATCTCTAAAAGAATATTTACTATTTGATAGGCCATCAATTAATGATGAAGAAATGAATTCACACAAATCACAATCTCTTAACTCATGTGGGTTGAACTATTTATTAAGCCGTCTTGATTGATTGCTTCTTTCATAGACATGTATACACGCCACCACTACCACCCACACCAGTCTAATCCAGGGGTCACATGTTCACAAGCCTACAGGGGCCAAGTAGTATTTAATGAGTAAAACTGGCTGGGTGTAAGCAACAGAGAGTGGTGGGGTTGACCTAAAGGGGGCATTCTAATATTTTGCACCAGCAGACTCTAGTCACATGAAATTCGGGTCCAGTGTTGAAAGATCTTCTGAGTTATCAAGAGAAACCCAGAAGTTTAAATTTTATGTGATATTTCTAGATCTTTTTGATGCTGGGTGGATCAAAGCAAATATGTCTATAGGTTGAATTTGCCTTGCAGGTCCACCAGTTTGGAACCCTTGATTTAATCAATAACATTATCTTTTATACTTTATTCGTAGTGTAAATGAATTGACCAAATAAATAAAATGTTACTAAGACATGGCAGTTAATAGGAAGAGATGGGGAAAGGAGAAAGGCAAATATATACTATAAGGGCAGTCACTAAACGCTGTACTTGAGAAGGATCCGTGCTTACCAGTATCTTTCTGAAAACCTACTCATGTTAATTCACATGAGTTAAAAGGATCCCTGTCAAGATTGCATGGAACAGATGTACCATTAAATTCGTTTCTTTTTTTCTTTTTGTGAGGGAGATCAGCCCTGAGCTAACATCCGTGCTAATCCTCCTCTTTTTGCTGAAGAAGACCGGCTCTGAGCTAACATCTATTGCCAATCCTCCTCCTTTTTTTTTTCCCCAAAGCCCCAGTAGATAGTTGTATGTCATAGCTGCACATCCTTCTAGTTGCTGTACGTGGGACGTGGCCTCAGCATGGCCGGAGAAGCGGTGCGTCGGTGCGCGCCCAGGATCCGAACCCGGGCCGCAAGTAGCGGAGAGCGCACACTTAACCGCTAAGCCACGGGGCCGGCCCTAAATTCTTTATTCTGTATTTTAGGCCAGAAAAGAATTTCATATATCACATCAGAGCAGTTAAAGCAAAGACTCATCCTCTATAACTGACCAAAGTTTGACTTTGTTATTGAAAGGGAAGAGCAGGAGAGTGCATCCATGGCACTGACTTCTTGGTTTTCGTGTCATAACATTCCCTCTCTAATCTTCGACCTCAGTGTGCTTTTATCATGATAAATTTATCTGTCTTCATTATATTCTTTTAATAAAACCTAAAACCCATTTAATTAGTGAATATTTTAGCAATGCATAATTCCCACCATCCTGCTAATTGCCCCTAGTCTTTCTTGATGTTTTTTTATTTGATCCTTTAACCAGAAAGCATTTGACTTCTTTATCAATGAATGGAAAAGATTTTTTTCCTCATACTTTCCTCTCTTTCTTGATCAAAAATGTTTACCTATTAGTGGCTTTTTTTCTAAATAGATACTTCCTTCTAAATAGATACTAGTTTGACTACTATTCCATTTGGCAACCAAAGTAAACTTTGGAATCACAATAATAAATTGAAATAAGAATATCTGATAAAGATATAATGTTGACACTGACAGAAATGAGTTTCACACATTTTATGTGCCCCAACATTATAGGTCATCTCAAAAGATTTTTAGTCACTGAGTATTCATTTAGAAAGGAAAAGCAAGCAATTTTCCAAAGCACAAATCACTGGAACAATATCTATTTCTTTGACAATTTATAATAATGTTATAAAATAATACCTCTTGCTACATGAAATACTTGTGTAGTGTAATAATTCATGTCTAGTTGGTGTTCATTCGGCATTGGAAAATGGGCCCAAATCCAAATTCTTGAACCTTGTTTTGACATTGCCAACACATCCCTCTCCCTGCCTCCACCCCCAAATTAAATTCCTGAGCTCAAAGCCAAAACCTGCTTTTTATTGCTATGAAGACTTTGCCCCAATGTCCAATGTAATCTCCTTTGAATTGGATTAAACCATATGTAGGATATCTTTTGCAGTAAGTAGTCAGTTCTAAAGAGATCAAAAGAGGTCAAGAGGCTTCCTACGCCTGTTTCTTCCTAAACCTACACTCAAAGCTTGATTCTTTTCATCTTAGAGAGAAAGGCAAGTTCCAAGAAGAGAAAGCCAGCCAATAAGGAGAAGGAAGAGAATATGTTGATATATGAATCTGGATACATAGTGTATGAATCTGGAGCTGGTCCAGATTGCCCATTCTACGATTCTCAGGGCAGAGTAGCCCCTGAATGGAAACAGTACTACTGATGCATCCAGGAAAACGGGAAAGCCCAAAAACTAGGTGGCCAGACCTGACCAAGGCTGGGCAGCTCCCCTTACCTTCCAGCCTCATGGCCTGGAAATGCAAGAGAAGTCTCAAGTGGTGAAATCCCAAAGGGGAGCAAGACCCAAGTCTGGGTTCCTGAACCTGGCCAATCCAGACTAGCATTTCTTTTTGGGGATGGAGTGAGGAAGAACGGAGAGGAGCTATGCATTTCCCCTGGGGGCCAATTCTATTCTTGAATGATTGGCTCCCCAGAACAAAACAATAAAACAAACCATTTTTAACTGTTAGCTAAAGAACTATTCACCAATTAGTGATAATTTACTGTTACTCCAGTTTCAATTAGGAAACCGTGTCAACATTTCTTAAATATTGCATCAAAACACCAATAGTGACAGAGGACCCTCCAAATATGGAAAATTATTTGTATGCTTCATTTACTTTTAAGTAAAACTTTCATATATCATCAATCTTGGTTTTAATTTGAAAATAGGAATTTTTCCCCATTAGCTTTAAATAACAACTGGTCTCCCACTCCCCCAAATATTAAAGAAATTTGATGACCCAGTAAGATAGCACTTTGATTTTGTTACTCGTTGGCTGGACGCTGTGTACCCTGGAGTGTGCACTCACTGGTTTGAAAAGCAATGTCTATATCATCAGAGCCTCTTCCTCATACAATACCAATGATGATTTGGAGCCAAAATGTTTGGGTTTGTTTTCTCTCATCTGCAATTAACCTGTCTGTTATATCACTCATAACAATGTTTAAGGAGGAATGAAGATAACAGGCTGTCTGAATCTTGGAACCAAGCAGGAATGCCAATAGTTTTGTGGCTGGAGTGTATGTACAGCTCTTTTCTAACCAGCCACACAGTTTGGGTGTGGTGGCAGTTGGACACGTCCACGCTAGTAAACTGATGTTTCCTAGCTGACTTTGACCTGTCCTGAGCTAAGGCCCTTAGTTAAGATATAAAATCATATTTCAAAAATTAGCCCTACTCCTTGGAGAAAGGGCTGATTATAGGAAATACACAAGATGAGCCTGGAGCATCTTGTAGTGCTGAAAAGTAAGGAAGTAGTTTAAAAAAGAAAAAAAAAGCCCCAACGATGGGGTTATGGCAAAGGGACACAGGAGCCAACTGAAAGAGCTCTAATGGCCAAAGCTGGGACAATTTGAGCAACAAAATAAACAAAGTAGTATCGAATTATAACACAAAATATAAGATAAATATCCATAAGTCCTTACTGATAAATGATTGAATAATTGATAAATGAAGAGACAAATCTTCTGCGCAAAAGAATTCCACATAATTTATGTAGATACTCCTCCCTTAAATGTGGGATGTCCATAGTGACTTCCTTCTAAAGCATGCAGCCCAGAACAGGGAAGGGGAGAAGAGTAACTTTACATTGAAGAAACCTGGCAAACACTACCTCAGCCGGGTGATCAAGGTCAATATCAACAGTCATAAATCATGTGGATAGTATGTTCCCTTATATCATGTGATAAAAATGGCACTTTACCTCTCTGGTCTGATTCTCCCCAAACCTATAAGCCCAGTTCAACTATGAGAAAAAGATCAGACAAATTCCAATATAGGAGCATTCTACAAAGTACCTGGCCTGGACTCCTCAAAACTATCAAGGTCATCAAAACCAAGAAGAGTCTGAGAAACAGAGAAACAGTCACAGCCAAGGGGAGCTTAATGAGACACGATGACTAAATATAATGTGGTGTCCTAGATAGGATCCTGGAATGGAAAAAGGACATTAGGTAAATACTAAGGAAATCTGAATAAAGTAGGAACTTGAGTTAACAATATTGTATCACTATCATACAAGCTCACCTAACGTTCTTGCTGTATTAATAAATAGGATGCTGATGAGAACCTGAGGGCTTTTCTTGGAAAAAAGGTTGAAAATGCCCGTATTATACAGAATGGTGTGAAGCAGCAGCTTTCCCACCTGGGTGTCATGTGGCAATAAAATTCAGCCCCATACTCAACCCAAAAGAAAAAATTTAGTTGGCGGAGGCAAGGGAATGGCTTAGTCTTTTGATCTTTACATTGTGGTTAAAAGGAACATTTACTAATAACAATTGTCAATTATCATCCACTCTTCTCATTATTATGTAGAACAGAATAAATTTTAACACCCACAAGAAGAGAAGGGCAATCTCAGAATAAAGATCTATCCTTTAAATAAATTAATCTTTATTGATAATCAGGTTGGATTCTGTTATTTACAACCCAACAGTCCTAACTACTGCATTCTGTAAAGTATGAAGCACTACATCTGGCAGATAGAACGTGCTCAAAATATGATGACTGTGGTGTCAAAATATGATGTCTGAGATCTGACCTCCTACAGGAGGTGAGCACTTCCTTACCTAAAAGAATCCTGCTCTCATGTTCAAAACGTGGACTGGCTTTGATGAGGCCTTATTCACCCATCTGCTGGAGATCTCTGTGGCTTTGACAAAAGGGTCTCCCCTTTGCTGTGACCCATTTCTCTCTCAATGGGTCCATTTGCCTCAATCATATTCATGAGCCAGTTGTTAGAGTCTGTTCTATCCTCTGGGGAGGCTCCACTTCATTCACTGTGTGTCCAAACATGAGAGCCTCATTTGCCTGAGATACTAGAGACCTGGGAATAGTAGCATGTCAGCTCCATCCAAAAAGCAGAAGCAAACTCTTGGTCTTTCCTTTTCTGAAGACTCATGACCGTGTGCCAAGGCACCAAGGTGTAGCTTATAAAAGCATGGCCTTCCTCCACCGGAGTGGCTAAAATTAAAAGGACTGACGATGGCAACAGTTGGCAACGATGTAGAGCAAGGAGAATTCTCTGCATTTCTGGTAAGAGTGTAAATTGATGTAACTACTTTGAAAAAGTGGAAGAATTGACAAAAGCCAAATATAAGCACAGCTATGACCAGCAATTTTACTTCAGAGTGTATACCCAACAGAAATGAGTGCAGATGTCCACCAAAACACACGTTCAAGATTGTTCATAGCACTTTATTAATAACACTGGAAATACGGCAAATGTCCATCAACAGTAGAATAAATAAATAAATTGCGGTTATATTAATTCACTGGACTATGACTTGGTGATAAAAAAGAATCAATTACTACTGCAGGTAACAATGTGGATGAGTCTTGCAGACAAAAAAAAACTCAACACAAAAGAGGGCATATTGTAAGATTCCATCTAATAAAGTTTAAAAACAGGCAACAGGAGCCTGTGATGACAGAAGTCAAAATAGTGGCAGCCTTGGGAGTATTGACTGAGAGGAAGGGCAGGGAACCTCTGGTGGGCTAACAATGTCCTATTTCTTCATCTGCATGGTGGTTACAAGGATGTATACCTGTTTAGATTTTATCAAGCTATACACTTAAAATATGAGCAATTCTTGTATATAAGTTATAGCCAAGAAAAAAAAGAAAAAATTTTAAATAAAGTGAATTTGCTTAGAAATAAAAGCATAGTCTTTGAAATATAACAAATCTAGCTCCACATGCTGGCTCTGCCACTTACTTGTGGTGTGACCTTGGGCTACCTCACCATCTGAGTCTCAGTTTTTTCAGTTGTAAAACAAAGAATTCCTTTCTCATGCAGTGCTTTTTCTGAGAGAAGGTGTATCCAGCACATTACTTTGCACTCGGGAAGTGCTTAGTATATTTACCTCCCTTTCCCCCTCTGTCCCGGTGGACTGGCCTCACAGTTCCTGTATCTTGTCTTTGGGAAGTCATCGGATCTCAGGCCTATTCATAGGGAAAAAGGGAACGACCTACCCCAATCCAAAAAGTAATCCAGCCTTCCCCAGCTCAGATGACCAAATCACCTCTTTCCACAGATCCCTTTGGAGACTCTTCTGGGAATGATTCCCTCATCTGTCCCTCTCTTCCTCCCTCCTTCCCTCCATCCAAGCACATTTATTGAGTTGCTACTTTGTGCCAGGGACCCTGATAGGTGCGGGTGAAACACTGCTGAATAAAGGGGTCACGGTTCCTGTCTTTGGGGAGTTTACAATCTCATGGGGAAGACAGGCAGTAAACATATAAATCCATAATTACTAATTATGATAAAAAGTGCTATAAAGAACAGGGAGCAGCGATGGACAGGGACAGCCTCTCAGGGGATGTAAGATTTCAGGTGGGAACTTAAGGGGGATGAGCAGCCACTCATGGGAAGATGAGAGGGGAAGCTTCTGCAGCGTCCTGTCACTGAAGTCTTATAACACCCAAAGTAATTACAGAGGATACATAAAAGACGTAACCACTGCCAAAGAGAGTCTGCTCACACATGAACGCTTGTTGTGACATCTACTCTTCTTCTCGACGGGTTTTTCGCATACTTCCTGTTCCTTAGAAGTTAGACTGCCAGATAAGGAGCTTTCCACTATGGTGATACGAACTTGTTTGTGTGATGAGTTATGGAGATGGGACATAAAGGGGAGTAAAAAAGGAGAACAGGTAACCTACTACTTAGGTTGTGGTGTGGGATACGGAAAAGGACATGGGATTTGCCATCTGAGTTCAAATTCTGTCTGCACTTCTTGCTGCATGACCTCGTGCTGGTCACTCACATTCTCTGAGCCTGAGTTTCCTCATCTGAGAAACAGGAATAATGCCACCTCAAGGTTGTGTTTCAAGAATTAAAGGAAATGACATATCATAGTATTTTGCACAAAAAATATAACCTTGCTTTACTTAGAACATTCCTGTCTTTTCACTACAAAAACATTAATCCTTTGTGCTTACATAGTCTCACTACAGAAATGTCAACTTTTAAAAACAGTTACTTTTTTCTCTTAAATATCTTCCTCAAACTTTGGCTGTTGGTTTGGAATTCCTAGTCTTGTGCTAAATCTTATTACTTTAGGTGGTAAATCATTCCTGATTTTCCTAATTCCCTACCCAAAACTGCCTCAGACAACCCAGGTTAGCAGCAAGGAGTGAGCAAGGCCCAGCCAAGTGGGGAGACGTGAACACTGTTTTTGGGGGATTTCAGAGCTCCTAGTGCTGCCTGTGGCTACAGGTAAGATAGCCGTGGGCTCAGCCTGGCTTTCCATCTGGAATTGGGTCCTCCTGACAAATTACGTGCTCCTTTCTTCCCCAGTGTCTACGGTCGCACTATCATAGGGCTTCCTATAGTGTTGCAGAAAATGGGTGGGGGTGGGAGAGGAGAGAAAGCAGGTCAGGTAATTGTGCTCTTTGGACAGTCCTCTTTCTCAGGGGGAGCCCTGCAGGGTCTACTGTCTTCAGCTGGAGACTGAGCCCTGACCTCAGTTGGGAATGTCACTCTGAGTCTCTTTTCTCATTTGTAAAATGAGGTAATTCTAACCTCGCTGACAATAATCTCAGGATTGCTGAGGCTCAGATACAATATTGCAGGTGAAAGCTCTATATTAACTCTAAGACGCTGTACAGATTTCAGGTGCTGTTACTATTGATGTATCTTGTGCCACATTCGGCATGACTGGCCTAGAAGCTTTTTAGACCTGCTCAGGACTGAGCCACTACAGGGGATTTTTGTAGGTCAATGAGTAATGGAAAGTATCTCAAAGGTATGGTCTATTTCTACTTTGAAAGAGCAACCTTCTCAGAGATAGACTTAATAGTGAGAAGAACTCAAGGCCCAGAAGATTAAAAGATAATTAAAAACTACACAAAACTGGCCTCTTCTGATAAGCTGTGTGATTTATTTGGGCAAATATCAATGTCCTGTAGGCCTAGGTTAAACTGAGCAAGGCCCACTGGAGGAATGGGAACTGATCAGATCTCTATTTCTGCCATTTCCTGTTCTCACAGGTAGAGAAAAAGACAAATCCCCTTGGTAACAGACAGGAAGAAATAAAGACATGATTTTACGTCTATGCAGCTTCTCTGCATAGACGAGATAATCATCTGCAAAGTGCTCAAAAACCTCATATTTGAAAAAGATGCACCCAATTTAGCCTTGCAAGTAATGGGTTATCATTGGTCATTTCATGTGCCTGCTTTTTGATTTCTCAATCTGTTCTCAAGGTGGGGTGTGCTGATTTATGCTTTTCTGTTGATTTCTCCTATAAACAAACCTTCCTCTGAGAAGTTAACTGTGGAAATATCAGAATCCAGATCCAAGCAGCCCTAAACTCAAACCTGGACAGTCAGAGGGCAGGACAGGGAAAAGTGATGGGTTGCCTCCCTCATATGTTTTCTCTAAATTATTTTAAGACACTACTTCAAAGGATCCGTAGTCTGAGGTAGTAGTTCAATTGTAGAAGAAGATGCTTTTTCTAGTCAAAATTAGTTTAAGTCCCTAATAAACTGAGTTAGCAGGAAATGGGAAGATCTGAAAGGCCTAACACAAGATTTTCACCTTTGAAGTCTAGCAAGAAAGTGACCAGAATAAAAACATTTTTAAATTTTCTTGTAAAATTGTAGAAGGGAGAATGATTCCAGGCCCTAGGAGCTCAAACAGAAAAGCATTATATTTTATACATCATGTTAAATAATACCAAAAAGTAACCTATTAGGAACCAGTTCCAAAATCCTTTCTGGATAATTTGGTACATGTGAAATATACTGTGCTTTTCGTGCCTTTCTTAAGCAGTCTATAAAATAAGATACTCTCAGATGCATTAGAACATTTCTGTTTTGGTTGGCTCAGAACGGCTGGAGGTACTTGAAGTGATTTATAATGAACTAAGCACATGGCATGGCGTCATTAGTCATTCTCTTCAGAGCCTTTTGCCCGTTTTATAGAAATTGCATAACTGGAAAGTAACACAATGAAAATCTTACAGTCTGCTGGTTGAAAGTTGGATCACAATTCCAAAATTTTGGTAAAAGTTTATAGCTAGAGTAGAAGGCGAACATTTTTTTTTCTCTTTCAAAATGTTAAACATTTTAATTTATGTATATAGTTGCTTGTTTCCTATAGCAGATAAAGTAAAAGGTAAGTTTATTTTGCTTTTTCTTTACTTTAATTAACCATGGTTTATTTGTGGAATTTCAGAAAGGCTGATGTTAAAAGAGCTCAAGACATATAACTACAGAAGTTAACTGAGAAAACAATTTTTGGTAGGATCAGTCAGAATTATTAATTGCAAGCGATTAAGCAACTCTGGGTGATTGGAGCTGAAAGGGAATGTATGTAAAGGATATTGAGTAGCTCATAGAATACAGATCTGGGCTGATAATATCAGGACAAGATAAGCAGAAACAATATCCAAAGTCACATCTGTGGATTGTTCAGGTGAGGACACCATTACTGTCAGAACACAGGATTCTACGCTGCAATTTGTGCTGTCAACACCACTAACAGTGGACAAAGGAGGTGCCAGTAGAACTACTGCTTTCAGGACCTGATCTCCCTGACACTTCTGCTTCCGTCACAGAGTTGGTCCTGGCCCCAGCCTCACTTGCTCCAGATTCTAAGGCTCAAGTGCGTGTGGGTGGTTGATAGAACCTAAGGTAACTGCTCCTGCCCTACCTGCAAGGGAGGCTGGGAACGTGAGTATTTGGCATTTTTACTTCCATAGACTCAAAGGATGAGAAAGTCTTGGAACATGGGAGGGGTTAAGATACAAGGTGACCATAGAGTGCCAGATGCCCCAAAGCTGAAAGAGCAAACTAGTCACTATGATCAGGACAGCAGTTCTCAATCTTTCTAGTTCTCAAACTTTCTACACTCAAAAATTGCTAAGGACCTCAAAGAGTTTTTGTTATGTAGGTTATATCTATCAATATTTACCATACCAGAAATTAAAAGAGAAATTTTTAAAATATTTAATTCATTTAAAATAACAATTATATATTAACAATAACAACGATTACATGTTAACATAAACAGCATGTTTTATGAAAAATAGCTATATTATCCAAAACAAAGGAAAATAAGAAGGGTGGCATTGTTCTACATTTTTGCAGTCTCTCTAATTTCTGGCTTAATGGAAAGCAGTTGGATTCTCATATCTGCTTCTACATTAATCTGCTGTAATATCATACATTCTGTACTCTCTGGAAAACTGAATCCTACACTTGTGAGAGAATAAGAATGAAAAGGGCAAATATCATCTTAGTATTATTATAAAAATAATTTCAAGGGGGCTGGCCCCATGGCCTAGTGGTTAAGTTTGTTGCACTCCGCTTCAGCAGCCCAGGTTTGGTTCCTGGGTGCGGACCTACACCACTCATTGGCGGCCGTGCTGTGGCGGCAACCCACATACAAAATAGAGCAAGATTGGCATGGGCGTTAGCTCAGGGTGAATCTTCCTCAGCAAAAAAATAAAAAATAAAAAAATAAATTTCAGCCTTGGGAACTTCCTATAAAGGTGTTGGGGTCTCCCTACCACAGTAGAATTGCTAGATCAAAGATTCACTTTGTGATTGGAATTAGATGATATATATAATATTGAAACACACAAGTCTTTGGATCCCTTTCTTCACTCCTGTCGCATATATTTTTATCCAAGTCTTGGAAATTTTGCTTGGAGGTTGACAGGATTGAGCCTGCATCAAATTACTAATATAATGGTATTTTGAATAGACTGCAAAAATAATAGCAGGACTGCACTTTGGATACTTTATGAAATTTTGTCCTCTCCTTTGATCTCAAAGTTTATTTCAGCTCTAATTTCTGATTCTATAGTTCCCTAAATTTGGATATTTTAAGCAATGACAGACTCACTCATTTTTTTAAACAACCTTTTTATTTTAGAGCAGTCTTAGATCTACAGAATTATTGGAAGATAACACAGAGAGAGTTCCCCACAACCAGTTTCCCCTTATTAGTATCTCACATTAGTAGGATACATCTGTCATAATTAATTAACAGATATGAATTCATTATTGTTAACTAAAGTTCATACTTTATTGAGATTTCCTTAGTTCTTGTTGAATGTCATTTTTCTCTTCCAGGATCCCATCCAGGATAGCACATTACATTCAGTCATCATGTCACTTTAGGCTCCACTTGGTTTTGACAATTTCTCAGACTTCCCTTGTTTTTGATGACCTTGGCAGTCTCAAGAAGTACAGCTCAGGTATTTTGTAGGATGTCCCTCAGTTGGGATTTGTCTGATGTTTTTCTCCTGGTTGAACTGGGGTTATGGGTTTTTGCAAGGAAGACCACAGAGGCAAAGTGTCCTTCTCACTACATCATATTAAGGATGCATATTATCAACATGACTTACAACTACTGTTGTTAACCTTGATTGCCTGGTTTGAGGTACTGTTGCTCAGGTGTCCTCACTGTAAAGTTACTCTTTTTTTCTCCCTTTCCATACTGTGCTCTTTGGAAGAAAGTCACTATGCACAGCCCACACTTAAGAAGTGGGCAGTTATTATGCTCCACCAATTTGAGGCTGGAATATCTACATAAATTAGTCGTAATTGTTCTGCATGGGAGGTTTGTCTATTCTTTCTCATTTATTTATCCAATCGTTTATTTATATCAGTATGTACACATGGATATTTATTTTATACTTTGGGTTATAATCCAACACTACTTTGTTTGTTGTGTTGCTCAGATTGTCCCAGCTTTGGCTGTTGGGAGCTCTTTCAGTTGGCTCCTGGGTCCCTTTGACATACCCCCATCGTTGTGTGGTGGTTTTGTTTGTTCGTTTGCACTCCCTTCTTTCTGGCACTACACAACATTCCAGACTCATCCGTATATTTCCTGCCCAGGTCCTAGAAGTATCAATTTCTCCAAAGAGTTTTGGTTCCTTTTGGTGGAGAACGGTATTAGAAACCAAGACCTGAATGGTATGTGTGCTTATGGCTCCTGGGGTGTCACTGCTTCTACGTGCTCTCAGCTGACAGAGCAAGGAGATATGTGTGTATATTAACCCATGTACACACACATATCTATAAATATTTCTATATGTAAACATCTGCATCTACATTAAGCTCAACATTAGACCATACCAATGTCTCTAACTCTAATAACCTGCACTCGATTGTTAGTAGCTACAGCTGTTAAATATCCTCAGTAAAAGGCCGTGTAGTAGAGGGTGAGCTTGAATCCTGGCTCCACTAGATATGACTCCACGAGTAACTGAGGTTACGGGGGGAAATATATAACTTCCATGGCCCTTCATTTCCTCCTCTTTAAAGGAGGAAAATACAACACTGCTCATAGGAGTGTGAGGACGAAACAAGTTAACATCAACAGCACATTTAGAACCGTGCCAGGCTTGGTATTTACAAGCTATGGTTGCTCTGTACCCTATGGGGTGAGTATATTATTATTTCCATTTTACAGATGAAAAAGCAGAGGCATAGAGATATTACAACCTGCTCAAATTCTCAGAGCTCGTAAATTACAGACCCACACTTTCATAATCTGTGCCTTTTAAAGGGTTTCTGAACAGCTCTATACTTATATCTCTTGCTGTAAAAATGAAGCAATGAAATGCTACTCTATAAATCTAAAGGGAAGGCTAACTACTGAAAAGACTCAAAGATGCTTTGAATATCCTCAGTGTCAGGGATATTGTGATCATCATTAATATTAGCATTTCCCACATTACCAACACTTTTATGCCATGAAAGGACTCAGCTAGTGGAGTAGATTGGCTTTCTCAATGCTCATGCTGTCACCTTAAGCCAATTGAGGCAAAGTTCACTCCCAAGAAGGGAGTTGGTAGGAGTTAACAGTTATCTCTGCCTTATCTATACCTGTTACTGCCTGTTGTAAGAAGACTCACTTAGTGAAGGGTTCCTGGAAGCTTGACTATTTCTTACCTGCCGTTTGCTCTGTGGAATGTGACAGCAGGTCATGATTCATGGAATATGCAGTTGGTAGAGAAAGTTTCTTAAGAAAGTGAAAAGGGAGGAGATTTGCTGGGAAGAACTAGTAGACATTTATATAGTCAAATCAAATAAATGACAATTTTACACCTTATATTTATTTCTTTGTTCCACTTGATACCTACTTCCCTTTAAACACTAGTGACTTGAATTTCTTTACCACACATGGCCCTGGATGTCACCATTTGTTGACATGACAGCTTCATTTTGAGCCTATGTGCCTCCACCAGGTAGATTCTGAAGGAGAAAGCAGCCACTTCCCTCTCCCCTTTCCCTGCCATAGACTTCACCATATTTTTTCCTGATGATATCTCTTAGCATCAATCGCAAGATTTGAGGGAAATCATGAGTATCTCATAAAGTCATTCAACAAATATACACTTAGGACCTATGATGTCTCAAGCATTTTGCTATCACAAGATACAGTAGTGAGCCAGAGATATACAGTCCCCTCAGGGAGCCTGCAGACCACTGGAAAATCACAACAGCTTGTACCAACTGAGAGCTTACTCTCGTCAGACACTGTGCTCCGTAGGCACTATCGCATTGAAGTCTCACAGAGGTAACTATTATTATTATTATCCTCATTTTACAGATGAGGAAACTGAGGACTGCCCAAAGTCACACACCTAGGAATGAGCAGAGCTGGGACTTGACTGCAGGTCTGTCTGATGCCACTTCACTGCACATGCACCCTCCCTCTCTGACTCACAACTCTCAGGCGGGACCACAGGACTCGCGGTATTTGTAGCAACTCTTCTACAACTTTGCTGGTTTCTCCTGAATACTTTGATTTGCAAATATAAAGGATTCTCTGAAGCACAACCTTAAACAAATTGTGGTAGACAGCTGGAGAGGACAGCTGTAGACAGAAAAATGTGGCCAGATGCTCTGGGGGTGTGCGAGATATATGTGCTTTGGGGCATCTCCAAGGAGAGGAAGCAGTGACAAGCCGAGGTAAGAGGGACTGACAGATGAAACCACCTAGACCCCAAACCACAGTGGAAGGAGAACTTCAATATTCTGGATGCACTGTCTTTATCAGGTTATGCAAATGCAGCTAGGATATAAGTATGCTTTTCTTTGCCCACATCATTCAAGTGATTATTCAAATAAATTTAAAGATCATTTTTTTCCTGAAGTATGTCTGACATAATGAGGTAGAAAGACCTCAGGATTAAGAATCAGGCGACCTAAATTCTGTCCAGATATGCACCCATCACTGAGTTGCGTGATCTTCTGCAAGTACCTTAACTTTTCTCATTCTAGGTTTTCTCCTTTCTAAAATAAGGGAATTGAGCCACCGAACCTTAAGGATTTTTGAAATTCCAAACTGCTCTGATGCTATGATTCATTGAGAACTTACCTTGTGTCTAGTACTGCATTAAACAGTTTGAGGTTTAGAAGCAATTAGAAGGCACATTTCCAGCCCTTTGGACCTGTGCTGTCCCAAACAGTAGCCACCAACCACATGTGGCTACGGAGCCCTTGAAATGTGGCTAGTGTGACTGAATTATAATTTTATTTCATTTTATTTAAATTTAAGTTAAAAAACTGATACTGTATTTAGTTATTTGAAACTTTTATCTTTGAAAAAACATAGGGATGTGAATCATCTTTTGACAACGGTAAATTTTGTGCAATCTAAATACAGATCAAGTGTTTCTGGTGAAAATTTAGCATCTGAATTGGGATGTGTCATAAATGTAAAAAAACACTAGATTTAAGACAATATGAAAAAAAGGATGTAAAATATCTCATTAATAATTTTCTATGTTGATTACATGTTGAAATGACAATATTTTGGATATATTGGGTTAAGTAAAATATATTTTTAAAATGAATTTCATCTGTTTTTGCTTTTTTAATGTGACTACTAGACCATTTAAAATGATGTATGTGGTTTGCATGACATTTCTTTTGGACGGTTCTGGAAGTTTATATTCTATGAACTGTGATGGGTGGTTTGATGGGCAATCTAGATCCTAGTTAATCACGGGTGCTTCAGAGAAAAGAATTGTGTCACTGTTCGAGGAAGACCTATACCAGTCTGAGTCATTGCTCTCATTAGGAACAACTTGCCCCAATTACCTTTGCTAACAAGGTTTGTTATAAAAGAGTCAAGAGATGCAAGGTCTTGTGGTCCCCAATGCTTCCCAAATTGGGACGTGCTGTGGGCACCATGGATAAATGCACTGTGACTTTTCCATCTGAGTACACCCAGTACTCCTACCTCCAGAGAGGGGATCTATTTGGACTAGCTTGTCTCTGTTCAACATGAGTCCTTCTGTTGGGTGGAGGTTTGAGCCAAGCCCTTTCAGAGGCTGTTGCCCCCCCTTTAGTGTCTGCCTGCCTTTAGCCTGGCCACAAATTTCTGGCTTACTCAGTTGGAGACAGGCAGTAATGCTTCGTTTGCTTTTTCCACGTGGATTGAACTGTAGGATCTTGACACACAAATGACTGGAAAGGCTTTCTTCAGAAGGAGCATGTGTCAATGGCAGGAGTTTTAAATTTGAGGCCTTCTTCTCTGTATAAAATTCCACCCTCCTCTGCATCTGTAGGGAGTAAATGTGAGATCAGGATCACCTTCCCTGGTCAGTGTGTGGTCAGCGTGTGGTGACTGACCTGGTGTGACTGCAGAGAGCACTTTTCCTGGACAGAATGAGGTGAATCTCGTGGCATGATCAGAAAGGACCCCCATCCCTGGTCACATATGGTGATTCACTTAGAGTTATCCAGGACAACCACTGTATGAGTCTGCTAGGGCTACCATAACAAATACCACAGACTGGGGGGCTTAAACAACAGAAATTTATTTTCTCACAGTTCAGGAGGCTGAAAGTCCAAGATCAAGGTGTCAGCAGGTTTAGTTTCTTCTGAGGCCTCTCTCCTTGGCTTGCAGACGACAGCATTGTCACTATGTCCTCACATGGTCGTCCCTCAGTCTGTGTTGTCTGTTTTGTAGTCTATTTTTTTAAATTATTTTTTCAATTGAAGTATAATTGAAATATAACATTATATTAGTTTCAGGTGTACAACATAATGATTTGATATTTGTATACATTGTGAAATGGTCACCACCTTATTTATAAGTCTAGTTAACATCTTTCACTTTACAGAGTTACAAAAATATTTTTTTTCTAACGATGAGAAGTTTTAAGATCTACTCTCTTAGCAACTTTCAAATAGGCAAGATAGTATTATTAACTACAGTCAACATGCTGTGTGTTATATCCTGACGACTTATTTATTTTATAACTGGAAGTTTGTATCTTTTGACCCCCTTCACCCATTTCTCCCCCAACCCCCACCTCTGCCAACCATCAATCTATTCTCTGTATCTATGAACTTGGTTTTTTGTTTTGATTGTTTTTAATTCCACGTATAAGTGAGATCATATGGTATTATTACACTTAACAGAATGCCCTCAAGGTCCATTCATGTTGTTGCAAATGGCAAGATTTCTTTTTTTATGGCTGAATAATATTCCACTGTCTATGTATACTGTATCTTCTTTGTCCATTCATCCATCGATGGACACTTAGATTGTTTCCATATCTTGGCTATTGTAAATATAATACTGCAATGAACAATGAACTGCATATATCTTGTTGAGTTAAAGTTTTAATTTTCTTTGGATAAATATCCAGAAGTGGAATTGCTGGATCATATAGTATTTCTATTTTTAATTTTTTGAGGAAACTCCATACTGTTTTCCATAATGGCTGCATCAGTTTACTTTCCCACCAACAGTGCACAAGGGTTCTCTTTTCTCCATATCATCACCAACACTTGTTATTTCTTGCTTTTTTTGTGTGTGTGTGAGGAAGATTAGCACTGAGCTAACGTCCACTGCCAATCCTCCTCTTTTTGCTAAGGGAGATTGGCCCTGGGCTAAGATCTGTGCCCATCTTCATCCACTTTATATGTGGGACACCTGCCATAGCATGGCTTGATAAGTGGTGCATAGCTCTGGGCCCAAGATCTGAACCCATGAACCCTGAGCCGCCAAAGTGGAGTATGCGAACTTAACCACTGCATCACTGGGCCAGCCCCATATCTTACTTTTTTGATAACAGCCATTCTAACAGGTGATATCTCATTGAGGTTTTGATCTGCATTTCCCTGATGATTAATGATGCTGAGCATCTTTTCATGTGCCTGTTGGCTATCTGTATGTCTTTTTTGGAAAAATGTCTGTTCAATATCTTCTGCCCATTTTTAAATTAGATTGTTTGGGCTTTTTTGCTATTGAATGTACGAGTTCTTTATGTATTTTGAATGTTAATCCCTTGTCAGATATATGATTTGCAAATATTTTCTCCCATTCAGTAGGTTGCCTTTTTATTTTGTTGACGGTATAATCTCTTCATCTTGGCTTAGGGCCCACCTATAAAATCTCATTTTACCTTAATGATCTCTTTAAAGGCCCTATCTCCAAATACAGTCACATTCTGAGGTGCTGGGGGGGGGGGGGGGAGGATTCAACATAAGAATTTGGCAGGGACACAACCAGCCCATAACAACCACCATCCCTGGTCAGTATGTGGCATTCAAGGATCACCTTAATGAACTCTGTGGTCAGAGGCCATGATCACAGAATGACCATTAGGTCAAGGGAATGAGAGCGAAAGCACGCACCTTTGACATGGCTATGAATGACTTTAGGTAAAAGAGGTAGGATGGAGGGACATGTTGAATTTTACTGCAAGGCTACAGATGGTACAGTCCGCTCCTCAGCACCAGGAGCTCCTTGTTACTTGAACCACGTGCCTGAGACCAAGCAAGTGTAGCCGAATGTCCTTGGGAGAGTGTGCTAAATCCTAGCTGGCAAATCTGACATTAGGCACGGAAGTTAACAATCTACTTAGGGGCATAAGAAAAACACAGGCAACAAGTATAAGTGAGCCCTGCACCTAGGAACATAGGGCAAAGAGGTGATCAGGCTGGGAGTGGAAAGTAGAAGTCAGCAAAGATTTCTGATTTCTGGAGAGGGTGACTCTCTTAAAGTTGGAAATTGATGAACAGGTGCTGATGAGGAGGATGGTGCAAAGCTGGAGCCCGGGCAGAGGCAGGAAAATGCAAGACATGAAAAGACCCGTAGCAGGCTGCCTGCTTAGACGAAAGGGCTTGTGACCACAGGGAGGGTTGGTTTAAAGCCGTGATGGAGAGAGAAAGGCCTGCGTGTAGGTGTGAAGTGATGTGGGACTGGGTTAGTGACAGAGGGGAAGGCAGCCTGAGTGTGAGGAGATTGGTAAGAGCTGGCGATTGGTCAAATGTTGGAACTGAGGAAGTCCAGGGTTAAACACACACACACATACACCAAAAATCACCGCCATGATGCAGTCCTGTGATCCCTGGAGGTTACTGGTTCCAGTGCTGCTGCTGAGACCTCTGGGATGCTGCCCTGGAGTTCATAATAGAAAAGATGGGCACAGCCTCACTGGTTTGTGGGCTCTTAAATAATCATAGCTGAAAAGTCCATTTCAGTGTGTGGTTTTTTAAAATTTGTTTCCATCCTTACTTGAGACTTCTCTAGTTAGTCCCATTGTTACTAACAAGAGACTAGATAGATGGAAGCAATATTTTCCCAGTGACAAGCTGAGGAATAGACATATTAAACTGGGATGAGGCAGTTAAGTAACCACAAGCAGACTTTATTAAATGACTGTGAGGCATTTTATGCATTTATCTTGGGAAAAACACAGTACAGAAGAGCAAACAGATGGCTTGATGAGAAAATGCTTGGCTTACTGAGAAATAAAACAAGAAAACCTCCTCTTTAGATGCTGACTTAGTATTAAAACCTTTTGAAAGAGAATGCGTCCCCTTCCAATATATTTTCCAATAGTCTTCTACAATTACTGTAAATATACTCTGCAACCAATCCTAGGTTACATAAAACAAAATAAAAACTCAGTTGTGTCTTGCACAGAACTTTCAACTTTTTCATTCTCTTCAAGAGATAACAGATCCTGAGTAGTTTGCTGGGGGCTCTCATCTTTTCCCTTAGCCCTCTATTTGCAGAAGCGGCAATTCATCCTATTGGGATTCTTCTTGGGACCTGCCTCAGGACTGAATTCTTTGGAGCGGACTTTAGCGGTGAGCCCAGGCTCCACAAATCCCCAGGCGACGTTGACAGCTGCCAGGTTGTAGCAAACTGGGCTCTCCACTAGCGGGGTGGGTTCAGGTCATTGGGAAGATGACCCGGAAGAGTCAGAAAACAGGATTTGGGTAGGCACAGAAGTTTGGGAATGAGTCAGAAGCAGTTGGGGCTAACTTTACTTCTTCCCTCTCCCCAGTCTGCAGATATTCACACCTGCACATGGACTGAGCACTCTGAGGGGGCAGTGGCGCACCCGGTCACGCACAGCCCTGCGCGGCCGCCTCACCCCGCCCTCGCCGCAGTTGCCCCAGCGCCACACCTGCTCCGCAGCTCCGCCCAGCCCCCGGCCCCCTGCCGGCCGGCGCGGCCACACCGTCTCACCGCTGGGGCCCCGCCCCGCAGCACGCGCCGCCGGCCGGCGCCCCGCCCCGCCCGCCACGTGACAGCCCCGCCCTCCGCGCGCGCTCCGATTGGCTCTCCCGGCCGAGGGGCGGGCTCCAGCTCACAGCCCTGCCCCGCAACGCGGCTGCAGTTTTCAAACCTCAACTGTAAGCGCCGGTCGCCGTCTCCGCAGCCGTCGCCGGCAGCCACCTCCCGGGGGGCCAGGTCACCGCTGTTGGCCGTTGTCCGGAAGAGTAAAAGTGGGTCCTGCCACGCCCGGAGCTGCCCGGCGCCTCCCCGGGCTGGAGCTGGAGAACGCGTCCTGCGGCGGCCAGCGGCGTGGGGCGGGACGGGAGCCCCCCTGGAGGGGCAGCCCCGGGAGAACCTGCTGCGGCCCGAGCGGTCAGTGTCTTCCGCCTCGCGCGTCCGCGGGCTGCCGGGGCTGGCGGGTGGGCTCGGGGCTGCGGCTCCGAACCCCTGAACAGAGACCCCGGAATGTGGGAGGGCTCCCGAGGAGGGATCAGGCGGTGTGGGCGGATCCGGGGTCCCCTCGGACCCCCGGCCTGGCGGAGGTGGGCTCGGGCTCTGCCGCCCTTCGGGTGGCCCGACTGCTCCGGACCCCTCGCCGCATTCCGGCTGGAGTCCTGCTCCCCGGGTTCCCTGGGGTGCGGCACTGGGGGCGGCGGGTGGTCCTCCCGACACCCTTCTCCGCCCGGAGAGCGTGTCTGAGTGTGTCCGTGTCTGTGTGTCCGTGCGTCGTCGCCTGGCCGGCCCGGGCTCTACCCGGCTCGCGACCCGCTCCCTCGCGTCCCTTCCACGTCGCGTCGACGTGGTCCTTCGTGCCGCTCCCCAGTTCACAGCTGTGGGGTGGGCACAGGACGTGTTCACATCTGGACTCGGGGACGCGTCCTGCCCACACTGCCTTTCGTGGCAAGTGTGTGCTCGTCTTGTGGGGCATTTTCGGTTACTGCTTGTGTACAGTTCTGTAAAGTCAGTGAGCAGAGAAGACGAGTTGCAGTTGTTTCAGTGATTTTCGGCGATCTGGTTTTGTTTTGACGCCGCGTAAACCACTTAAGTGTACACGACGCATCCTCAAACTCCACACCTCCAGTACATGATGACTATGATTTTGACCTTTACCCAGCTTTTTGTTTTATTGTAGGGAATAGCGCTTCGTTTGAATTCCCTTAGAGCGATAAGTAGAGACAAAACTGAAAGAGACTTCATGACAGCTGGTAGCTGATAGTAGTTCTTCCTCTGTCTGTGATGGGACTAAAGGCGTTCCGACAGCAATTTGCAAATTGAAGTTAAGGGAAAAAAAGTACATTTTAAAAATCCAACCACATACTGATCAAATTTCAATAATATTAGCGTGTGTATCACATTCACTGATTGTTTTGCCGACGTAATGTTTGCGTGTGTGGTACCAATGATAGGCTGGGCTCCGCAGTGATGTTTGACGTGGTGTGGCCCTTTTAAGTCCTCAAGTCTGGGAATGTGTGCGCTGAGAGCGTGGTCTACAGAGACGACCGGGCAAGTGGCACCATATGTAACCTGGCAGTTTGAGCCCAGGAGCACGATTTTATTAAAAGGAAAAGATGATAAACCTGCTTTCTCATTGATACACCATTTTATAGTTTGACAGTGAACTGTCCAGAAATAGTTTTCAACTTCTAAGGTGTTTGTGTTGTAAATATTAAGTCACATACCCATAGAATTGTGTATTTTTGAAGAAGTTGGTCCATAGGAGCAATGCTCTAGTTTAAGGACTCTCTTCTTCCCCCTTCATCCTCCTCTGAGCTGATGTTCACTTTTTAAAAATTTTTCTAGTATTTTAATAATGGAAGTTGTTATTAATAGCTGCTTTATTTTTGAGATACATGTCATACGCTTTAGATTATTTTTCTAAATTACAGATCTAAAATTGAAGTGAAATATGTTTACATGGCAATATATTTAAGTTTTCAAAGTAAAATTTGTGTATAATTTGAAGGCTTTTTTTGTGTGTGTGTAGACAGAATGCTTGCAGTTTCTCTTAGGCTCACTGAATAGTGAGTTAGAGTTTGGTTAAGATAGAATTTTAGGAACGTGAAGACTTGACTAATTGATCACTGTGTCAGCACATTAATAACAAATCTGAAGAAGATACAGGCATTTTATGGCATGTTTCTAATCAGACAACTTTATTTTTAAGCATGCACTGACAGTGTTTTCCTGGTGTTAGGTAAACATTTAAACATTTTTTTAAAACTTTGTTTTGAAGCTGTTTAATAATTATAAGAGAGAATTTCCTTATCAAAATTTCCCTAGTTTAATCTCAGAGACCCAATTTAAAACCCAGGAATCAAGGAAATCAATTGGTAACACTTCCACTTAATCCTAAAATTGCCTTAAAATTGCATGTGTGTTGTATCGTAGTGGATACTTCCTGTATATAAAGTTGGCAGCTAAGAAGAACAGTGCTCCTAGATTTACTGCTTTTAAAGGATTTTTATTGGTTCTTGTTTTTTTAAAGAATTCTTTTGCATTCTGCAGGTATTGATTGTGTGAGAAACATTAACAGTCATTTATGTACTTCCTTTCCACTTGGGAAAACTTTAAATGTTTTAGTTGCTTTCGTTTTCCCCAATACTGATGACAAAATTCAGTGATTTTATTTTATTTATTTATTTATTTATTTTTTTGGTGAGGAAGATCAGCCCTGAGCTACACATGTTGCCAATCGTCCTCTTTTTGCTGAGGAAGACCGGCCCTGGGCTAACATCCGTGCCCATCTTCCTCTACTTTATATGGGACGCCGCCACAGCGTGGCTTGACAAGCGGTGCGTCTGTGCGTGCCCTGCATCCTAACCTGCCAACCCCAGGTCGCAAAGCAGAGCGGGCAGACTCAACTGCTGCGCCACTGGGCCGGCCCCTCAATGATTTTATTTTTATGTAGTTTATATTGTATGATAGACTGTTATCAAAGGATATTTCTTTGAATATTTCAGTTAATTACTTATAAAATTAAGTTACAAACACATTTTTATCTAAATATGTTGTGATAAATGTTGCAATTTTCAAGACATACTTTGGTAAATTATTTTTTATTTCTTTGATTTATTTATCCTTTTTTTCCCAAATTCACCTTGAACTTCAATGGCACTATAAACATTTAAACTAGCCAGTTTCTTTTAATATTTATATGCGACATATTTTGATGCGCCCCCAACCTTTTGCAACTTCTTCCCCAAAAGAGGGCGTAGTTATACTTTAAGCATGTAAGAATTTTAATGTTAACAGTGAGGTGGTAGTTTCATCTTGAATCCTTAAAGGATCATATTCCGTTTTGCATTGTAACAGTTACTGAATAAAGAGTACTTCGGCGATGCTATAAGTAAATAGTACTGTATTTTACAACAGGTACTTAATTTTCCATCTGATGAATGACAAGCACTGTGTGTTTGTTGGCCCACTATATTTCCGTTTTTCAGCATCTTCATATCCTGATTCACAGTTACAGGGTTTAATTCTCCTTCTGAAGGTAGAAGTGACGGCACCATGCCTTACTATCGTGGCACAGAATCAGGCCTAGGGTGGTTACCTGGGACTTCAGCCCTTGGATGGTATATACTAGTATGTATGCTAGGCTGGTTGGACTAGAGGCAGTTAGCTGGCTTCCTTTTGTGATTTTCAAAGGATTACATTCCTGAATTATACTTTCTATTCTATCTTTAAAACAAAACAAAACAAACTTATTAGTAAAATACATATAAGAAATGCAGTCTTCTTTAACATTGAAAATCATCATCATCCCTGTCTACACCAATACTTTTACTTCAAATCAATGACTAACTTAAAATGGATTTCTGCCATGCTAGCAGAAAGTTCTTCCTTTATTTTGATGGATGCTAGGTAAATAAATCTCTAATTCCTCTGTTTCCTAGGGAAAATTTGGTAGCTATAAATGGCTATGTAGAAAGGTGTTGTTTCCTGTAATCTTGTGTCTTAACTTTGCATTATGTTTCAAATTTACTTCATGAAGACCTAGATTTATCAGTTCTTGACAGGACAAGTGTCTGAATTTCCTGATTGAGCTAGCTCTTAAAATATTGATGTTCTTAGCTAAAGTAGGAATTTACATAAAAACAGGTAGCCACCTAGTCTGGAAGCACAGGTAAATACAAAATAAATGGTCTGTTGGTATTACAATATCTGATAAAATAATTTTTTCCATGTTTCCAGACTTTGTGACTATCCTGTTTAGAATTGAAATTCTCTAATAGCAATTTAAAATATTTCTTATTTTATTTAGCCAGGTACTGAATTAAGCAGAGACTGGCTGCATTTGAAGCTCTAATACTATAATTTCAAGGTGGAGCTCAAGTTCTGATAAACCCTTGAAGATATGAGATGTACCTAAAAATTCTTCTTGCTCTACTTCGTAATTCTTATGCAGTTCATTAAACATTTTTTTAAATTCCTACCAGATGCCAGACACGATGTTGGGAGTTTAGGCGCAAAAGTAAATGGTTGCTGCCCTTTAGACACTAGACATAATTGCAGTCCGTGTTACATGTTGAGGTAAAGAGGTATGTCAAGGGTCCTCCTATTTGAAGCATAAAGGAGAGGCATTTAACCCAACCTGTGGGTTTTAGGTAAAGCTTCCTCGGGGAGATGACATTCTGTGTTGAGATGTGAAGAATGCATAAGAAGAGTTAGCCATTTAAGGAAAGGTAGAAAGGATGTTGCAGTCAGAGAAGTATAACAGATATGAGGCAAAATATGAGATATGAGGGTGGCAGGAAATGAAGCTGGTGTGTACCGGCCCCCAGGGCTTTTGTGTGTCGTGCTATAAGGACTTTAGCTTGTGTGGATCGGAGCAGACAACTTAATTCTCTAGATGTTTTCATTTATTGTATATGTTATATTCTATTTTTATAAAACATTTTTATTTGATAACTTTGAAATGAATGTTATGATGAGTATTTTTAGAATAGAGCTATTTAGAGGTTTATAGGGACTGTTCATTTGTCTTACTTTTGATTACATCACATTTGCTTTCTCCCTTCACGTCCATTAAGGCCCAAATCGAGCCTAATGTTTCCTTCTGTTCCTGCTTTGCTGATCCATATCTGAATTCTTCTTGTAATTATCGTAATGGGAGTTAATGCAGAAAATCTCTGAAAATACATTTGAGATGCCGTTACTTCTAGTAGTACTGGATGTACCCTGCCTTCTGTTACCCTCTTACTGTTTCTAGTGCCTGATTGTGTCTATAATTGTGTACCTACACACACATGCCACACACCTTCACCTACTAGGTCTCTTAAGATTTTTTTTTATTGGCCTAGCCTAATAAAGTGTTATGAAATGAATTTCAAATGGAGTGAGACATACTGGTGATTTAGAATCAGTTGTAGGTCTGTGAATTGTGATAGAAAACAAGAACAGGTCTGGGATTGTTTGTTGGAGTTAAGAGAGAATTTGGTGGGAAACGTAGGAAGATACAAGGAGAGACAGAGAGCTGACTGATAATCTTTATGTGCCCAAGGATTAAATCTTATGTGAAGGGCAGCCAGCTAGAGGTTTGTGGAGGGTTTGGTGGACAGTGACATTTGTGCTGCACTATGTGCAGAATTGGCCAAAGGAGAGGAAATGGAAAAATACCTAGGCTGTGACGATTGATTCAAGTGCAGTAAACAGAAGAGAAAGACACTTAAGGGATGCTTTATGGATACCTAAAGCAGTTTGTAATACAGGTATATTAGCAATAAGTAGATAAGTTTAAGGTTCAGTCTTCAGAAATGTGCTCTTTCTCTTTTCTGAGACATGGTTTGTGTTCCAGCATATTCACAGCCAGAGCGAAATGTATCACAATTCGAAAGATGCTTTTTGTATTCACATGTATTTAAAAAACTGCTGATTGCCCAGCGCTGTTTTCAGGTACATTTATAGTCATCCAGGTACCTGTGGTACATTCATCCATTATGATGACCAACAGTACATGTGAGGGGAGGAAAATTTATTAGGGTAAAAAATTAAACACAAGTCAATGTCCAGTATTAGGAAATACTGTTAAGTAGCTTGATTAGTAAGTCCCTATTTATATCATCATTATCCATTTCAATCCTTTTTTTTTAAAGCTAAGCTCTTTTCCTTCTAATATAACTAAATAATATGTATTAAAAAACGTAATATTTATCAGGGGCCGGCTCCGTGGCTTAGCGGTTAAGTGCGCGCGCTCTGATGCTGGCGGCCCGGGTTTGGATCCCGGGCGCGCCCCAAGGCACCACTTCTCCGACCAACCCGAGGCCGAGTCCCACGTACAGCAACTAGAAGGATGTGAACCTATGACATACAACTATCTACTGGGGCTTTGGGGGGAAAAAATGAATAAAAAAAAAAAAAAACGTAATATTTATCAGTATATTTGGATATCACATTTTGGATTTTTTTTGGAGGAGTCCCAGGATGAGTCTGGCTTTTCACAAGTGATACTTATAATAAAGGCATATGTCTTAAGGTTACAAACTGTTATTCATCATATAGAATTATAACTATAACATTAATTCAGAATTTGTGAAATTGTTTTTTCAGTGCAGTATTAAACAAGGCATTAATTTTTGTTTAGTATTTGCCCTAAATGCTTCTATGGTCTCTGCATAAGAACTGGCGTGTTATTTGGATAGTGAACACCATCCGCTCTATATGAGTGCAGAGGAAACGTTTGAGGCCTTAAAAAACCCGAACAATAATGGCTCTTGAATTTCCAGCCAAGTAAACCCTTAATGTGTAGAGAGAGACATTTTGCTGTTGCATATGGTAAGTTTCTGCATTTAGAGTCTAGTCATCCATATTCACAGCCATCTTTTTTGCCCAAAGGTATTTATTAATTTTTGTCGATTATTAAATTAGTACCTGCTTAGTATAGATACTTAAACACAGGAAAGTATAAATACTGCCATAATCCCACTATCCAGAGATAACCACTGGTAATATATTGGCCATAGTTTTCCGATCTTATCTTCTATTTGCTTTCATATTTTTCCCACAAAATTATAATACTGTACATAAAGTTTTGAGTCTTCCTCTTTTCACAAATATTATATGAGTTAAAAATAGTCTTTGAAAGCACAATTTTTGAGTATATAGTATCTTATTATTTAGATGTATTTACCTGTTTCCCTATTGTTGGACTTTGGCGTTCATTCATTCAACAAGTTTTTGATTTTTTTTCACTGTTGTAAATCATGCTTCATTGAACATAAATCGACTACATCTAAGAACCGTATTGACTCTTTTGAAACTTGAGAGCAGAAAATGCTTATTCATAAAGTATATTTTAAATCTTTGGAGTTCTTATGAATAGATCACTTTGTTGCTGATATATTACAGCGTGAGATAAACATCTTATTAGATTCTAGAATCTAGATGAGGTGAACATTTTAGACTCAAGAACCTATACTCTGTCTCTGTGATTGAATTTGACACGTTCTTGTTCTTATGTTTCCCAAGGCCTGATTGATGAACAGTGTTGGGAATGTAGCCCAATCTGTATCCAAGATACAGGTATATCCCTTCTTTCTGTATATATGTGTATAGCATAAATGTGATCATAAACATGCATAGTCATATACTTTTAAATTTAGAAAAAAAATTAGTAAAATCCCAAAGATGACCTGAAAAAAAAAATAGATTGAGTGTAGAAATTGGTAACTGGATTAATTTTTCAGAGAGGAGTAAGTGACCAATGAAACTGAGTGCCATCAGAACTAAGAAGGTATACAAATAGCTCATCAAAACAATGAATAATAGAGAAGTTTAAGAGTTGAGTTTAAGCTAACTTAGGGTGAGAGTTTTGTATATGGAAACAGGGTACAGCTACTCAACAATGGCAGGGTACTGCGTAGAGAGTATGTTTGGGTAGAATATTAACAGTATTTATTTATTGAACAATCATGGTGTACTCTCACGATTGCACTTTACCAGTGTCATTCTAATGAATTCATCATATTTTAACTTTTAATTTTTAGACATCTGCAATTAGATTCTATCATGATCCGTAATTTAGAGGCAGCAGAATGGAAGCTTTCCTCACTAGTCATCAGCGAAATGCAAAGTACATCACAAAATTCCGTTTCACCTTTGTCACACTAGAATAGCCAAAATTAAAAGTCTGAATGGGGCAGATGTTGGCAAGAAAATGATAAGCCCTCCCAGCCAGGGCTGGTGAGAATGTAAACTGGGGATGGAAAGAAGGGACCGACTTCGGCTGTGTCTGAGAGGTCTTATTTATTTTTAATTTAAACGAAATATGGCAAAGTAATAAGATTGAAAAAGCAGGTGTTTGTCGTGGTGTTTGTACCCCTTCCTATGCGTCTGAATGTTTCTTTCTGTTTTAAGTAGCTGTGTTAGTTTGCTGGGCCGCCATAGCAAAGTGCTGCAGGTTTGTGACCGAAACAACAGAAATTTATTTTCTCAGAGTTCTGGGGAGGAGAAGTTGAGATCAAGGTGTGGGCAGGTCGGTTTCTCCGAGGACTTTCTCTGTGGCTCGTAGATGGCCACCTTGTCCTTTTGTCTTCACGTGGTCTTCTCTCTGTGTGTCTGTGTCCTGATCTCCTCTTTCTATGAGGACACCAGTCCTGTTGGATTAGGGCCCACCCTAATGACCTCATTTTTAGCTTAATTATCTCTTTAAAGGCCCTATCTCCAAATACGGTCACTTTCTGAGGTACTGAGGGTTAGGACTTCAACATACGAATTTTGAGGTAGGGGCACAGTTTAGCCCATAACAGTAGCAAAGTTAAATAATTTGGTTAAGATCTCATAGCTGGTGTGATGGATAAATGGGGTTCAGACCTGATGTGCTTCAGTCCAAAGGTTATTTTCAGAATGCTGCGCTGCTCCTCTTAGACAACTAGAGATGTATCCCAAAGCTAGTTAGCGCTTTGTTTCCCCAAAGACCAAGGGATTTAGCGAAAAAAATTTTGCCATCTTAAGAATAAAACTGAGAAAATATGGAAACTGAGAACATGGAACTCTAATCACACTGCTTATTGCTAAGTTGTATATAGTTGACTTTTGAACTTGGGAAGATAAAGCATGATAAGTACGTATCGAGCAGGAAATAAGTGGAGGAAAAATGTGGCAGAGAAGGAACGAAAGTCTTGGGGATTATTGTAAGAGGGTGCTGGAAGAATAATACTGGATCTTTATTAGATATGCATAGCAGAAAGTCCGAAGTACTTTGTAATATGTAGTCTGCTATTATTATATGAATTCAGTTAATATGAAATAGTAGTTTTGAGGTTAAAACTGAATACATGTAAATATGACAGAGTTCCAGATCGATGCACATAGGCGCTTCAGATATAGATTAGAACTCCAGAATAAGACTTTACGTATGGTTAATCACTCATCCAGCCAAATTATAGAGCTCTTCATACATGGCAGGCTCTGTGCTAGGTTCTGCCAAAAGAAAGAAGTTCTAAGACCTATGAAAGTTTCTCAATTTATTATTGAAATGTAGACAGTCTGTAAAACAAATTCTATTTCTTATAGTCATTCACATGTCAGTAATATAACTCACAAGATTTGAATTCACCACCAAATTTGTTAGGCCATGTGAAATTAAATTTAAAATGAATAATCATTACCTTGCTATGTTAAATTATCTTTTTATGTGAAGATATAATTTTAAAGAGAGTTTAAAAATGAAATTGAGTCATTACTTGTATTAAAATTTTATTCTAACTATTTTTTAAGAATTTGGGAGGTCTTACAGAATTTTTACAGTAGTTTTATTCTGAAATGAAGTCAGTAACCTGCTGCAAGTGCCATAGAGGTGATACCAGTTTATATGTGTGCTTTTTGTTTTCCTTCCTTCTGGGTAAAACATGCTCTTTAAATCTTTTTCTTCCTTTTTTTGGGGAGGGTGTGTGTGTGTGTTTTATAGCTATATTTGGAGCCATATAATGTAAAGCACATCCTGTCCAAGATAACATCTTTTTTTTCTTAATTGCGTGTAAGTTATATCCTGTATCTGCTCTCTTTTTCAGTAGGTGAAAATAAGTGACTGGAGGAGCGTGTCGGGAGCCATCTGCCATGTCGCGGAGAAGGTTTGATTGCCGGAGTATTTCAGGCTTGCTAACTACAGCACCTCAAACACCAATGAAAATGGAAAACTTTAGTAATTTTTATACACTCACATCTAAAGAGCTAGGAAGGTAAGGAAACTTTATAATGTGTATGCTGTTTAAATTCACATTTTGGATTTCTGTGTCTATAGTTCTATAAAACTCACTTGATTGTTAACAATGATGAGAAAGAAAAGTCATTGTCTCTGCTCTTATTATACACGGTCCAGTCTTAACTGACTTGGAAATCAAGTCTGTGGAGGCTTGGTGAGCTTGTATGATAACACCCCCCCGCAGTTTCAGAGCCTCTGATAGAGGTCAGGGTTCTTGGCTGAGGCTGTGCATGGGAAGAGGCAGCTGAGCAGAGTGGTCTGCCAAGTCCAAACCCGGGCTCCACCATTTCCCAGCTGTGTGACCTCAGTTAAATTGCTGTACCTCTCAGTGCTGAGTTTCCTCATCGGAGAAGGGGGGATTAGGATAATTATATCTATCTTATATGGTTGATGTGAGGATTAAATGAGTTAACATTTGTAAAGTATTCAGTAGAGTGCTATATAAGTTTTTGTTAAATAAAAAATTTTAAAAATTCCTAGGCTATTGTGCTGGGCTAAAAAAATAAATAGGGACATTCTCCTCCTCTTCTTTCCTGAATTAAAGAGAGTTAACTCATATTTGATAGAATAATTCTATATGACAAAGAATGCATGTTCTATAAGTAAAACCTGTACTTACACTAATACTTACGTGTTCTGGCTTAACCACGGTGTAAATTCCTGAAGGCCAAGGAGTGACTTGATATCATGAGACCATTTAATACTACTGTTTTAATATATATGCAGGCGATCAAAGATATGCCAAGTTATTTAAGTTGTGTATTCAACATCTTTTGAGCTTTAAAGACACTTAACAAAAGGTTGGAAGATGGCAGTCAGTTTCTATCTTCAGTTTGATTTTAGTTCTGGAGGCAAATGTTTTGGCTTATGTTAACATGGTTTACCAAGTCCAGGTTTATATTGACAGATGTTTGGTAAAACAGTATGATTGGTTTTATCTTGGACAATCTCAATGTGAGAACAAAGTTGACTGAACCTTGACAAGTAATTCTGTTCCAGGTGGTCCTTTATGTTAAGGATAAAGGCAGGTCCTGGCCTTTTCACTTGTCAGATGTTGGATGCGACATCATGTGACCTTTTGCAAAATAGGGATGGTAATGTCTACCTCATCAGACTAAGAACTAAATGTGAAAGCATATTTCATAATTCCTGCAATATTTATTTATTTAATTTTATGTGCAAAATATTTGGGTGTTTTAATGGTGTATTAAAAGATATAATTTAAAAAACCTTTCAGAATGTTTTAAAGAAATTGTTTAGTTCTAAATCTATAATTTTATTTGTCTTTGCATTATAATAGGGAAGAGTAAGTTTTCTTTTTGTTGCCTGTATTTCACATTGGTAGTCATAGAATCTTTGCACTAGAAGGACTTCGGTGGTCAGTGGTCTTCTAATACAATTTTTTAAGCAGTGCAGCAGTCTTTCCTCTAATTTTCCTGACAAGCTGTTTATCCAGCCTCAATTTGAATGCTTCAGAGTTGGGGAACTCACTACCTCAGAATGTGTCTGTTCCATTTTCTGGGCGCCTCTTAGGCGCAGAAGGTTCTGTTTTCTACTCTGCTAACATTTACGCAGAAGACATGGTTCTCTTTTTGTAGCTGCATGTAATGTGCATGTGAAAATCCTCCAGAGATTTGAGTATGGCTCAACATTGCCATTTTCCTTAAATGCTCACTATATGACCTGATTTTCAGAATGCCTTCCTTGACCCAGTTACCCTCTTCCGGACCACTTTGTATTTTTCATTATCAGTCTTAAAATGAGGAGGCCTAGACTGGACACAGTAGTGTCCACATCTTACCATCTACAATACAACAAAGCTTTATTGAGGTAGCCTAAGATTCCATTAGGAGTTTTCTTTTTTTTCCAACAGCCATGTCAAATATGTGTCATATGGCATCAGACTAGGCTCAAAAGCAGTTGACTTGTCTTTGCTCTGGATCTAAAGTTGTGTAATCTACTCAGTTGTGTGATTTCCTTTTCTTTAAGATGAGAGGGTGGACTAGATATCTCCAGGTTTCCTTCTGTTGCAAAAATGTTTGGAAACTGTTTTGAGCAGGTAATTGAATATGCAAAGCCTTGAATAAGGGCATTCTTTTCTGTTTTTCTAAGTTACTATTTTGATGGGTAAATGTACATTTATTAAATTACTTTTGCACAATAAGGAATATGGGAGAAAGTCTATAAAATATTTTTTTCTTGGAAGATTTTGGAGAACTTAAATTTTGAGGAAGACAATATTAATAATTCTAAATTGTTTTATAAATGAGGTGTCATCATAAATAATAATTGTAAACTTGAATCGGGTATAGTTTTAACCTTTTAGAGCAAAAGCTCGTGATAGAATCTAATTAAAACAAATTCAAATTGCTAGTATCCCATCTTCTATCTTCATGAGGGAGACCTAACATTTTTCTTTTAATTGATAAGGGCTAATGAGTCGCATGGTAAATATTGATATATCTAATTAGTAAACCTTGGTAAATTGGAAATCATGACCTTTCATCTACCAAGAACTTGCTTTAAGTTCTTTCAATATTGTTACCAATTTTAATATCCTATACTTTTGCGAAATGGAAATTAGCATCATAATTATGTTTCTCCTGAGGCTTGTACCTTTTGAAGCATATAAACATATAATTCTAGTGTATGGTGAACTACAAAGTTATCTTTCTAAATCAATTGTTTTTTATTAATTTTAAGGTGTTAGTTAATTAAGTTAGTTAAGATGTTAGAATTTATTTTCCTTTAGCAAACTAAGAGAAAACATGTAAAAGTTAACAGTTCATTTTTGACTATTCTCAAAAAACTGCCCTGTTCCTGTTTTTTAAGTGTTGGGTAAGTTTTTTCCACCCCTCCCCCACTGAGGCAAGGTTTCATGGGACTTCTTGTGGTTAGAAGGGTGAGGCCGATGCAGAAATAAACGTCAGCTTCCTTTGTGGCTTCCCCTCCCCTCTCCTTTCACATTTTATTGTCTGTTCTAGAATGCAAACCAGTAACTCCTAGACCTTTTCACTGCTGGGAAATCTAGTTAGCTTTGCCTTTTTAGGTTGTGAATTAACTATTATTGTTAAGGGTTTTAAATTTTTTTAAATGCTTCTGTTAAATTTGATATAGGAACATTATGTATTAAAGATTATTTTTGGACATCTAAACCACAATTAGCAGTTGAGAATAGAAAACAAATACTTTTTTTTTCCCTAAGTCATCTGATAATTATGGTAAAAATATTTACCTTATTTAACAGTATATAAATGAATATATATATAAAATTGTATTGGAATCTCAAATAAGCTTTAAAAAATATAAATGCTTTAAGTACAGGATACAAAGTAGCACAATGTAGGTGCATATCTCTTACATTCATTCAACAGACATTTCAGTTCCTATTATGTGCTGGTTAGCAAAGTGGAGATTTTATAGTTACTGAAGGAATTAGTGCACACAAGGTCTCTGGCCTCATGGGGCTTTGACTTAGTGGTGAACATTGACAGATGCATTATCACTGATGTCATGGTCACCTTTGCCTTGGGTTAATGAGTACTAGACTTGTTTTAGAAAGCCTCTTGAGAATACCTGAAACAATTAGATGAGAAGTCTTATTATTTAATTTTGTCTTTGTTTGTGAGAAAGTTCTGGCTTGTAGATATAATCATAAAATTACAGCAGAACTAAATTGTCACAATTGGTGCTATAAACTGTATATTTTTTCAGATGGACAATTTTCTTGGCTAACTGGTTTCTGTTTCCTAAGTTTTGCAAGGTGAATTTCTTCATAAAACTTAAAACTTGCTTTCTGTTCTAGACAGATTTTTGCTTCTAAATCTAAGAATTGGCAGAAGTGAGTGAGTTGCACTTCTTAAAAAAAAACTGTCTTAAGGGGAGGAATTGTTTTGTAGTGTTTAGAACAGAAAGCTAGGAATGCACATTCCACAATTTAATTCTTGGAACTCCAGTTCCATATGGGACCTTTCATGAGTCATTTAATCTTAGTCTGACTCAGTTTATCCAGTATAAACTCTGTAAGACACGGGGGGTTTGAATATAAAGTTAAGGGAATGATTGACTTGTTTGTATGCTCATTGAATGCATCCATTTGTATTCCTTTTGCATACAGTGAGAAAATATCTTATAGTTAAAATTAAACATCCTCAAATCATAAATGAAAAGTTTTTTTCAAAGAATCAAGTTTGTGCATGCAAATTTGTTGCGTTGATGTATATTTTGATAAATGTAGAAGAGTCAAATTATAGCTTGGTCACTTTTTTTTTGGCCTTAGTAGCTATACTTTCTCAGCTTGGTTTCCAGTGCTTTTCATTGGCACCAATTTGGAGGAAATTTGGGAAATAAAGAGTAGGGAAATCTTTGTCATCCTGGTCCTTGAGAATAACAAGTAAAATACAATCAAGCGATTTATCTTGTCCCCCACCCGTACCCCTACCCTACCCTCACTCCAAACTCCAAATGTATTAAAAATAGTTTTCCTTGCTAAGCCCCTGATGCGCTGTTAGAAGTATATTCTAAGGAGAATTGGGGCAAGAGGAGATGTGGAACAAAACTTAACTCTCTGAAGATCCTTTATTTATATCTGATTTGTTAGTATCCTGAGAGTAATTAGAGCCGAAGGATAGAGGTTCTTAATTTTGGATCCCCTGGACTCAGGCTTAGAAGATTTATGGATGGGCGTTGAAATTTGAAAACCCTGTGGAATTGTATGTAAAACTTTGTATTTAAGATCATGTGTACATTTTTGGGGGTAGGAAATCAATAGCTTTTATTAGTTGCTTAAAATAGTCTAACTCAAAATAACTTTAGTTCTTTGGGAAACTAGATTTTGGGTGACTATAGGCTTAGAATACACACTTTTGCCAGTGTCTTTTAAAATTTTGGCTGAGATGCTGAGCACTTCTATTGTAGAGAGCTAACAACATACTCCTAAAATGATAAACATGACCAAAATGGGTGTGTTTGTACGTAGGCTGTTGATAACCTTTCTTAGGTGATGGTAAAGCATCTGTGGATGCTCTCCAGAGGCCACACACGCCTTTGATACGTGTTACCGGCTTCACAGACTACTGAGCAGTGCTGAGCTTTACTGGTACAACAACTGACAAATTGTGATAGAAAGCTGCAAAGCTGGTTAAAAGTAGTGTTGCAAGGCAAGTTGATTACACTAATAAAACTAAATGTCAAATACTGATTTTTGCATTCATTTTAATTTTTGGTATTTGAAGGACAGATATTTTGATTGGAGAGTTAATGTGATACCCTCTTAAGGGTATGGTCTTTGGAAATAGAACAAGATGTATATCCTCTCTGGGGTCTGCAAAACGGAATAGCATGTACTACATAGGATTGTTGTGATACTTAAACACAGTAATTTGTATCAAGAGTACGCCGTGGAGGTGGTATGCAAATGGGATCTCCTCCTACAATGATAATGTATTATATTAATAGTGAAGAACAAATAGAATTCTCTTATCCTGTTATTACATTTGTCATTTTCATTAAGTGATAGTACTATAAGTTTTATAAAAGTACGTGCAGTATTTGATTCAGTTAAGAGAATAAAGATGAATTCCTAATGGCATGATTGTTTGAAAGGATGGACTTTAAGTTGGAGGGATAACAGTATCTGTATTATACTAATATCGTTTTTTCTGGAAAAATTAAAATTGGTTGTTCTCATTTTTTTCCCCCAGAGGAAAATTTGCTGTGGTTAGACAGTGTATATCAAAATCTACTGGCCAAGAGTATGCTGCAAAATTTCTAAAAAAGAGAAGAAGAGGGCAGGACTGTCGCGCAGAGATCCTGCATGAGATTGCCGTGCTTGAGTTGGCCAAGTCCTGTCCTCACGTGATCAATCTTCATGAAGTCTATGAAAATGCAAGTGAAATCATTTTGATATTGGAATAGTGAGTATACACTTTAATTCTAAATAAATTTATAGTACCTATTTTAATTGGTGGGTTAAGATTACTTGAAATGTCAAGAACAAGAATGATAAAAGTATGACAAGAACTTGTAAAGATTCTTGTTGATAAAATATTAGAAAGAAATAGTTTATATTCAAATATTTTCACAAGGCTAAGTGTACAGCCTCACACACATACACAAAAGCTAATTAAACAGCACAAAATAAATAAGTGACAACACAGTGTTTGGGGAATGTGGTGAGATGAGTATACTTTCATTGCTAATGGCAGAGAAAATTGATGATTTTTTCTGCAAAACAATCTGATGGGCAAATAGAATTGAAATCATTTATATATTTTGCCCATCTGTTTGAAAAACACATCCAAGGAAATGACCCAAGGAAAATAGAAAGATAAACTTGTGTGAAGGTGTGCCTAGCACATTGTTAAAGAAACACATTTATTTAGTATGTATGAAACATATTTATTTAGTATGTGTGATGTGCAGAAGACTATCTTAGGAATTGTAGCAAGACGAAGTAAAATCTCTGTCTTCCCAAAAGTCAGTAAAAAGTTGAAAACACCCAAATATTCAACTGTTCGTCAGGTGGGCCTAGAGCGTGGTTAAGCTAACTGGTTTGTTAACCGATATATTGACATGTGACCCTAAAATAATGCCTTTGTTGCATGACAGTCTGACACATTTATTATAAGTATGTGAAATATGTATTCCAACGTCTGCAACAATTGGAGATCAGCTAGATTTATGTTTAGCGTGCTTTAGGTTTTGATAGTATTTTATACATCTATTTTATAATAAACTAAAGAGAGAATAAATGTTTGTTGTAGAAAAAATGCATTATAAATATAGTAATTCTTTTTTAGTGGCTAACCTGCATCATTACCCTTTCTTTCTCTTTTGCACCGTGCTTTTTTTTCACTTAATGTTATATCCTGGAAATCATTCTATATTAGTTCATAGGCATCTTTCTTCCTACTATTACTATTGCTCTTTTTTAAATGGCTGCCTAGTACTCCACTGTGTGGTTGTACCATGCTGTATTCAGTCGATCTCCTGTGAGTGGGCACTGTTTGTGGAGGTGTGGTTTTAGGGTAAATTTCTAGAAGTGTGATTGCTGGGTCAAAGAGTAAATGCATGTGTAGTCGTATTAGATATTGTCAAATTTCTCCTTAGTGGATAGTACATAATCACTTTAAAAAGGCACTTTTTTGAATTGTTATACTGGCTGATTACATGAATCTAACTAAAACTTTATTTTGAAACTGTTACAGCTGTGGGTTCCGATAGCTCTATTTTGTTTTTGCTTTTGTGTTTTGTTTTGACTCTACTTAACCTAAACCTGTTTTTTTAACCAAATTAAGTTGTTTACTTTTGTGAATTAAACTTAAATTCTTGCAATCAGCTTGTCATTTTTTAATAATTACTAAGTCTTTTATTTTTATCTTAATACTCAGCCCACAGGAAAGTATTTTGTAACTGGTTATAAAGTCTAAATGACTTTTTTAGCCCTTTCTTAGATTATTTGATAAGTAATATAAATACTATCTTTCTGGACAGTAGTATTAGATCTCTTTATAAATTGGGGGGAAAATTTGAGGATAGGTGGGTCATCCCATCCCCACTCTCCAGGAGGCAATGACTTTTCTATAACAAGTGTTTTAAAACTGTATTTGGAGAATTAAATAAAGTATGTATAAAGCTTTTTTTTTAAACTTCTGGAAAGAAGGTATTATCTAATTGAACACATTAATTTTTTAATGCTGAGTTTGAGCTAACTAAAATTGATTATGAGGAATACTTAGTAACCTTTGGAGAACATGGAACAAGAACTTTGTCCTACAAATAGTAAGGTTCAGTAGGAGAAGTTGCTTATATTTACCAGAGACAACTCGGTGAGATTGTATGGGAGAGAAATAACATTTTCTTTTTGTCAAGAAATTACCAGCTTATGTTGTGTGCAGAATATCTTTAAGTAAATATTATGAGCCCAGTAGGAAGTGACAGGACCGTAGCAAAACATGAAAAGTAGAAAGCCTCACCTTCTAGAATGACCTCAATCTAATCACCAAACAGTACATTTTAATGTAATCATAACAATTTCAACAATGATACATGTTGGGCATTTACTGTATGGCAGGCACTATGCTAAGCACTTCATCTGTGTTCTCATTTGATTCTTAAAACCATCTTCCACAAAGGGAGACTGGTATTCACTTCATGTGTTCTAGTTTAGAGGCAGGAAATACTCTGACTAGTGTCTTTCCATTCTAAAATTCCATGGGTTATGTTTCCCCTCATTAGCATAGGAATATAATTTTAAAAGAGACCCTTAATATAAAAAATTTAAAACGACTTCATTTTGATCACTAGAAATAAATACTTAATTTAAAAATCTTTACTATGGCTTTCCAAAGCTATATGAATAAAGTGAATGGATTTGTATTTTATGGATAAGGGAGATAGTACTTTGTTTAACTAAAAATCTTGGCTCTCTAGTACCCAAGGAAATCCATCATTTTGGAGAGGAAAATATTCTGATATTAATTTTTTCTATGTTAACTTTATTGTGCTATGGGAGTCTTTCTCAAAGATGTTCTCTACTTCCCTACCTAATTTTTAAAGCATGCTTCAGAAAGCTGTAAAAGGCAGATGGAGATCTAGATAGTATATAGTTCATAGGTTTGCATGACAGTGTAACTGTGCTAATGTACTCTTATCACACACACAACACATGTACAAATACCTCAGCCAATGAGCGCAAGCACTCCAAAGTTCCAAATGTGTTGATTGATGTCCCTTCAGGGGCACACTCTTCTAATAGAGAAAGAGTAGAAGTACCTGAACGTACCTTCCAGGGCAATGACAATAAGCTAGGTGGCTTTTCTGACTGTGGAGAGATTTTGTCTTCTCTGTAGTCACTTCTCTGGGTGTCTTGTTTTAACAAAGCGTCCGCTTGTCTGCTGCTGCTCACTGCCTCCGTTTACTCTTCCACTTTCCAATTTCTGCTAACTTCTGTAATCTGCTGCTTGTGTTATCTCTCCTTTCCCTCCTCGTAACTCTTCCTCATTTTCCATTTCCCATAGCTCCACCTATGTCCCTCTTTTGTGGGAAAAAATGGCACCAAAAATGCTACGAAAAAGACATTGGTCAGCTTGCAAAACTGCAAGGAAGAGGTAGTCTGATTGGCTGACCGTCATAGTGTTTGTCTGATCATGTTGCTGAAATGAACAAAAAACCCTTAGGATACTTTTCCTGGTTATAAAAATAGTACCTGTTCATTGTGTTAAATTTAGAGGATATAGAAAATAGAAATCATGTGTAAACTATGGTTACTTTTATGACATGTTTCTGTATTTTAAAATTATTCTTATGTTTCGGTCTGTGCATGTATACCTTTAGAAACAAAATTGTGATCTATCGGGCATACTCTGTTGTAACCCTCTTTTTTCTTTTAAGAATATATTGTGTGCATTTTTGTATGTATCATATGGTGTTTCTGAAAATGAGTTTTAATTTAGCAAAGACTTTTTAAATTGCCTTCGTAATCAGAGTTGAACAAGAAGCCCCCAGATTCAGAAAGGCTGAAGTTGGCTAGATTTGGAATTAATGTTTGTCAATTCACTGTAATAATAGCTAATATTTATTGAATATTTACCATGTGTCAGACACTGTGATAAGTACTTACAGATTATCTGCTTTGATCCTTATAACATCTGCTGTACTCAGTACTTTCCATGGCTTATCTAACTTAATTCTTACAGCAGCACACTGAAGTAGGAGCTATCATTTTTCGTTATGTATCATTATGTTACACTAGAAGAAACAGAGGCACATTTTGTCCCAGTTTCAGGTAGCTAATTAGTGGCAGAGCCAGAATGGACCCCAGGCAGTCTTGATTTCAGCAGGCACCCCTGTGAGCAACCTGTTGTCCTATCTCTTATGTCCCAGCACTGCAAAGTGCTTTACATACTTTTTCTCAGTTTGTTTTATCTTTTTTTTGAATTTTAGAATTAGTGGAAGGTTCTAGCTATTGAATTAACTTTAGTGAATGTAATGTAAAATGTTGGTACATAAATAATTATAAAGTGCTCAAGAGTGGGTTTCTCACCTAAGCAATTTATATTGCCACATATATGAAGAATTCAGATCTTTCTAGTATTTTCCATATCTTACTAGTGGATGTAAATCCATATCTTATACAGTTTTCTTATAATTTCAAATTATTTGGTCTGATTTCTTATCAGATACATCTTATAAATTCCCTAGCAAAGAACCCATTCTAGGAGAATCTAAAGTGTCATCTCTTCATTTTCTTATTTGCTTAGGATTGCATTAGTAATGTTATCTGCAATGTCTTTGCGGGAATATATTTAGACCACTTGCTGTTTTGAGGAGATTCGTTTCATTAAAACTAAATAATGTAAGCAGAAAGGGAAAGGGTGAGGGTATCACTGGCAGCCTGGCCCGTGGAGTCCCTCTTTCCTCAGGGACTGTGAGCAGGGCTGTGACTGAACACATCTGACATGTAGACCAAGGGACCACTGGGGGTGGTCTATATATGAACTATTTGTAAGGATTAATTTATTTCTTTTTTAGAAGAATGTGAATTTCTAATACTGTCTTCCTATACCTTACTTTGGAGTTCACTACTATAAATTTTATAGCAAACTAAATTTTTCATACCCTGATACCTTGAGACAAATATTACAGGTAATTTCTCATTAATTTTCTGGGAGTTTCAGGGGTTGGGGCAGTGAAGTGTGAAGAAAGTGTGATCGGAGCTTTCACATGTATTCCTTACCAGCTGTCCCCCAGTTTTCTCTGGAATGTCATAAACAGAGTGTAGAGCAGCACAACCCTGTGGCCTCTAACTGGCACACTTGGTACAGATGCTTGTTGGGAAGTTACCTCTGCAGTGGGAAGGGTCAGTCCTGGGACTTTCAATGTGGGACTCAAATTTTCGACACCACTGATACTTTTTCTTCTCGTGGCTCCTAATGCATATGATATGCTTCTTCCTCTTGGCAGTCACGAGACTTCTGAGTTTCACTTTCAGCCACTCTAAAGAATGACTGCCTATTCCATCATTCGTTCATCAACAAACACTTACTGTCTACCTTCTATATGCCATACACTGTTCTCAATGCTGTGGATACAGCAATGATCCAAAGAAGTAAAACTAATAGTGTTTTCTAGAGTGAGTGAGTGAGTTCCTATTTTATCACATAGAATATGCTTTACTTGAGATATTCTCAAATATACCTTATAAATTTGATGAATAGCCATCTAGATTTTTTTTTTGCATGGTGTTCTGACTGACAAGTTTTATCTTACTTTATTTAGATTTTTGTCCTCAAAAAAAATCAAAATTTGTTGAGTTCAATGATACCTCTGTTTTACAGATGGGGAAACTCAAATAAGTGAGTGACCCTAAGTTACATTGCTGGTAAATAGCCGATTTAGGATTTAAATTTAGATTATTTGATTCTAAACCTGGGGATTTTTCACAATGCCTTTATCAACATTCTTTAGATTTTCGGTTCTTTAATAAAAAGAGAGTAGGATTCTGGCCCCCAGTGTTGTGTGTGAAGCTGCATTGCAGCCTACTGGTTAAGAACCAGATTCTCACCCGTGTTGCACAGATCTGACCCCGTGACCGTGTGACCTTGTGCAAGCTGGTGAACCTCTTCACACTTGTTTCTGCATCTGTCAAATGGGGATGATAACCACCCACCTTACATGGTTGTCATGAGGGTCAAAATTGATGACAGTCTTATCTATGTATACATAAATAAAATGAAGGCAGAGAGCAGAGCCGAGCTCATAATGTTAGCTGTTATTTTTATTGCAGCGTTAATGCAGACTACAATATTATTGAATTATAAAGCTATTCACTTTTGTTTATTAATTATTCAAGTATTCACACCTAGAATTTGAAATATTCTTAGTCATTTACCTTCTTCTTTAAAGAGCCCTCCCCTACCCCTCCTCCCCAGTCCTTAAATGTATATATAGAGAGAGAGACTAAAGTTTAGATGGCTGTGTCTTTTATTTAATAGACATACAGTATGTAAAAGTTGTTATTTTTAGGTGAATAATTTTTCAAGTGTCTATTATTTGAATTTTATTTCAGTGCTGCCGGTGGAGAAATTTTCAACTTGTGTTTACCTGAGGTGGCTGAGATGGTCTCTGAAAATGACATTATCAGACTCATTAAACAAATACTTGAAGGAGTTTATTATCTACATCAGAATAACATTGTACACCTTGATTTAAAGGTAACGTAATGTGATTTTAAGTAATAGAACATGTGTTCCTTCTCTGCTCTCCATATGCACAATTGCAAGCTGGTGTGGGAGGGAAAGACAGCCAGATCATGGTCGTCTAGACTGCGCTGCGTGCGCTGTTTACCTGTGTGCTGCATGCACTGGATTGTGCATTGACAGGAGAAGACTGCATGTGTGGGCAGCTCAAATTAATCATTGGGCTCTTAAAAACCATCATTCCTGTATGTTCTTCTGCAGTCATGCCACTCCATCCCACTCTCACAGCCGCTTCCTGGACCTTCGTACCTTGTAAGACTGTCTGTCTCTGAAGTCCTCAATTCCACTTGCCGTCTCAGAGAGAACCTCCTCCAGCCCTCCCCCTTAGCTCCCATTGTCCTCATTCTTCTCTCTCTTGAGGCTTTCTCCTTCCCGCCAGACTGTTCCGCCACTTCCCAAGCCCTAAATACGACTTCAGCCTCTCATGTTACTATCCCTTCTCCTTTCCCTTCCTCCACAGCCATCCAGGGACCTTAAAATCTGAATCTTCTCTTTTTTTTGAACCTCGGGCTCTTCTGTTTCTGTAGTCTCCCTGCATGATCCTTTGGCCTCCACTCCCACTTTGATAATAATGATGACTCTCAAGTCTCTCCCTTTAGGCCAGGCCTCTCTCCCAAATTCCAAATCATTTTTTCCAAGTACAGATTAGCTGCATTTGGATGTCCTATAGACACTTTAAAATGTACATGTCTCAAACTAGACTTATCATCTTTCCCTCATTATCTCACCCCTTTTTCAAAAGAAAAAAAAAATCTCTGTGGGCCTCCCTATGGAGGAAGGGCAGTATTTATTATCTAGCTGCCCTGCCATGTCCTGGACTGATAAGATGTTGGAAAAGTAGCAACATGGTAAATATCAGGATAGCATGCCGCCACCAGCTTCCTCTTAGGTCTCTTTCCTGCTAAAGACAGACCAAGTGTATTGTGTAGCATTGCATAGCGCTTGAAGTCCAGGAGGGCATGTGAAGCTGGCTTTGTATACCGTAAGGCCTGCAGGTGACAACAGAGCTGATTCCCTGACCCCCGCTCCTGTAATGGTCTCTCTGTGGTTTAATAATACCCAAGCATGGGATTTTCCCAGAGTTAAGACTTGTGATTTTTCTCACAGACTTTGGGAGCAGCACTGGGCATGTATATGGGTTGTGACAGTGGCAGGGAACTTTGTAATGGGCCTCAGGCCTGCAGTAGTAAAGCTGTCACATGGTTCTAGGAGGCAATGGGCGAAACCTTCCACGCATCCAACCATCTAAGCAACAACCTGGGAACAGTCAGACCCAGAATATCACACTGTACTGAACCATTTTCTGTTTTTGGAAGTGTACGCCTTTTATTCCTTCATGCCTTCTTTCCTACTATTTCCCAGAGCACCTTTCTAACTGGCTAACTCCTGTTTATCCTTCAAGATTCAGCTTAAGTATCATCTCTACCTGTAAAGCCTTCTTGGACTTTATAGTGGGCAGATTTAAGTAGTCTTGTCTTTATTACTGAGATATTCTGTATCTCATAATCAGTCAGTATATCTATGTATCCATCGAATTTCTTTTTCCTCCAATTTCAGAAGTGGGTGGCCAGGTACTTCTTCCTAGTGTGTCTTAGTCTGGAAGCTCCACTGAGACCTGTCCACCATGGGTGACCCTGCTAGTATTTGAAATACTGGTGGCATAGCTTTCAGCATCACAGCAACATGCAACCACCACAGTGTGACAGCCGACAGGTGTGTGGTATGGTTCCCTGACTGGGACATGAACCCGGGCCGAGGCAGTGAGAGTGCGAGTCTTAAGCACTAGACCACCAGGGCTGGCTAGCTTAACAATAGATTCCACTTAATTTACCTCTGATCCAAGACTAGTATTCTTTTATTGTTGTATAGTACTTACCATTTCTCTGTGCTTTATTTAGCCACAGAATATATTATTGAGCAGCATCTACCCTCTTGGGGACATAAAAATTGTGGATTTTGGAATGTCTCGAAAAATAGGGAATGCATGTGAACTTCGGGAAATCATGGGAACGCCAGAATACTTAGGTAAGAATTTCCTTTTATTTTCTACACCATTTTGAGATTTATTAACTAAATGATACCTCTATAAAACTATATTTTAGAGCATGTAATTCCAGGATATATTTGGTTCAGGTATTTTAATGCATTGAAATTGGTTATGCCACATTAAAATGAACTGTAGTGAACGTGAGATTATTGAGACGTGCACAACAATTCACAGGACATTGGACATGTAAGCTCAAAAGTTTAATGTTTGTTCATAAAGAGCAAAAGGTGAAAGGGAAGTTAGGGAGTAGGAGAGATGGATAAAGAGGAAAATGCAGAATCAGGTGGCCCATTATTGCCTTTGAAGCCTGGCTGTTGGGTAGACGTCACTTCTGCTTCTGTCCTGGGCTCAGCTCCACAGCTGTTTACAATACACGTATCTTCGGTTTTGCAGGAATTGTTAGCACGACTCCTTGCTGTTTGTTGCTGCTGCTTTGAAATGTGAGGTTTGCCTAGGGTTGTAAAGGAGGGTTTTGATGAAGAAGGGTGCCAAAAAGAACCTATGATTGGGCAATCTAGGGATATTGTACTAAATCAACAAATTAGATCATGCAGATGAAAGATGTTTAAGTTGTATGAAGCAGGATATAAATTTAAAATATTGTAATTTATAGTAATAATGTTTTTACACTTTTTTGTTGTTGCTGATGTTGATATCCCCCTGTGGGCATTGAAAAGATACAACTAAACAGAACAGGTGCTGCCAGCAAGGCAGCTGACTTTCCCAAAATGAAAAGCAAAGCAAATTACTAACTTCTGACTGCTAATAGGGACTATGGTGTCCTAGAATAAATGATTGCAGTTATAGATAACTCAGCCCGCAGAAGTATGTGAAAAGGTTTAGGGGGTACAACGGAGGCTGCCAATGTATATGACTCAAAGGCTTTGTTGACAAAAGTGTTAGGCTTTAGGAAACAGTTTCTCTTTGGAAAAATTATGAAACCATACTATGAAACAAGAAAGTTATTATTCAAGCATAAATCCTAGTCTGGACTCTACTAATCTGAAATTTATAGTAATGTTTAGAAACTATAGAGAATTTATTTTGCACTTTTAAAAAAATTTTGACAGGGGAGGAGACAGTGGGAAATTAATTGCTTAGGAAATTAGATTTTTGATAGTTTAAGAGGGGTATTTAATCTACTTGAAAATCTAAAGCATTTCCCAAATCAGTCTAATAAAATAATGCAAACTAATTCCTAACAGAGTAATAAAATAAAATTTTAAAAGATTCAGCTTGTAACATTTTACTTCTTCATAATTGTTTTTCTTGAGATTAATCTTAATGATTAAAGAAAAAACAACTATATAGCTACCTGTTACTCCAAGAATATTATTGTTGCTTTTGAACCATCTGGTTATATAATTTGCTCAACATTAGATATGTTTAAATGTCCAATCACAAGATAATTAATATACTGCTAAATTTCTATTGATCTTCTATTAGTATTCTTTAAAATTAAATCCAGTTTTAATTTAATATAAAGTAATATTCGTGTTTTTAAATTTGTCAATATTGAATTTGAATTTTATTTTTTCTTTCAGCTCCAGAAATCCTGAACTATGATCCTATTACGACAGCAACAGATATGTGGTAAGATTTTGTTAGTTACCTAAATGCCTTTATTAAAAGTTGGGTAGTATATATTCTAGGGTTCTTTGATTCCAAAGGGAAATAATAAGGCTTTCTTGAGAAGATTTTTTTCAAGTATTTTTATTATGCCGTAGGAAAATATTTACCTGTTCATTCTTTTAAGTAACACTTTGGCTTTGAGCCAAAGATACAGAAATAAATAGGAAAATTCCTTTCCTGGGGGAAGAATGGGTCTGTGCTCTGCTACATGTTCTACGATAAAGATGAAATGCTATTTAATAAGCATGGAGGAAGCGCAGACAAACACCAGATGGGCGACAGCTGATCTAGGTCTAGAAGAGCTAGGAAGGCATTTGTTAAGCAGAAAAATGAGGTCAGGTCCATGTAAAAAGTTTGGTTTTATAAGAGAATATCTCTAGGGTATTGTGAGTTTTTGTGGCTGCCGCAGAGAGACTATCAGAAGGAGCAGAACTGGAGTTGCTGCGGGCACTTGAGTGGGGACCGCAGCGGGGGGCGACTCCACAGGCCGAGCAGAAGAGTGTAGACATATGCCCTGTGTTCCGTGGAACTATCATGGCTTTGCCAAGGGAAAAGGGTCCTGTGGCTAAATAAGTTGGTGAAACATGTACTGTATATATTGTCTTTTTCTGGTTCCTGAGCACTGGGTTTGTCATTAACATATTTAAGGCTCTGAAAAGTTTTGCAATGAAAAAAAGTCTGCCTGCTCAACTTCGTGCTTTGTCAAACCTGCAGACTGTGTTTGCACAGCACTGTGTTTGCTGTGTGTGTCTCACAGATCATCACTGTGTCGTTGGACACCGTTTGGGAAATGCTGCTCTTTGAGCAACTTTGTGTCCTTGATAACAGGCGTCTGTGTGAGGGTAGACTGAAGAGATATAGTTAATTTATTTATGATTATATAACATGTGCATTCCCTTCATATTGTTTTTCTGTGAGGCAAACTTGGAGATAACACAATTGTTTTAGTTTTAATAATATAGGAACTTTGAAAAGTGATTTAAGTTTGTAGTTAAACTGTACAAGTTTTGACAACAGGAATATGTTGAGTATCAATTTTACTTTATATAAATGTGTTAAGATTAACACACATTTTAAGTTCTCCTCTTCTCCCTTGTTTGTTTTTCAGGAACATTGGTATAATAGCATATATGCTGTTAACTCATACATCCCCATTTGTGGGAGAAGATAATCAAGAAACATACCTCAATATTTCTCAAGTTAATGTAGATTATTCAGAAGAAACTTTTTCATCGGTTTCACAGCTGGCCACAGACTTTATCCAGAGCCTTTTGGTAAAAAATCCAGAGTGAGTAATAACATTAATTTGTTTAAATAGTGTTACAAAATAAATAATATGTGTCTATCAAGAGAGATACATTCTAAAACAGTATAAAATTATTAGAGGTGTCCTCTCAGGTTTCAGGTAAAATGGGAAGAGGTGGAATGAGAGGTCATTAAATAACAAGTCCAGAACTTCAAACATAGAGAATATGAAATATACAGCAGGAAATTTTGGAATGAATAGAAGATTCGGGTTACTTCTCTCTCAACCTTCTACTAATCCCTGAAATTCCTTAAGATAATTCAAAATAGGTTTAAGTACACGTGGCTGGTTATGATAAGCCTTTGTTGTGAATGATCTGTAGTTAAATAATTATAGTTGTATAACAAGTACAAGTTACTGATTGTCAGATCTTGAAGGATCAGATGCTCTTCAACTGCCTCCTGAAGAAGGATCTTGAAACTATGGACTCTAGGTTACCTCGCTTGCTGGCAACTTCAGAGCAGGAAGAGAAAAGCTGACCTCCCTTTTCTTTACCCGGATCAACCCTATTTACTTACTCGTCAGGTCTTTTATCTCTGACAATTACGTCATCTCTTCGAGGACTCAGTTTCCTTATCTGTTTAAGAAAAAAACCTCATAGGTTTGTTAATTATTTTATTGGCTTATTAGAAGACTAAACAAACTCTCACTGACTGTATTTTAGACATGAAAGGTTACTTAGTAGAAATAGTAATAAATTATAAACCAATGTTACTGCAATAAAAAATTAAAAAGAAAAAAAAGAAATAGTAATAATACTGTTTGTTTCTGGTTATAAGCAGTTTTCATTTTCTTAAATATTTTTTTACTTACATTCTAAAATTTCTATAGTGAGCACATTAATTTTTTTATATGCAGAAAAAATGAACATAAAAGCAAAGACTAAGGAAACATGTTCTAATGGTAATGGTGGTTATATTAAAGTTGGAGTTCTAGTATAGATAGGTGTTTTTCTTCCTTTTGAAATATTGTAATATTTGACCATACTACTTTTATAATAGAAAACAAAATTTAAAAACTCAAAATGTTGAATAAATATCTTTGAAGAGTAGCCTTCGTTTTCAAGATTTAGCAGTTATTGCTTTTAAGAACACAAAATAGTAATAGAGATTATAAATTACTTACATATATTTTCATTTAAAGGGTTTGTAAACCCAAGAGACTTAATTTTACTAATTTTTATTTGTGATGCTAACCTGTTCACAAGCTTTTTGACCAGATAGTCTCATCTGTAAGCCCCAGGATAAGTTGAATTTTCAGCACATGTCAGAGTTAAGGAAGCTCTGGGTACTCCAGTTTTCCTGTTATTATTCCCTTCTGTACTATGAATATGTGTTATTTCATAATAAATAAAAAATAAGTCTATAATATATCAAACTGCAGACATTTCCAACTTGACTTTTGGTTCTCAATTTTCTCTTGGTCTTTCTCTCCAAGGGAAAGACCAACAGCGGAAACCTGCCTTTCTCATTCTTGGCTGCAGCAATGGGACTTTGGAAACTTGTTTCACCCTGAAGAAACTTCCAGTTCCTCTCAAAGTCTGGATCATGCAGTAAGGTCCTCTGAAGACAGGATCGCTAAGTCCTCTTGTAATGGAACCTGTAGTGATCGTGAAGACAAAGAGAATATCCCCGAGGATAGCAGCATGGTGTCCAAAAGGTTTCGCTTTGATGACTCGTTGCCCAATCCCCATGAACTTGTCTCAGATTTGCTCTGTTAGCACGTTTCTGTTTGACTCATTTGGACTGAATTTGGAATTTGAAATCCACTCCCGTGTGAGATTGTGATTTGTAGCTTCACATATGGCGTGTTTATATTGTAAATGCACTTTTGCATAGAGGAATTTGGGAGAAAGTGTTTTAATGCTAAATTACTAGTTACTAGTATAATTTTATTTCCTGTCCTGAGATGTCAACTCTGCAGAGAAGAAGGTATTTAAATATATGACAAAAAATAAAATTGTGCATGTGAGTGTACATGTTAATGAAAGAATTCAAGTTCAAATGGATTTTTCAAAATATTTTACATATCAGGAAGAACAGTGGTTTGGGTTATATTATAGTTGATGTAAACTGAACAAAATGAAGACATCTGAATTCAATAGATTCTCTAAGGTAAATCCTATACCATGTCTCTATTGACAAAATTTTGTTTAAGGTAACAGTGTCAAGTTTAAGCAAGAATGTATACTGTTTTATAGATGCTCAAGAGGTGTTTTACATTTGAAAATGTTTTTCAATCACGAATATTTTGAAACTGCATAAGATTTCCATATATATGTTCTGCCATATGAGATAGGTCCTTTAAGCAGAGCAGAGAGGGAGTTAGAAACCTGATTAGGGATATTCTATACAAGTTGGAGCAGAGAAAAGAGTAGCACAGCATCATTTCTTTAACTCGAATGTCTTTTGCCCACTCAACATACTTCTGATTTAATAACATCTGAAAGATGGAGAATAGATGGTGTACAAGCGTAGAGGATTTTCATCCTCCAGCGTTTCTAGAGTGGAAGATACTTAGGTAAAACTGAGTGTGCTCTTTTTTTAGCCCACCAAACATATTTACTAATTGAGTGAAGAAGAAAATGCTGACAGACTTAGGCAACTTAGAGAGTTTAGACATCTTCTAAGTCTTAGAATATAAGCCAGTCATTCAGTTAGAAAAGTATGCATAAAAAATATCACAACACCAGTAGGACTTTAACACAGTGCCAGAGTTAGCAGTAGCAAGGTGGATGTGATCATAAAACGTGATGACATCAAGCTCTTCTACAGTTCTTTTGTGTGTGTGTGAGGAAGATCAGCCCTGAGCTAACATCCATGCCAATCCTCCCGCCTTTGCTGAGGGAGACTGGCCCTGGGCTAACATCCGTGCCCATCTTCCTCCACTTTACATGGGACGCCGCCACAGCATGGCTTGACAAGCCGTGCGTCAGGGCGCACCCGGGATCCGAACCTGGGCCGCCAGCAGCAGAGCACGCTCTGAACCCTGGCTGCCAGCAGCAGAGCTCCAGCACTTACCTGCTATGCCACGGGGCTGGCCCCTCTTCTACAATTCTTGTGTAAAAGTCCTACTAAGTGATGGGGCTCAGCAGAAGGTGATAAGAGTCTAGGGACAGCAGAATGTTTGATCTGTTGCTGGTGACTGTGTTCAGTCTTAATAGGGGGGAAATTTACTCCTTTTTGGGTAATCTTTGATGACTTTCCACCTGATGACTGTTAAAAAGTCTGTTATATTATTATGTTAAGATAATTTTAACCTCATGACCATGTTACTATATCAAAAGAAATGATATTTTGATTAAAAAAAATCCTTAAGTTTTCCCCCTTTTAAATTATGTATGACTGTCAAACCTTTAATTTCTTGAAATTTGGTTAGACTCCAAATAACTTAAAACTGTTCTTAATAACCATCAGGTCACTTTATTTGGCTAAATGGTGAATTCCTTTTATATCTTCAGCATTTCTTAAAAGAAAGGTTATTTCTACTTGTGTGTGTGTCCATATGTGTATATGTATATGTATAGGTGTGTGTATATATGTATAGATAGATAAAATATAGTCTTTAGACAACTTGCTCTCAGAGATTCTTTACTCTGTCATGTTGTGCTCAACTCAGGTGCCAAAGGAGCTCTCTTCTTATGACATGTAAATATACGTTTAAATTCTTTAAGAAGTAGTTTGTTGGTTCAGTAAACTAGCCATTGCAGAAGCTAAATTGGCGTCTTATATATCTAAAACTGAGAAGTTTTTTCTAAAATGTTGATTGTCCATTTATTTGCCTTCAGTATTAAGCTAAAGCAGGTAAAGCTTAGTAAGTCATTGGAGAAAGAGGAAATGATTACTTTTACAAAAGACTTTATTATACTTTTAAATTTCTAGAGGAATTATGCCAAGCTAAAAAATAAAAAAAATCAAGAAATGTTTGAATTTTGAATTATAAGCTGGTTCTTAAAAAATATTTTCTACCAGCTTTCTTTTACTCTGGGGAATCTTAAAATAGTTTTGTATGCTTCCCCTTAGTAGAATACACAGAGTTGTAAATTTCCATACCTTATTTCCTAACAATTTTTGTTGTAAAAAAGCAGCTAGTGGTTGCACAAACGGTTTAAAAATTCAGTTTTTTCATAAAGGTGAATTTAAATGTTTTCACTGAATGAAGTGTGAAAATAAATTAAGCCAGTTTTTAGAGAGAATGTATTAACAAGTGACTCAATTCGTACTGTTTTTCTGCCAAGATTCAAAACAAATGTCTATCAAAAGCAGATGATGTATCTCACTAACTGGGAATCTGGAGAGCCCCTCTGGGGTGGATAGATGTCAGTAACACTTCAACACATCTGAGGGTTAATGTTAAATTCTGATGAGATTATAAAGTTTAATTTGCCTTCTGGATAGGATCCTTGGATAGATGGGATTAAAAAATAGATGAGTTAGAGATGACAATTACAATTGTCATTTAAACTGTTCCCCCCCACGATAAAGTTAACCTAACTCTGAGTAAAATTATAATGGCACTTGAAAGAAGTAAGCAGTACCTGTTCTCCAGTCTGTAATGAGATGAGGTGCCTGGGTCAGAATATAAGTCAACACCTTGCTTCCTTTATCAAGAAAATCTTGTTATAAAAAAAATCAGCTAATGAGTGACATCATTCATTTTCATTCCGGCACAAGCTCTTTCTTTCATGTTGGATGGATCACAGATAGTTCATAGACCATATTTCGCATAGCCTTGTTCTAAGCAACGTTTATAAATGTTGATATTTTATAACTGTTTACATTTCTTCTGTTTATTTTTGAATTTTCAGTGTGGTATGTGACTTGGAAGCTTGTCCTTATTCATTGTTGTGTAAACAATTGTACTTTAATTTTAAATTGTGTTAAAATTAAGTTATCTGACTTCCAATTTGGAGAATTGTTATCAATTTATAATTTTATAAAAGTTTTAAAGAACTTTAAACTCTAGTTGTAAATTTCACACAAATTACAACTGCCCTCCGTCTTAACTTTTATTAAATAATCATGTTGCTTAAGGCATATTGACCAACATTATTATGAATACTCCAGGGAAAAAAAGCTTATTACATCAACTTAATGATCATTTTGGTTAAAAATTAAAAAGCACTTTTTTTACATTTATGGTTGTCTTTTGCTTTAAAGTATTTTTAAATTTGTTATTCTTAAAAGCAAACCTCCTTGCCTGGAGGATCTAGCCTTTGACCCACTCCATCTCTGAACTCCCTTTCCAATACAGATGTGTTTATTAGGTACTGTCTGTTGGAAAAGCCGCATAAATTTGAAAACAAGAAGATATATTCTCTGATAATAATAGATACTTTTAGAAAATTTCAGTCAATGGCAGTGCACTGCATAGTGCATCAAGATGCATAAGGGATTTTTATTCACCCAAAAATAGGTGAACTGTTTTTGGGGTTTTTTTTGGTTTAAATAAATTGAATTTTAAAAAAGATGAATAAAGGATTCTTCAGGAATTTTATAATCTGCAGACCAAGGTACAGTCAATTCCCATTAGTTAGGATAGTTATGTTCTGGAAAGTTCCCACAAGCAGTGAATACTGAAACATTGCTTCTAGAGGAAATACAGGGTTAGGTTCCTGCAAGGTTCTGTTCATAATTTTTGTCAACTGATCAATACATAACCTTGTTTTATGTGTGTTTCTGTTTAAAGACATCTTTTAAAATACATATTGTTGATTCATTAACATTAAGCTCATGGCCAACAGCCCTATAACTCACACCTGAGTGAAGCTTATCTGATACATGTATTTTCTCCGTAAAGCACATGACAGCCTTGTGCATAGGACACTGACTACACAGCATTTCAGAACGATGTCTTGGGCATTTGTAACACTGAAATCACCAACAAAAAGCACAAAAATGCAAAAAACGTGACACTAAATACACCACAAAAAAGACATTTGCCATAGAGTATGAGAGCTGAAACAAGGCAGAATGTCACCTTGCTCGACCTCAGCTGGGAGCCTGTGCGTCAGGCAACTCAAGTTTTTCACCGCTGTGAACATGTCTGCGAATGACCATGAAAGCACCATGCGTTTTAATTTTGGGGTTACAAATAAATCTTAGCAGGTAGGTGAATTTGCAAATAAGGAATCCGTGAATAACGAGGGCCAACTATACATGCTAAAATCACCATATGTAAGAAATACGAAGTGTGATGAGGGAAATGGTGTGCAGAACTTGGCAATTAATTGAATCCATAGGAAGGAGAAATTCATATGTTGGAACTTTTTAATTGTGAGCAATTTCCTTTCAGGTTCCACATCTTATTTTCTTTTTCTGGCACATAAATATTCCCAAATTTTTCTCTTTAGCCCTAATTTTCCTCCTGGGCGCTGAAGTCATGTATTATCTTTATTTGGATATAGGATGGTATCCTCAAATGTAAAATAGCTCTAAGTAAAATCATGATCATATTCTCCCATTCTGTATCTCCTCCTCTCCCAAACTTCCTGACTTGGTGTTACCTCCCTTAATTAACACAGCACTATTTACCCACACGTCACAACTGGAAATCTGTAGGTGTCATTTAAAAATTTTGTTTCCTTAATGCACCTCTTCCCATTAGTCATTAATTTCTATCAATGATATCTCCTTATGTATCTTATAGTCATTTCCTCTTGATTCTTTTTTTAATTGATGTTTTAATGGTTTTTAACATTGTGAAATTTTGGGTTGTACATTTTTGTTTGTCCATCACCATATATATGACTCCCTTCACCCCTTGTGCCCACCGCCGACCCCCACTGCCCCTGGTAACCACAGTACAGTTTTCTCTGTCCATGTGTTGGTTTATATTCCACATATGAGTGACATCATACAGTGTTTGTCTTTCTCTTTCTAGCTTATTTCACTTAACATAATACACTCCAGGCCCATCCACCTTGTTGCAAATGGGACGATTTTGTCTTTTTTTATGGCTGAGTAGTATTCCATTGTATATATATACCACATTTTCTTAATCCAATTGTCAGTTGAGGGACACTTAGGTTGCTTCCACTTCTTGGCTATGTTGAATAATGCTGCAATGAACATAGGGGTGCATAAGCCTCTTTGGATTGTTGATTTCAGGTTTGTTGGATAGATTCCCAGTAGTGGGATCACTAGGTCATAGGGCATCTCTATTTTTAATTCTTTGAGGAATCACCATACCGTTTTCCATAGAGGCTGCACCAGTTTGCATTCCCACCAGCTGTGTATGAGGGTTTCTGTTTCTCCACATCCTCTCCAACACTTGTTGTTTTTTGTCTTGGTGATTATAGCCATTCTAACGAGCGTGAGGTGATATCTTAGTGTTGTTTTGATTTGCATTTCCCTGATGATTAGTGATGTTGAACATCTTTTCATGTGCCTATTGGCCATCTGTATATCTTCTTTGGAGAAGTGTCTGAATATTTATTTATTTTTTTCCCCCAAAGCCCCAGTAGATAGATGTATGTCATAGCTGCACATCCTTCTAGTTGCTGTATGTGGGACGCGGCCTCAGCATGGCTGGAGAAGCGGTGCGTTGGTGTGCGCCCAGGATCCGAACCTGGGCTGCCAGCAGTGGAGCGAGCGCGCTTAACCACTAAGCCACGGGGCCGGCCCTCCTCTTGATTCTTAACAGTACATGTCCTTTCATCTAGATCTAGATTGTCTAGATCATCTAGAAAGGGGTCAGCAAACTTTTTCTATAAAGGGCTAGTTATTAAATATTTTAGGCTTTGCAGGCCAGACAGTGACTTGTTACAACTACTCAGTTCTGCCGTTGGAGTGTGAAAACAGCCATGGGCAATATGCAAATGAATAGGTGTGCCAATAAAACTTTATAAAAACAGACAACAGGCTGCATTTAGTTTGTTGACCTCAATCTGGATTATCACAATGATGTTCTAACTGATTCCCCTAGCTCTAGCATGATTGAGACGGGAAGAGAGGCTAGAAAGAGACAGGGCAGTGAGTCTCATCTGAACTGACTCCTTCTCTAACAAGCAGCCTTGCAAGAGGAAGAGGGCTGAGAAATGGTCATTGGATATAACGATTTCACTAGAATGACGAGTTTGCATGGAGCTGAGAAAACAGTGGGAAAGTAGAGGCCACAGGTATAGATGGGTCTTCCAAGAAATCTAGGAAAGAGGAAAAGAACAATAGTTCGAAGAGTGTTTTAAAAGAAGTTTTAGGATGGGGAGGACTTGAAAATGTTAGTAGGCAAAGAGGAGGAGTCCACATGGAGGCAGCAATTTAAATGTACAAAAGAGTGCAAGAGGATGATAAAAAATGCCAGAGAAAGTGATGAGATCACAAGCACAAATGGAGGGGTCAACTCTGGCTAGAAGAAGGAAAAACATTTTCTTCTCACAGACAAAAATGAAGAAAAAGAAAGTGGATGACAAGAGAAGCGTGAAGTAGGAGGCTGATCAGTTTCTCCTTACCAGGAAGATTGCAGCTAGTCCTCTGCTAAGAGTAAAGGAAGTGGAGGTGGGTGTGGCTTGAAGAGTGAAAATTTGCTAAGAGATGGGGAAAAGAAGAATCCTTGAGCAGTGGCGGTCAAATGAGTGGAGTTTACAATCTATCAGGAGAGACAGACATTCAATATCCAAATATTAATTTGTGATTCAATAGTTTATTGTGTTAAGTATGTGGCCAAATAATTCTTGTAATACTCATTTATAATTTCTACCTATTTGTTTTTCCTTTTATATCAGGAGACTGTGCTTCTTTGCATCAGGGGAGGTAGATAGCAGCACTCAAGAGAGAAAAAGAAAAACATGTTCCATTGGGGCTTTTATTTGCAAATACTTACATCTATTGAGAAAAATACAGTTTGAAAAGAGTAGAAAAGGCTCAGACAGTAACAGAGAGATCTATAGGTCTTGGAGCAGCAAGAACTTTGCCCAGTTCTCCCGCGCATGTTGAGAATTGCACGACCTTGTAGAGAATGGTCCACCACCAGGAATGTGGCTTCAAGGGCTTAGGTAGAACCAAAAATGTTGTGTGGAGTAGACGTTGTCTCTGGAATGATCAATGATAGCATTGAGCCTGAGAAGAATTTCTCATGTGGGTCTTATTAGAGCATATTCTTTTACTTTCAACAACAATCCTCATGAACAGACGGCTCTTGCTAGAAAAACAACAGATTTCATATAACTGGTTCTAACTGTGTTTCTTGGTGGAAGCTGGAAGCCTTCAACTACAATGCAAGTTTCTAAAAGTAATTCTTCTATTACTGTGGAAGACACTGTAGGTTGGCTAACCCACCAGCCATAGCCAACCCCCTTCTCCTTTACCTGGCTCCTCTACAGAGGCTATTCCAGCTCGCTTGGAGCTAGAGATGAACTGGAAATCTGCTGGGTGGCTTCTGAAAGGCTTTTGATTTCTGGATGAAAACCAGAAATGCTGACAGGCCCATACCTCCCCACCGTCTTGGATGGGAGCTGTTTCCACCATCTTGTAACTACGAAGGAAGGGACAAAGGAATTCTGGAGATGCTGGCCCTGACAGTATTGTCCCACTGAAGAAACGGCAGCAGTCATCTCCTTCTCGACTTTTCAGTATGTGATTTTAAAAAATGTCCTATTTGTTTAAACCATTCTCTTTTGGGTTTTTTGTTATTTGCAGCTGAAAACATCTTAATCGACACAATCATCAATGTTTCTCAAACTCACGTTCATCATAATGTTATTAGCTGTGTGGCAAAGAAAGCAAGTGTGGGCACCCATATGATGTTTTGGAAAGACTGTGTTCAACAGTGTTAAACATGCATCTTTACTGCACGATTCCTTGGAGGCTTTAATTTACGCTGAGAATCTCCAAGTGAGGAACCCCGTGTGCGATGTGTTTTCTAATTACTTTGACCAAGCTAACATCTCTCTGTGGTATCCATGGACACTCACTTGGAAAACACTAAATGCCAAAGCAATGTAGTCCAGGGATCTCTAAAGATCTGGCTTATCCAGCAATAGAATTAAGTTATTTTGTAGAATCATCTCTTGTATTGCAGAAGGGAATGGGAAGGTCAGGCTCCTAATTCTTAATCCAAGTAGGACCATTGGTAGCATGGTAAGCTTCTTTCTTTTATTAGAAATTACCATTAGGGTCTGATACAAGACACTCTGATTCTCATGGGGCCCTCAATATCCTGAAGATGTTTCCTTGATAGAAAGTCATTGGCATGGCTTCCTGCTGGGGACTCAGATTGGCCATGTCTTGGCTTCCAAACCAGCAGACTGCACCCTTATTGCTCCTTCATTTCTATCAATTTAACTCATTTGTGATATTTTCCACAACCAAAAGCAAAAGCCTTGTATTAGATTTCTCCCCAGAAACAGAACCAAGAAGATAGGTATAGATACATAGATATATATAAGAGGAGATTTGTTATAGGAAATGACTCTTGTGGTTATGAAGGCCAAGAAGTCCCACAATCTGCCATCTGCAAGCTGGAGAACCAGGAAAGCTGATGGTTTAAGTCCCAGTCCAAGTCTGAAGGCCAGAAAACCAGGAGGGCCAATGTTGAGGGCAGGAGACGATAGATGTCCCAACTCAAGCAAAGACAGCAAATTCTCCCTTCCTCTCCCTTCTTGTTCTATGATTCAGGCCCTCAACTGATTGGACGACGCCCACCTGCATTGGTGAGCGTGATCCTTTTTACTCAGTATACCAATTCAAATGCTAATCTCTTCTGGAAACACCCTCACAGACACATCTAGAGATAATCCTTTACCAGCTGTCTGAGCATCACTTAGCCTTGTCACATTGGCACATAAAATTAACTATCACAGGCCTTTCCATAACTTCTGACTTCTTCCTTATTTATCAAAGCTTTTCTATAGGAATAAAGAAGTTCCAGCATTTTCACATACACAGTTTCTTCACACACACGCATACACACACAAAATTTTCTCTCTCATTATTATAGGGAAAAGTAAAAGTTTTACTTATAGGAAACAAATTGATCTTTCAGCTTATTGAAATTGATTCAATCTCTTTCTTTAAAATATATTACTAAGGAAACTGTTCAAGAATCTCTCTAATGGGCAGAGTGGGTGCAAGTGTGGTCAGAATCATATGAAAAATCTCTCACGTTTAGGTCCTATGCCGACCCTATGCTGTGGTCAACTTTCAGAATAAGCAAAAAAAGGGATATTTTATAATTAGAATGAGTCCACCCTCTGTGGTTCACCAGTGGAATTTAAATTTAGTGATTGTAATACCCCTTTGAAAGGCCAAAAGAAAGATATATGCTAATTATACCAATATTTCTAGCCAGATCATAAACTACAACTGGGTCACCAATTACAGAAACAATTGTGAGTGTGCAGTCACTCCAATTATACTGAATAGTAAACAAATGAGTCCAAAATGTAGGTGGAGGAAATAGTAGGATAGAATTGTTGAACAAATAAAACAGAACAGATTCTCCAAGTCGTATAAAGCATACCACAGCCTTCTCTTTCCCTAGAAATCAATCATCATGAATCTATGAGGCTTCATGATCTTCCCTGGTTGGAGGTGAATTAACTGCCTATAGAGTCATACAGAGTCAAATTTTATAGATGAAACATTGTGATTTATTTGTTTCTTCCTTTGAAAGAAGTTGTCAGCCCAATTTATTAAGAACGTGATCAGTTTTTTAATTGGAATTTGCACAAAAAGGCTTCTGAAATAAATGAATATTTAAGTAATCACAGACTAAAGACCATTGAAAACAAGTTATAAAGAGAGAAAAGGAGCTGGGCCGTTTATTTAGAGGCCTTTTTGGCAGCTTTAACCTGTGTGAACATCAATTCTTTCTTTTACAAAACAGGAGTAATCAGCTATTGGCTTCTTTGATTCGTTCTGGTCCTAATTGATTTCATACTAATGATTAAGCATGGGATACTGCAAATAAACCTGTCTCCTTTCTTCCCAGAAATAGAATAATTACAATGGCCAATGGCCCGGGCCTTTTATATTACCCAATTTGTAAGAGATTTAATTGCTTTGGCTTTGCTCCAGCGTCCCAAGCAACACACGCAAATAGTCCCACAACATTGTATCTAAGTATCAGTTTAATTTTGGAAAGACTTTACAGTATGTATTTATAAAATGGGTGTTTGTGTGTCGATATAAAAAATACTGCCTGTGGGTATGTCTGTATTCAGAGATGTATAAACTATAAATTAAAGGAGGAAGAATAGTTTGCTAAGGGCCCACTATGAATCAGAAATTATATTTGGCTCTTTTATTCATGCTGTTTCATTTAATCTTCACAACAACCCTGCA